>NC_134356.1:560730571-561077690 GCF_048569485.1 Anomaloglossus baeobatrachus
TTTCCCAAAAAGTTCTACTTTTGTCTCATCTGACCAGAGAACATTCTTCCAAAACGTTTTAGGCTTTCTCAGGTAAGTTTTGGCAAACTCCAGCCTGGCTTTTTTTGTGTCTCGGGGTAAGAAGTGGGGTCTTCCTAGGTATCCTACCATACAGTCCCTTTTCATTCAGATGCCGACGGATAGTACGGGTTGACACTGTTGTACTCTCGGACTGCAGAGCATCTTGAACTTGTTTGGATGTTAGTTGAGGTTCTTTACCCACCATCCGCACAATCTTGCGTTCAAATCTCTCGTCAATTTGTCTTTGCCTTCTACATCTAGGGAGGTTAGCCACAGTGCCATGGGCTTTAAACTTATTGATGACACTGCGCTCCATAGACACAGGAACGTTCAGGTCTTTGGAGATGGACTTGTAGCCTTGAGATTGCTCATGCTTCCTCACAATTTGGATTCTCAAGTCCTCAGACAGTTCTTTGGTCTTCTTTCTTTTCTCCGTGCTCAATGTGGTACACACAAGGACACAGGACAGAGGTTGAGTCAACTTTAATCCATGTCAACTGGCTGCAAGTGTGATTTAGTTATTGCCAACACCTGTTAGGTGCCACAGGTATGTTGCAGGTGCTGTTAATTACACAAATTAGAGAAGCATCACATGTTTTTTCAAACAGTGCCAATACTTTTGTCCACCTCCTTTGTTATGTTTGGTGTGGAATTATATCCAATTTGGCTTTATGACAATTGTTTTTGGTTTTTTTTTCATTCAAGACAAATTAAATTAAGATAATACCAAAGAATTTGTGATTGCAATCATTTTCAAGAATAAACTGAGTATTATCTGACAGAATTGCAGGGGTGTCAATACTTTTGGCCAGCACTGTATATCTTGATTATGAGCACCATTTACAGAAATACACACACTTAAGGCCCAGTCACACTAAACAACTTACCAGCGATCCCAACAACGATACAACCTGATAGGGATCGCTGGTAAGTTGCTAGGAGGTCGCTGGTGAGATGTCACACTAAGTGACGCTCCAGCGATCCCACCAGCAACCTGACCTGGCAGGGATCGCTGGAGCGTCGCTACACGGGTTGCTGGTGAGCTGTCACACAGGCAGATCTCACCAGCAACCAGTGACCATCCCCCAGCCAGCAGCGACGCGTGGAAGCATGCTGCGCTTGGTAACTAAGGTAAATATCGGGTAACCAGCTTAGCGCTGGCTCCCTGTGTCGCGGGCGGAGGAGGGGACGCTGCGCTCACCACGCTCGGGTCCGGCTCTGCTGCTGCTCAGTGGCTCGAGCGGTGGGCCGGATCCGGGGACTCGAGCGGCGCTCCGCGCCCGTGAGTGAAAGGGGATGATTTCTGGGTTTGGGAAGTCAGTCCGTGACGCCACCCATGGTTTGTGGTGATAATGGGACACCACCGCTGCTCTGGACGGGGAACCCGGGAGCGATGACAGGGAGCAGCTGAGGTATTTCTCTCCCCTCCGTGGGTAGGGGGGTTTGGTGGTCCCGGGGTCCGGTGATGGTGACTGGAGGGTGGATGGCAGGAGTTGGGGAGGTGCAGGGTCGCGGGGGCGGCAGAGCAGTGCCAGGCGGCACGGTGGTACTCACTCAGCCAGTAACGTACATGGAGTCTCTGGTAAAACAAACGGCTGGATGGACGGGTCCCACAGACGGCTGTGGTGGTCACTCCCGGTAGGTTGGCGGTGACTGTCTCTCCCTGCACCTTTGATGTGTTTTCGGCCCCCGATGGCTTCCCACCGGTGACCCGCTCCTCAGCGGTGTAGTTGCCAGAGGAGCCTCTTTTGCCCGCAGGCGCTGGCCCTGGGAACTCTAGCTGTGGCGGTAGCTGTATTTCCCTTCACGGTTGAGCGGTTGCCTTTGGTCGGGTCTTTGCTGCTGGGAAACCCCGGAGGTTCCCGTCGCTGACTGATTTGACCGGTTTAACGGTGACTCCAAGCCTGGTCGTGGTCCGTAGGCCCTGCCGAATGGTGCTGGCCTCTCTTCGCTCCCCGGTCCAGTACCGGCGGGCCACCGCCCGTCCCCGGTCCTTACGGTTGTGTGGCAATCGGCCTCTCCTGCAGACGGTTACCACCGTCTGCCAACCTTGCTGTATGTGCCCGGGCCACGTACCCGGACAAGGTCAGTCTGCTCCTCAACTACCACTTCCCTCCTTCCACTTCACTTTCCCTTACTGTTCTCCTTCCTTTTCCCGCCTCCAGGACTGTGAACTCCTCGGTGGGTGGAGCCAACCACCTGGCTCCACCCCACCTGGTGTGGACATCAGCCCCTGGAGGGAGGCAACAAGGATTTGTGTGTGACTCTGGTGTTCCTAACCGGGGTGTGGGGTGTGTTGTTGCTGTACCTGTGACGTCCTGCCTTGTCCAGGGCGCCACACCTGCACACCTAGCCACAGTACACATCGGTTTAATTACCCGATGTGTACTCTGCTACGTGTGCAGGCAGCAGGGAGCCGGCTTCTGCGGACGCTGGTAACCACGGTAAACATCAGGTAACCAAGAAGCCCTTACCTTGGTTATCCGATATTTACCTTCGTTACCAGCGGCCGCCGCTCCACACTGCCAGTGCCGGCTCCCAGTTCCCTGCACTCCTAGCCACAGTACACATCGGGTTAATTACCCGATGTGTACTCAGTCTACGTGTGCAGAGAGCAGGGAGCCAGCACTGGCAGTGTGAGAGCGGCGGACGCTGGTAACGAAGGTAAATATCGGGTAACCAAGGTAAGGGCTTCTTTGTTTCCCGATGTGAGGTAAATCCGGAGATATGACGATAAATCATGATATTCAAGTATGTCAGGAAGCCCTCTCCTGGTGTCACCCCCCCTTTCCTTCACACAACTGGTTTAGCAACAAATCCCATGGCCATCTCCTGTGATATGGAGATGAGGTGGTGTGGGAACAATGGACACAGGATGACTCCCTGCCGTCACCCTGTAACAAGAGTTGTATCTCATTAGCAAGGCTATGGAACTAGCTAGACAGAACGACTCCAGTAAAAAATGGTTCATATCTCGCAAGCCATATTTCCGATAAATACGGCAACCATAAAAATGGTGTCTCCGCATGCGGACGATGCCGGCACACCCTTTTTATGGGAGCAGGACATTGGGAAATGCCCCAGGCGTGATATCAGCCAATGGGGAACTGGCAGGCAGGTCATGAGTCCCCTCGTTCTGTAGCTAAATTCATAACTGTCACAATGAGAGCATTGGCGTCCGCCTACGACGCTCCCAGGCAAAGTTATGGCCCATATTCCATGTTGTGGATTGTCCATAACTCAAGCCAGGGGTGGAGCAGTGCTCCCTCTGAGGTCACTAAGGTAGGAGGGGACCTGGATTTGCCCAGGTTGATAACCCTACTTCGGCCATTTTCCAGGGTTCTTTTCGCTGGGGGCACGTGTAGGAAACATCTGTGGGAAGGATCCTAGAAACCTGGGTACAGCGCCCCCCTGTGGCCAGACGCAACAAGGTAACTGCTGGAACTGTGTATGCCTGTTTGTAACCCATGCTTTGACTGTAACTGTACTCTGACATATGTATATTCTGTAGATCTCCTATTGTATATTGTAGTTTCTAGTGTGGCTTTAGGCTGATTAAATTATATAATTAATCTTGGGCTGTTCTGTTATCTCGATCTTGAATCCCACGTCTGTGTGTTCGGCTAATAGTTACCGTGAAGCGGTTGGTGGCAGCGAGTTGTGCCAAGAATTATTGTGGGGAGGCCAGTGAGATTCGGGGAGATTTTATATATTCCGCCCGCGGAGGTCGGGGGAATATATACCCTACTCTCACCGGGGACCCTTCAATAATCGGCATAAGTAGTATAGCGGCCTCCTTGCTTATGGTCGGGCAATTCCATAATTGGCCTGACTATAAGAGGGGCGCTAGAGAGCGCGTCACGTGCTCTGTCTGTCGGTCGGGAGGTATAAAGGAGGGGTGACCCCCACTTGTTACCCCCCGATTGTGACGTACTGGTAGCCAGCGCGGGGGGATTTCTGAGTGACCCCCCCCGGTGGTTTGTGACATATTGGTGGCATAGCGGTGGGATCGAGATAATAGTGTGTGTGAGTGTGAGACCCATACTCCCAGACACTAAAGACTGCCTGCAGCAGCTGTGGCTGCTGGGGTCTTCAGACTAGCTCAACACTAGAGTGTCAGAGTGCAGATACTGTAAGGTGTGTGGAGGCATCAGGTGTCAGTTCTGTGTCAGTGACCAAAAGTCTGCAAGAATGGCTGATGGCACCAGGAGCAGAGCTATGCAACTGGCCAATGCTAAGGCAGGAGCCGAAGAGAGGGAGGACGGTGCTGTGGACAGCAATGAGGAGGTTGCCCACGAGTCCTCCAGGAGCTCGACGCCAGAAAACCGTTCTGCCGAGGACATTGCGCAACCTGGCACTGCTGGACAAGATGAGGAGGAGCTCACCCAAGGTTCCTCAACGAGCCAGATGCCAGCCCTCCGCTCTGAAAGGGACAGTGAATCGCCTAGCTCTGCAGCGTGCCGCAGATCACCACGTGCCATTCCACCGAGCCTGGGAGGCTCGGATAGCCTTCTTCAAATGGCTATGGCCCTTCTCCAGGCTGGAGACCAGAAGGGCTACAAGGAACTCCTGGCAGAGCGCAGGGCAGAGCGGCAGGCAGCGCGTGACGCTGAGGCTGCGGAGCGGCACGCAGAGCGTGAGGCTGCGGAGCGAGAGCGGCAGGCAGCGCGTGAAGAGCGAGAGCGACAGGCAGACCGTGACTACCAGCTGCAGCTAGCTCAGCTCCGGCCCTCATCAGCCACATGTGACCTTCGAGACACCAAACTTCCAAAGGTCCGTGTTGAGGACTTCCCAGTGCTGGAGAAGGATGGAGACTTGGACTCTTTCTTGACTGCTTTTGAACGGACTTGCTTGCAGCACCATCTGGACAAGGACCAGTGGGCCAAATACCTGACCCCCCGTTTAAGGGGTAAGGCCCTGGATATCCTTGGGGACTTGCCTGCTGAGGCAGATCAGGGCTACGACACCATCAAGCGGGCCCTGATCCAACAGTACAACCTCACTCCAGAGTCCTACCGCAAGAAGTTCCGGAGCCTACAGAAGGGACCAAAGGACTCCTGGGCTGACCACCGGCGGGCACTTGCCCGAGCTGCCGACCACTGGACCCAAGGCCTGCAGCTTTCCACCGGACCGGAGATCCTGGACTTGTTCATCACGGAGCAACTCTTGTGGAACTGCCCTGAGGATCTCCGCCAGTTCATCCGAGACCAGAAGCCAAAGGGGTCCACGGCTACAGCTGCCCTTGCCGATGACTACACCAACAACCGGGCCCCTGAGGCCAGGAGAGCGGCCACCAGCAGCACCTGGAGAGGGGGTAAGATGAATTCGGCGACTGCCCCACCTGCCCCTAGACTGCAGGGGGTGTCCCCCTCAACTCCCCTCTCCAGGCCCGTGGCGGAACCAAGACGGTGCCACCAGTGCAACCTACCTGGACACTTCAAGGCCATGTGCCCTCAGCGTCCCAAGGCCCCGGCTCCGTCCCCGTCCCAAGGGCCGCCCAAGGTGTATTGTGTGGGTGGGGGTGGTGGTAGGTCCCTGGACAGCTTCCAACCTGTCACCGTCGGCCGGTCTGTGACCATAGGACTGCGAGACAGCGCCTCGGAGGTGACTCTGGTGCGGCCTGAGATGGTGTCCCCCCAAGACTTGATCCCTGGAAAAACCCTCGCTGTCTCCGGGATTGGAGGCACTGACCCGGCGCTGCCTGTTGCTGACATTTATGTGGACTGGGGCGCAGGGCGGGGGGTGAGGGAGGTGGGGGTAACTGATCGGATCCCTGCAAACGTGCTACTTGGGACAGATTTGGGGCAGATAACCTCCCAGTTTGGGCCCCCCCCAAGGGCTGAACCTTCAGCCAGTACTGACATGACTCCTGACAATGTTAATGTGTTATCTATGAATGATGTAAGGGAGGAGGGAGTGAACTCTGATATTTCTGCTTGCACAGACACCATAGACACACACGCAGCTGCAGCTGTGACAGGAGGGGAGGGGGTCAGAGAAAGGTGTGACAATGCCTCTACAAGTAACCAGCCTGTGAGCTGGGATCTGTTGCCCTCTGCAGGGATAAGCAGAGAGCAGGGTGCTGCAGGGGGAGGACCAGTGTGTGGGGTGGGGGCTACCACAGCAAATGTGGGGTCCCCAGAGATTTCACAGCGGGGTTCTGTTGCTGCAGGAGGGGAACAGGCAGGTGAGATTGGGGCCGGTCCAGGAGCGGAAGTGCTCCCAGGTAAGATCTCGGTGCATGGTTCCCCCACAACCGGGGTGTCAGGAAGCCAGGTAGGTCTGCCTGAACCGGCGACTTGGTCAGGAACGGAGGAGGAGCAGGCACGACCCACGGTCACAGCGGCTGTGGCCGCTGTCACCCGCAGTGGGAGTGCTGGAAGCCAAGGGGCCTCCCGGAGGTCCGATAGCTCTTCCCCTTCTGACCAAGTGGCAGCCGAGTCAGGTGGAGGCCAGGACACAGGTCCCGGGGTACTGACTGAAGATGTGACAGTCTCGTCGATTCTGGCCACATCTAGTCAGGGGTTTCAGGCAGCGTTAGAAGCTGACGACAGCCTGAAAGCTCTTAAGGAGCAGGCGGCACAGCCTCCCTCGGACTCGGACCCGGAGCGAGTGGTCTGGGACCAAGGACGGCTGTACCGGGCCACGGTCCAGCAGGGTTCACCGGAGGCGTGGCCCAGGGACCGACAGTTGGTGGTACCCTATCCGTTCCGGACGGAGTTGTTGCGGATCGCACATGAGATTCCGATGGCCGGACACCTAGGGATCGCTAAGACCAAGGCCAGGTTAAACCAGCATTTCTACTGGCCAAAAATGGGGGCCGATGTGGCTGCCTACTGCCGTTCGTGTGAAACCTGTCAGAGAGTGGGGAAGGCGGGGCCACGCCCCAAAGCCCCACTGGTATCTCTGCCAATCATCGATGAGCCTTTCAGGAGGGTGGCTGTGGATCTGGTCGGCCCGCTGGCCATCCCCAGCAGCTCCGGGAAACGCTTCATACTGACGGTAGTGGACTATGCCACCCGGTACCCAGAAGCAGTGGCCTTGTCGTCCATTCGGGCTGACAAGGTGGCCACCGCATTGCTGGAGATTTTCTCCCGAGTGGGTTTTCCCCAGGAAATGCTCACTGACCGGGGGACCCAATTCATGTCCCAGCTGATGGAGGCCCTCTGTAAGCAAGTCCAGGTGCGACATCTGGTGGCCAGCCCGTACCATCCACAGACTAATGGCCTGTGCGAGCGGTTCAATGGCACCTTAAAGCAGATGCTTAAGATGTTGGTCGACTCCCATGGGCGTGACTGGGAGCGGTATCTCCCACACCTGTTATTTGCTTACCGGGAGGTTCCACAGGCCTCAACAGGATTCTCACCGTTTGAGCTCCTGTACGGGCGACGTGTGCGGGGCCCCCTGGCTCTGGTGAAAGAGGCTTGGGAAGGGGATTTGGCCACCCCTGGAGTGTCGGTTATCGAGTATGTCATGCGCTTCCGGGACAAAATGCAGGCCTTGACGCAACTGGTACACGACAATATGGCTCAAGCCCAGGCCGATCAGAAGCGTTGGTACGACCAGAACGCTTGTGAGAGGACCTACCAAGTGGGTCAAAAGGTGTGGGTACTGGTCCCCGTACCACAGGACAAGCTTCAGGCAGCCTGGGAAGGCCCATACCTCGTGTACCAGCAGCTCAACCCTGTAACGTACCTGGTCACCCTGGACCCTGCCCGTGGAAGGCGGAAGCCCTTCCATGTGAACATGATGAAGGCACATCATGAGCGGGAGGCATGTGCGCTCCCCGTGTGCAACCTGCCCGAGGAGGGAGAAGCGGAAACCCTCTTGGATATGCTAGCCCAGGTTAGGGCAGGCGGATCCATTGAGGATGTGGAGGTTGGCCACCAGCTCTTGGAAGACCAACGGTCCCAGCTGTGGGCCACCCTCCTCCCCTTCCGGGGGTTGTTTACCAACCAGCCCGGAAGGACTGACTTGGCTGTCCATCACGTGGACACTGGGGATCATCCCCCGATCCGGCGTTCAGCATATCGGGTCTCCCTGGAGGTGCAGCAACACATGCGCCAGGAGATTGACGAGATGCTGAAGCTGGGGGTGATCCAGGCATCCAACAGCGCTTGGGCCTCGCCTGTAGTCCTCGTCCCTAAGAAGGACCGAACCACTCGGTTCTGCGTGGACTACAGGGGGCTCAATGCGGTCACGGTCGCCGATGCGTACCCAATGCCACGCATCGATGACCTGCTCGATCAGTTGGCCGGGGCTCAGTACCTGACCATCATGGATCTGAGCCGGGGATATTGGCAGATCCCCCTGACTCGCAAGGCCAGGGAACGCTCTGCCTTTATTACCCCATTTGGACTGTACGAGTCCACGGTGATGCCATTCGGGATGAGGAATGCCCCTGCCACTTTCCAGCGGATGGTCAACACCCTGCTCAAGGGACTTGAAGGGTACGCGGCCGCGTACCTAGATGACATTGCCGTCTTCAGTCCCACCTGGGAGGACCACCTAGAGCATCTAGCACAGGTGCTCAGGCGGATCCACCGGGCAGGTTTGACCATCAAGCCGGGAAAGTGTCAGCTGGCCATGAGCGAGGTCCAGTACCTCGGTCACCGGGTAGGTGGGAGAACACTGAAGCCCGAGCCTGAGAAAGTGGAAGCCATCGCATCCTGGCCCACCCCCAGGACCAAGAAGCAGGTGATGTCCTTCTTGGGGACCGCTGGGTACTATAGGAGGTTTGTTCCATGCTATAGTAGCCTGGCAAAGCCCTTGACGGACCTCACCAAGAAGAAGCTGCCCTCTGCAGTCGATTGGACAATGGACTGCGAGACAGCCTTCCGGGCCCTAAAGGACGCCCTGTCCAGCCCGCCCGTGCTACAGGCAGCCGACTTCACGCGGCCGTTTGTAGTACAGACCGACGCCAGTGACTTCGGCCTCGGTGCGGTGCTCAGCCAGGTGGACTCTGCGAGCCAAGAGCACCCAGTCTTGTACCTGAGCAGGAAGCTGTTACCAAGGGAAGTTGCCTATTCCACGATGGAGAAGGAGTGCCTGGCCATAGTGTGGGCCCTGCAGCGTCTGCAACCCTATCTATACGGGCGCCACTTCATCGTGGAGACGGACCACAATCCCCTCAGCTGGTTGCACACCGTCTCTGGGACGAATGGGCGATTGTTGCGATGGAGCCTTGCGCTCCAGCAATACAACTTCACCATTCGCCACAAAAGGGGCCGTGACCACGGTAACGCAGACGGGCTGTCCCGACAAGGAGAGGTCGCGGACGGGCGCACGGGGGAACACCGGAGTGTGCTGCCCCCTAGCGCCCTCAAAAGGGGGGAGGTGTGAGGTAAATCCGGAGATATGACGATAAATCATGATATTCAAGTATGTCAGGAAGCCCTCTCCTGGTGTCACCCCCCCTTTCCTTCACACAACTGGTTTAGCAACAAATCCCATGGCCATCTCCTGTGATATGGAGATGAGGTGGTGTGGGAACAATGGACACAGGATGACTCCCTGCCGTCACCCTGTAACAAGAGTTGTATCTCATTAGCAAGGCTATGGAACTAGCTAGACAGAACGACTCCAGTAAAAAATGGTTCATATCTCGCAAGCCATATTTCCGATAAATACGGCAACCATAAAAATGGTGTCTCCGCATGCGGACGATGCCGGCACACCCTTTTTATGGGAGCAGGACATTGGGAAATGCCCCAGGCGTGATATCAGCCAATGGGGAACTGGCAGGCAGGTCATGAGTCCCCTCGTTCTGTAGCTAAATTCATAACTGTCACAATGAGAGCATTGGCGTCCGCCTACGACGCTCCCAGGCAAAGTTATGGCCCATATTCCATGTTGTGGATTGTCCATAACTCAAGCCAGGGGTGGAGCAGTGCTCCCTCTGAGGTCACTAAGGTAGGAGGGGACCTGGATTTGCCCAGGTTGATAACCCTACTTCGGCCATTTTCCAGGGTTCTTTTCGCTGGGGGCACGTGTAGGAAACATCTGTGGGAAGGATCCTAGAAACCTGGGTACAGCGCCCCCCTGTGGCCAGACGCAACAAGGTAACTGCTGGAACTGTGTATGCCTGTTTGTAACCCATGCTTTGACTGTAACTGTACTCTGACATATGTATATTCTGTAGATCTCCTATTGTATATTGTAGTTTCTAGTGTGGCTTTAGGCTGATTAAATTATATAATTAATCTTGGGCTGTTCTGTTATCTCGATCTTGAATCCCACGTCTGTGTGTTCGGCTAATAGTTACCGTGAAGCGGTTGGTGGCAGCGAGTTGTGCCAAGGATTATTGTGGGGAGGCCAGTGAGATTCGGGGAGATTTTATATATTCCGCCCGCGGAGGTCGGGGGAATATATACCCTACTCTCACCGGGGACCCTTCAATAATCGGCATAAGTAGTATAGCGGCCTCCTTGCTTATTGTCGGGCAATTCCATAATTGGCCTGACTATAAGAGGGGCGCTAGAGAGCGCGTCACGTGCTCTGTCTGTCGGTCGGGAGGTATAAAGGAGGGGTGACCCCCACTTGTTACCCCCCGATTGTGACGTACTGGTAGCCAGCGCAGGGGATTTCTGAGTGACCCCCCCGGTGGTTTGTGACACCCGATGTTTACCGTGGTTACCAGCGTCCGCAGAAGCCGGCTCCCTGCTCACTGCACATTCAGTTGTTGCTCTCTCGCTGTCACACACAGCGATGTGTGCTTCACAGCGGGAGAGCAACAACTAAAAAATGGTCCAGGACATTCAGCAACAACCAGCGACCTCACAGCAGGGGCCAGGTTGTTGCTGGATGTCACACACAGCGACATCACTAGCAACATCGCTGCTACGTCACAAAAGTCGTTCCTCAGCAACGATGTTGCTAGCGATGTTGCTTAGTGTGACGTGGCCTTTACACCCCTTGGCTGCTATCAGGAAAGAGAGAATGGTTGCCTGAGGAATGATTTGCCATGCTGATTTCACATTGGCATGAAAATCGTCAAGATCCACTGCTGGCAGCTCTCTTTGCAATTTCCAACCAATGATGTCTCAGATGTGCTCCATGGAAAACAAATCCAGAGATACTGCAGGATATAGTAGCACACTTAGGTCATGTAGGCCTCCTACAGTAGCATAAGCTACATGTGGCCTGGCATTGTCAAATTGAAAAAAAGATTCTTTGAAGAAATATTGGTACCATTGTTTCCATGACCATATCAATGTAAAGCCAAGCGTAGTGTATCTGAAATAAAGTTTAGTGGGGTCCGGCTACGGCATATTGTGTCACCACACACCACAATCTCAGGAATAGTTCCTCGTTAAAGCTTATTCATGATATTGCCCACAACGTCTTCAGACCCATCTCTATGATTGTGTCCAAGATAAAAGAGACTCATTGATGAAGAGGATAGACCTCTATTCCAGCTTCCGTTGCCAACTTGTTCCGCCTCATGATAGCCTATGAGAACGATTGTGTGAAGTCATTGAAGTGAAGTCCTTTAGCTAGGTGTCCGTCTTGTAGCCCAATGTTATGCAAACATCTTCTGATGGTTTGTTTAGACACTGTTTAACCCCTTAGGCTTGGTTTGTGATATTTAATTTTACTTGCAGTACAAAACGGATTAATGATGCAACCAGTGATACACCCCTTTCTCAATGTTGCTTGTGCTGCTATGTGCAGCCTATGTTGCCTAAATGTGCTATCATGGCCTGCAGCACCTGCAAACTTGTCCCAGATTTGCTGAATGGGCGACGTCCTTAATTGGCAATTGAAAATGAAGCTACCAGGAGTGGATATTGATAATTTTCCCAAGTACAATCTGGGCACAGAACATTCCTCAGACAACCATTAATAACTTCTTGTAACGCCCATACTGGCATCTCCACGTTGTGCTGTCCCACCCCCCTCCCCAGCGGGGATGTCGGTTCTCTCACCTGCCTGGCGGCCCTGCAGTGTGTGCTCTGTCCTTGGATAAAGCTGCTGTCTACCGGGGCCTGCACACACCTAACAGGCTTCCTTTGAATGTCCGTAGGGTGCGTGCGTGGCAATCCCCCTTTTCTTAATGGGTCAGCACCCTGACCTGCAAGTGTCTCTCAGGTCAGCTGAGAGGTTTCAGGTATTTAAGGCATGCCTAGCCAACGAGTTAGTTACGTTGCTAGTGCCCTCTGCCGGCTGCCTACCAGCATATGCTCCTCCTGCCACCTCCAGTGGCAGTAGTAAAGACCTGGCGGCCAGTCCAGTTCGCTCCTCCAGGCAAATGAACGGTACTTTTGGTCCAGTGGACCCACTAATACCATGCGGGCATAACACCTCTTGATAGCAGCCAAGGCGTGTAAGTGCATGCACTTCTGCACGTGGTGCACACGGTGCCCATACTCAATAATTAAAAAATTAAGAGGTTTTGAACATTATGTTTTGATTTCCTTATCATTTGCATATTATTAGTATTAATTAATCCTGTCACATCCATAATTCCATAACGTTTTCTTCTTGGTGTTGTAATTTCAATGTTGACGAGTGGGTCACAATATACAAATATGGGTACACATCATTTACTCAATCTTCAATTTTCTATGTGAAATGCTGAAGTTTGATTGACATTTAAAATTCACTCAATGGTTGGATTTTAACGCTTACCGGGCGGCTGTGGAGCAAAATCAACTTGGTGACACGTATATCAATTTTAATTCCAAGGCTTTGGTGTTGAAACATATTGTAGACCTGAATGATCAAACAAAATCAAATTTAGTCATGACAGGTAAAGGAAAAGTTGTATTAGTAATGATATAGCTTTTAAGAGTATGCTACAAAAAAGATGAGTGCTGACCTCAGACAGATGATCAATGTATGTTATAAACCTAAAAGAAAGAAAAAACTAATCTATTTTTTAACATTTTCAATAGGGGACTCCTGTCACCTTATGTCTATGTGTGGCTAATATGCTCAACCTTAAATTTTTCCCTATTCAACTTTTTGCACAAATTCATCCTTGCCGTGATAAAAATAACGACATCATCTTTTACTTTCCCTCCTGGGCTACAGGGCTCTATCTCCGCTGATGCTTCTGTGATTGTGTATGCATTGGCAGGGATGAATTTGTACACAAAAAGCTCTTTTTGTAGGGATATGGTCTGGTGAAGCGTCATTTTAAGTAAGGAGACCAAGAGGTCAAGGAAATCCTTCAAAAATTTTAAGTCTGTAATTTTTCAGTTTTCTTTTCTCACATTTATAGTTTTTTTTGTTCAAAGTGGCAAATAAAATAACTACAGATAGACCAGAGCCAAGAAACAACTTCTATAGTGAAAAGGGAGATGAGGTACGGCACATCCAAACGACGGCTAAAATCCAAGGTTCTTCATTGAAGATGAATTAAAACGCATGTACTTTCATGGTAATGAAATGGTAATGTGACACGTTTCTGGTGTGATCTGCGCCCTTATGGCAGCGTCATGCTTGCGTATCGCTTCAGATGCAAGAGCATCGGATGCTAATGACCCTTGGCTCAGGCTCTGCTGCGAGCGTGAAACAAGTGCTCACACAAGTGATCACAGCTCCGGAGGAGAGGGTGGGATTAATCCCCCCATCTTCTCCATTATCAGCTTGTGCGTATATCGCACTACACTTGAAAGACATCCGAGTGCAGTCCGATGTTTCTCTTGCACCCATAGACTTATATGGGTGCGAGTGACACGGCTCTTGCAGACAATTGCAGCATGCTGCAATTTTTTTGCTCAGTCCGATTAAGACTGAGAAAAACTCGCAGATTTGAGCTGCAGCATTGTCTTACATCGGGTGGCCGAGTGCAATGCAAGAATTTCTCACGTTGCACTTGTGCGAGTCATACCCAAGTGTGACTCTCCCCTAACGCATAGTCCATCACACAAAGAATCATGGGAAATATACTACGTATAAGACTACGTATATGTGCCTCCTGATGAAATGTGCATGTGTTTCAATACATGCTAATTATTCGCACCTGTGCTAGCACTGCAAACCAGCTATGTTTGGTTTAAGAAACATGAAATATAATACAAAAATTTGCAAGAAATCTAAATAATATTTCTAAAAAAATTGAGCATATTCAGGATTAAGTAGACGGATGCAGCTCTTCACATCCAAGGTGCAATTTATTAATCCATATTAGTGCACATTGTGGCAGTTACAATAAGCAGTAAAAACACTTATCAACCCATTTCAATTGCCGAAGCAATCTTAGTCATGATAATCATGACTAAGATTGCTCCGGCAATTGAAACATGTTAATAAGTGTTTTCACTGCTTATTGTAACTGCCAAAATGTGCACTAATACGGATTAATAAATAGCACCTTGGATGTGAAGAGCTGGATTAGTTTATTTCATTCGGATGGGTGGTCGTTTGATAGGCTGGATTCTTTGCTCCACTCTGATAAGAGATAGAACCAGGTGGTGAGCTGGCCTTTTCTTTATATTCAGGATTGGCTAGGCTCTTTGCGACTGTTCACAATGGTGACGTTTCTAATAGATGTTTTTTTGCCATTGAAAAATTAGATGGTCCGATCAGATGTGGAAATTGTGATGGACTATGAGTAAGGGCTCTTGTCCACTTGCGTTAAAAAAAATCACTGCGATACTCGGCTACAAATGTGAGTCGAGTGTCCTGCGTACGGTCTGTGTACAATGGGTTTTTTTTTCTCACATAGCATCCGTATGACATGCGAGCGTCATGTGAGTGCTATGTGAGTGTTATGCAAGCAGCGTCAGACTGGCTACCGGAGGAATCTCAAGTAATACCAGTCCTGGCCGCGGTTACCTGCACTGAACTCCAGAGGTGTCACCTGAGCTCCGGAGTTCAGCCCGGTCTGTTTGCAGCTGTCATGAACTGAACAGCAATCGCTGGGGAATCAATCACTCGGCGCTCGCTGTACAGTCCAGGCTGCACTCCGGAGCTCAGGTGACAGCTCCGGAGTGCAGTGCATGTAACTGCGGCCAGGACTGGTATTACTGGAGATTCCTCCGGTAGGCAGTCTGACGCGGTATGCAAGTGTCAAGGATCCATGTGACATGCGTATGCCATCTGTATGGCATTGCGTATGCCACCCGCATTCTGATTTTTTTTCTCGCTCCCATAGGCTTGCATGGGGGTGCGAGAGCTGAGACTCGGTGCAAGTTGCAGCATGCTGCGATTTCACCGAGAGCACGAGTCGTATCATTCAAAATTTAGCAAGAGGACACGGCCTCATAGCTTAACACTGGTACGAGTGCGATCCGATTTTTTTATTGGATCGCACTTGCACATGGAAATCGCAAGTGGACAAGAGCCTTAAGGATACATATTGCACCAGAAATGTGTCAAGTTACCATTACATTACCATGTTTTTTAATTGATTTTCAATAAAGAACCTTCGATTTTAACTGTTGTTTGAATGTGCCGCCCCTCATCACCCTTTTCACTATAGCTGTTTGGCACTGGCAGGACCCCAGCATGCATCGACATGGATGTATTGGCCTGAACATTCATCAAATATTGTGAGCCCTATATGATCCTATTTCTAGAAAGGACAACCCCAAAACTAACCTGAGAATGAATTCTACAAGATAATAGGATTGTATACAAAATCCTAAAATAAACTTACGGATACCTGCAATATTAGTAAATGGAACATGGACTTTTACACAGGACTGTCATTATCTAAATGAGAAATGTTTCCATTACATATAAAGAATAAAACTGCAGATTCTAAATATGTTGTGTGCTCCAGGGGTCTGGCTTGAAGGAAATCTTACACCGTAGAGCAGAAGATGTCATGAGTCAAATGTCAGTCATGAATCCAAAGCAGTGGCCGAAATATCCTAGGGTGATCTTAGTTATGGTCATTCAGAACTGATCTGAGTGTTTATAGGCTATATGTTTATTTATGTGTTTCGGTTGACATCACTTTGGCCAATGAAAAAAGCAACTAAACTTGAAAGACATTCCAGTCGGGGACTTGATTTCGTGGACACTTCTAAACAGCTGCTATAGAATTTAAATAGAGCATCCATCTTATGTATAGATATACAGGAATGAAAATGAATATTACGCACACCGCATGACAATACAGTCATGCAATCCGCCAAATATACAGCGAAACCTCTCCAAAATACGACCATCACCCCTTAATTTAGGCAACATCTCTCAATACAGATTTTCAGTTGCGCCATATGTTATGCATGCTGGCCATCTCCTTTAAGCAGACTGCACCCATAGAAGACCACTTTTTCATGCAGGTATAAATGGTTGTCTCAAAAGGGGGGAGGGGTCACGGAATTTATTTACTATTGTCAAAAGTTTAATGATATCTATGGCACTCCAGATTTTGTCATCCATCATTGGGACAGATTACTTAAGACTTTATGTTTTATAATATGCCATCAAAATATCAAAATCCACCCCAAAAAATTAGTAGTGTTTGGTAAAAACGAATGGCAAACATTTTCCCCTAATGGAGTCTAAATCATAGATCATAGGTTCTTGGCTATGAACAATCAGCCGTTCAAGCTTTCAAAATATATTGGGTATTCGAAACACTTTTTTTTTATCTATTTTTTTTTTTATTGGTTAGTTTTCTTATTACTTTTAGGTTGCTAGATTACTCCTGTACATTTTCTGCGACTAGAAGTACTGAAGGCCTAGTTTCAATCCATGCATCGTTCCACCAGTGGAAACTTGACAGTCTCTTTGGGAAATGTTGAGTTCAGGATTTCTTTTTTTGGGGGGCAAATTCACAGTTTATTAAATAACAAATTTTGCCAAATTCAGTTTGATACATTACCAAACGTTCCAACTTGTCTGGAACATTCAGGAGGCTTCTCAAGAAGGGGGAGATCTTATGAACTGCAAGGGTATGTGCCCACAATGAGTGTTACTTGTGTTTTTGAAGCAGCATTTTACTGTACAAGCAAAGTGCATGGGATTATTAGAAATCTCATGTCCATTGTGCTTCTTTTTGGTGTAAACTGACCTGCAGAGCGTTTTTTTCCAGCATGTCAATTTATCTTGCAGGTGCACAGAGTTTTCAGTATGAAATTTCCCTATAGACTTGCATTGGATGCAAAAATCCACAAGTAAAAAAAAGGCATATGCATTTTTAGTGTGCTTATGCCATGTGAATGCAACAAAAAATGTATCTAAACAAAACATAACAGGTATCAATAACGTTGGTTGAAACATCGGTAGCAGGACAAACAGTAAGTTGCCCAAAATAGAAAAAGATATACTGTATAGCTAGATAGAAATATATTAGATAGATAGCTGACATCAACCCCAACTACTATTACCGAAGAACTGAGGCGAAGCACCAAAATTGGCACATCTTATGTGATGCGCCGCTGATGGCTGGCATATTTAGACTGGGAAGGGCCCAATAAACATGGACCTTCCCAGCCTGATAATACCAGCCTGTAGCTGTTTACTTTACCTTTGCTAGTTACAAAAATAGGCGTAACCCCAAGTCATTGTTTTCCAATTATTTATTTATTAGGTTAAACCAGCCTAAACAGCCATAGGTGCCAAATGAAAGGCATCAAAGGGTGCAAGTGTATAATATGTATTTAGGGGGGGGGGGTGAAATTATATCTCTGCAAGATATCTATCTTTCTATCATTTAACGATCTTTTTATCTTTTTTTTTTTTTTTCATAGATACTTAGGTTGAAAAAAAAGACCTAGGTCCAGCTAGTTCAACCTTCCTCCACCAGGTCTACATTTGGTCACTAAGTCATTTATAACCAATGTTATGTGTACTGAGGAAATCATCCAGCCCGTTTTTAAAAGCTGTTATAGTATCTTACATTACTACCTCTTGTGGTAGGGCATTCCACAGTCTGACTGCTCTAACTGTAAAGAACACTTTCCGATTTAGCTGCTGAAATCGCTGTTCTGCCACTCGCAGTGTATGCCCCCTGGTCCTTAGTATTGTCTTTGGAAGAAATAAGTCATGAGCCAGTCCTTTATATTGCCCACACATGTATTTATACAAATAAATGAGATCTCCTCTGAGATGTCTTTTTTCTAAGCTAAACGTATCTAACTTTTTCAACCTGTCATCATATGGGAGGCCTCCATTCCTTGCACTAGTTGCCCGCCTTTGAACTGACTAACTTCTGAATGTCCTTTCTAAAATGTGGAGCCCAAAACCGGATCCCATATTCCAGATGTGGCCTTACAAGTGATTTATAGAGGGGTAACAATATGTTGGGATCACGGGATCTAATCTCTCTTTTTATACACCCTAAAATCTTGTTTGCTTTAGCAGCTGCTGCTTGACATTGAGTGCTGCTGCTCAGCTTATTTGTAATGAGAATACCCAAGTCCTTCTCCTGTTCTGCAGTCCCGAGTAGTGCTGAGCGAATCCGGACTGTAAAAGTCCGGATCCGCGCGGTTTCAGCGCTATATCTGTGCTGCACCCGGGCGCGGAATTCCGGGTGCATGATCCGGATTCAGCAATTAATGAAAATGAAGAAAATCAGAAATAAATTAGCATACTTACCGAGACTCGGTGTCATGGTGGCACACTGCTTTCGGGTCGCGCATTCACTTCCTGTACTGTCCATCGCATACACACAGCTTTCCGTGTTTTCCCCGCCCATCGGCCATCCTCTCATCTGTGATTGGTGCCTCGCTGACGCGCCCCTAGCCTGTGACAGCTCTGCCGTGCAGTCATCGCATATCGCGGCTCAGTAATAGGCTGCACTCAGAGCGGGCAGCCGTGCTCTATGGCTGCTCGCTCTGACATGTAGCAGTGCTGGATGTGTCTTCGCTGGATCTCGTGTGGATTACGCCAGAGCTGGAGGGCTGTGTTGGGGTAATAAAGTGGTGGAGGCTGCGCTGGAACTTTATTTCAAATAAAGGATTTCTCTGTGTCTTGTTTATTTACTGTAATTTACAGGTTTGTGATTCGGGTATCTCACAGACGCCCATGCGATCACAAACCTAGGGTTTAGTAGCAGCCGTGCACTTTTATTAACCCCTGCTATTACTTTGATTGCCACCGCACCAGGGCAATCAAAATAAGCCGATATCGCAACGGAATTGTCACATCTAATAGATGCGGCAATACCGGGCGGCTGCGGGCTGAGAATATACCAGCCCCCAGCTGGCGTTATCATGGCTGGGGATGAAAATTGGGGGCGGAAATTGCACGTCGTTTTTTTTTGTTTTTTTTTTAATTATTTATTTAAATTAAAAAAAAAAAAATAAAAAATCATGCGGTTTATCTTAGGCAGCAGTCACACTTGCGAGGGACTCCCACAAGTCTGACATCGCAGCACAGCCGCACACACATCTGACAGGAGCGTGCATGTGTTTCTAGGTACATGCATGCTCATGTTCAGACAGTGGCAGACTGTGCGGTATGATGTCCTGTCAGACCCGCACGAGTCTGACATTGCATCACCCACACTTCTGAGGGCTCTTGTACACTTGCGTACCGCTTCCGATGCGACAGCATCGGAAGCGATATGCAAATGACCCTCTGTTGCGGGTGTCAGCCGAGGGTCATGCGACTGTGATGCGATCTTGCAACCGCATCACAGGAGCGGAGACTATAGAGGGAGCACTTTCTCCCCACATCTCCTCCGTTGTGTCTCCGCGTGCACCGGTGCGATTTTACACTGATGCGATTCCATTGCATGACACACGGCTCACTCTGGCAGTACAGCAGAGCCGAGTGTCATGCGAGTCTCCCTCCCTGTTACTGAGGTCAGTGAGAGCGGACCTCTGCTGCGGTGGGCGAGCCGGCACTGAGGAGGGGAGGGGTTGGAGCTGCGGAGGGGAGAATGTCACAGCCTGTCACAGCCTCTGCTCAGTCAGTGTCTACACTCAGAGCTAGCAGCCGTGCTTTACGGCTGCTAGCTGTGTGATATGTAGCAGAGCTGGATGTGTCTCCGTGGGACGTGTGGATTACGCCGGAGCTGCAGGGTGTTGTGGTAATAAAATGGTGAATGAGGGCGCGTTTGTACTTTATTCTAAATAAAGGATTTTTGCTCTGTGTGTTTATTTACATTCATTTACAGGTTTGTGATGCGGGTATCTCACAGATGCCCATGCAATCACAAACCTATTACCCAGACTGGCACCGCATCACGACTCCGGGAAGAGCCGGTAATGTACCGGGATTACCACATCTAATAGATGCGGCAATACTGGGCGGCTGCGGGCTGTAATACCAGCCCCCAGCTGGCATTACCATGGCTGGGGATAAAAATTAGGGGCTACCGCACGTCGGGTTTTTAAATTATTTATTTACATAAAACAAAAAAAAAAAGCCGGAGTCACACTTGCAACGGATACACTGCTTTCCCCGCCCAATGGCCGTCCTGCCGCTTGTGATTGGTTGCAGTCAGCTGACACGCTGCCACTCAGGGTGTGGGCGTGTCTAACTGCAATCAATGACACGCGCAGGTGGGCGGGCAAACAATGAATATTGAATTGTCGGCTCCGGAAGAGAAAAACGTGACGCGGAAGAAATGTGCCGCCATGTCAGTGAGTACACTGCGCGCGCTCCTACCCCCCATCACCTCCACAAACGTTTTTAATCTCCGGATTCCGGTCCCCATTGACTTATATGGGCACCGGATTCCGAAGCGGATCGGACTTATTTTTAAGTCTGTCAATGATCCGCCGGCTCCGGTTTTTCGGGCGTTCGATCAGCTCTAGTCCCGAGTTTACTTCCATTTAATGTATACGCAGTTAAAGGATCACTCCGCCCTGGGTGCATTACTTTACATTTACCAACATTAAATCTCATTTGCCAAGTATCTGCCCATTCTGACATCTTATCAAGATTTTTTTGTAATATTGTACTATCAAGGTCAGTTTTTAATATCCTACATAGTTTGGTGTCATCAGCAAAGACTGACACTTTACTATCAATCCCATCCACAAGATCATTAATAAAGAGATTAAAAAGGAATCGGTCCTAGCACAGATCCTTGCGGCCCCCACTGCTGACTATAGCCCATTTAGAGAATGTACCATTTATGACTACTCTTCGTTTCCTATCTTTTAGCTAATTCCTTACCCAGTTGCATATAGTTTCCCCTAGTCCTTGTTTCTGGAGCTTTAGTATAAGGCTATTATGTGGTACAGTAGCTCTTGTGTCTATATATATAAAAACGCAAGGAGGAAAAAAAAAAAAAAAAAAAAAAAAAAAAAAAAAAATCGCATGTAGTAAAAAAGGCACACAAAACGCAAGGAAAAAACGCAAGTAGACTAAGGTGTGGAATTGTGCAGTGTCAAAAACGCAACAAACACTGATTGTGGGAACATACCCCAAGAAGGCTTAAGACGGCGTTACACGCTACAATATATTGTGCGATCACACCCGCCCCCGTCGTTTGTGCGTCACGGGCAATTCGTTGCCCGTGGCACACAATGTCGTTAACCCCCGTCACACGTACTTACCTCCCTAACGACGTCGCTGTGGGTGGTGAACATCCTCTTGCTGAAGGGGGTGGGACGTTCGGCGTCACAGTGATGTCACACAGCGGCCGCCCAATAGAAGCGAAGGGGCGGAGATGAGGGGACAGAGCACCCCGCCCACCTTCTTCCTTCCTCATTGCCGGCGGGACGCAGGTAAGCTGTGCTAGTCGTTCCCGGGGTGTCACACTTAGCGATGTGTGCTGCCTCTGGAACGACAAACAACCGGCGCGCAGAAGGAGGAACGACATTATGAAAATGAACGACGTGTCAACGAGCAACAATAAGGTATTGTTGCTCGTTAACAGTCGTTCTGAGGTGTCACACGCTACGACATCTCTAACTATGCCGGATGTGCGTCACAAATTCCGTGATCGCAACGACATATCGCCCGATATATCGTAGCGTGTGACGGGGCCTTTAGTAAATCTGTCAGGTGCTGTAGAAGCCTACTGAAAACTCTCCTTAAGCAGAACTGCCTTGAAACTAAAAAGCTTTGTCATCTGACTGACCCCATTCACACACATTCATAGGGCAGAAAACAGGGGAAAGGGGCACAGTTGGGTAAAATCAAATTCTGAGGCATGTTTCATGCGACCCTTACAAGACTGTTTAAAAAAGTTGGCAACTATGACGTTGGCTTTTCTTTAATGTTGACTGCATTGTAAACATATCCAATTTGATTCTCTTGTCTGCCCAGCTTTGCTGATGTCAGTGACTCATTGGGTTTAAATTACATCTTCTGGACAATTTCTTGCCATGTTGGTAATTCAATCCATGTTTTGCTCCACAATCAGCTTTAAATAAATCTGTGTCTGACAATGGCACGTGTGTAATAAACGTGCCAAACTTAGTGAAACAATTTTAATATACTTTTTCATTCTTCTGTACAAAATATATGGCTAGATCCTACTAACATCTTAATGAAATGGCAAGCTTTCAGCTTTTACATCTGCCGCAACCTAAATGTATATATTTTACCTAGTGATTTATGGTAAAAAGCTTTTTAGAGAGTAATAAATCCAAAATGACCGCAGTCATGGAACTCAAGTGTTTCTGTAGCTTGAACACCCAACAGTTTATGTGAATTTTTCATCGGATGTGTTCTCTTTAATTTAGGGTGTTCGCTCAATGCTCAACTCACGGTCTAGAAGGTGTCTTCAATTAAAATGCCTCCACAGGACCACAACTCTTCCCGGTATGAGTGAGAATATTGGAGAAGTACTTTATGTCAATCAGTTCTGATGTCAGACAGCTTTTAGGCTAAGTTCACACACTGCGTTTTTTTGACGGTGGCAAAATAAAAAAAAAATAATAAACGCGGCAAAAAACGCATGCGTTTTTACCGCAATTTGGTGCGTTTTTGCTGGGGAAGCAAAGTCATGCAGTTTTGAGGCCAAAAACGCACCCGAAAAACGCACAAAAACGCCGCGAAAAACGCACTGTGTGCACATAGCCATATACAGCATTCTAAAATACTGTATATAAGAGCACAGGCCGCTGTGTAGAACTAAAAAACAGCTCTTATTATACTCACCTTTGGGGTGGTGGGGTCCACTGGTCTCGGACTGGCGCCTCCTATCTTCTTGTGATCAACAACCTCCTTCTTGCTTCGTATGGATCATCCACACAGAGGTCGACATAACGCTCCTGCGCACTTCTCTCTGCCCTGCTGTGGGCAGAGCAAAGTATTGTAATGTGCAGGAAAAAGTCAAAGACTGACCGCGCATGCACACTACAATATTTTGATCTGACCTCAGCAGGTCAGAGAGAAGTGCACTTGCACAGGACCACAATGGCGGCCTCTCTGTATGGATGACATAGGACATGGCATCCACACCAAGGAGGGAAAGAGGACAGCAATCGTAAGAGAGGAGGCGCTGGACTGAGACCCGCGACGCACATTGGACCCGACCACCCGCAGGTGAGTAGAAAAAAAAGAGATGTTTTTGACAATCCACAGATCGGCCTAGGCACTTATATACAATATTCTAGAACCCTGTATATAAAAGGGACCACTAATGGTGGCCGCAGCTTATAGGGGACAAATCTGGTGACGGATTCCCTTTAACATATTAATAAAAGTACAGAGCCAGCTATTTTTCATTCCTCTATTCTTCCATTTGTAGTTGAATGCTATATTTGAGTATTAGAATGACATCAGGAACCAACGATGATGTAAATGCCTCTGTCTTGAAGGCAGGTTTTAGTGCTAGATTGTAAGCTCTTACAAGCAGGGTTTTCTTTATTTTTGCTTTAATAATTGTATCTTCTATAACTGTTACTTATGTTGGTTTCTATATGAACCTCTGAATTTTAAACGACTCAGAAATATGTTGGCGCTATAGAAATAAAGATTAGTATTGCTGTACATATATTATAACATAAATATTGTATGTAAATCCAGTCTCCTATGGTGACATACAAACCATGTTCATGACTGTAAGAATAAATCTCTGTGCAGCCTCAGGTCCATGATACTGGACCATGTCCGCATCAGCCACAACGAGGGTCTCTACAGTTTGGCCATCTCCAAGTCTGATTGCGTTTCTCCGTTTTCGCCAGTCACCTCCTTCCCCGCTCCTATTTTGCTTCCTTCTTTTCCCTACAATGTGTAAAAGAAAATAAAGTTATAAAATCAAGACTTAGACTAATAATGTCCCCATAGCTTCAGAGCAAGCAGCAATGTACAATCTTTACTTTGTCTCAGTATTTAGGGTGCAAGCACATGAAACATTTTTATAAACCACTGACCAGATATCACTACCACCATAAAGATGGGCATTTCAGTGGTACAATTATCATATATAAGCCACCTTTTCATGTAAATAGAAACATCACTATGCGTTTCTTATGGAGTTACGGTATTCCAGCTTCTGAAGTTATCCCCTATACATTTTGTGCTTAGCAATCATGTGATCACTGGGACAGCTTATGAAAAAGTTTGACAAACCCTTCTGACTACCAGACATGTAACCTTACCTAACTGGCTGTATTTCATTCTAATATGTCTCTACATGTTTATCCCATTTGCTTCATACATGAGTTTTACAGCTACATTACTTCATGTCATGTAAGAAAGCTCTCTTCTCCAGGGCTGTTCATTCTTTCAGCAGCAGTGGGTTTGGCTCAATCATCTTGTTGGAACCGATAATTCCCAGAGGCTAGAATTAACACCTCTTTAAAAACCAGACACTGCTCACTTACCAGACTTTCAATGGGAGACTGGAGCAACCTCACCACCCAGGATGGGTTATGCATTTGGAAAAAAAATCATGTACAATCATCATTCCAACTTGAATGAGCTGTTCTTCCCTTTACCGGCAGAATGGAGTAAATATAGTAGGTTGCTCTTTATTAGTGGTTAGAGATGCGCAAAGCTGATGGTAAAGTTCAGGGTTGGTACCGGACACATGGTGTTTGGGTCTCGAACTAGAACACAAACTTTTAAATATTAAAAAAAAAAAAAAGTTGTGAAGTACCAACTGTTTTTGATAACCAGCCAAGGTAAAGCAGACAGCTGGGGACTGGTATTATCAGATTGTGAAGGGCCAAGGTTATTTGGCCCTTCACAGCCTGAAAATAGCAGCCCGCAGTTGGCCCAGAAGAGGTGCATACATTAGAAGCACCAATTCTGGCTCTTCCTGATTGCCCTGGTGCAGTGGCAATAGGGGTTATACTTTTGGGGATGATGTCAGCTGTGAATTGACAACTGGCATCAAGACCAGAAGTTAGTAATGGATAGGCGTCTATTAGACATTCCCATAACTAACCCAGCACGTGTAGAGTTAGAAAAAGACACAGACACGAAAAAAATAGTTTATTGGAATAAAAAACTCAATTTATTAATTAAGAAGAAATCCTCAAAGTTCTGACATAATCCAATGGTGTAAAGTCCCACAACCTCCATCGATTGCTATGGAGCTTTGTTCCAAGAACATTCTCAGAATAAAGAAAAAAAATTATTCAGCTCACCCGTATATGTATCCGCTCAGTTCAGGTGGGATGCAGGATGTCCACCGGACAGGCAGGTCCGTAGAGGCAATAGCAAGGAGACAGGATGGGACTCAGCACCAATTCATGGATAGCAAAAATATAAATCCAACGAAAAATATATAAAAATGTAGAAACTTTATTCTAGGCAGCTGCTTATGATTAAGGACTTATCTATATTCCAACTGTCCGAAACGCGTCAAGCCATGATGCTTTCATGGAACCGATGATGTTTTTCTTGGATTTTTAATCATTGAATAAAGTTTCTACATTTTTATATATTTTTCGTTGGATTTATATTTTTGCTATCCTGGAATTGGTGCTGAGTCCCATCCTGTCTCCTTGCTATTCTCAGAATAAGGCGCCATAGGACACTGCCAGCCAGTGGCAGGCCTGTAATAGCTTGTGAGAATTTTTTTTCCGGTGTGTGTTTTTGCTTTTTTTTTTTTTTTTAATTCTACACTTGCCAGACTAGTAATGGGGGTGTCTGATAGACACCTATCAATTATTAACTCCTGGGCTTGATGCCACCTGTCATTTAACAGCTGATTTCAACCCCAAAGTAAAGTATTAGCCCTATTGCCAAAGCACCAGGGCAATCAGGAAGAGCCGAGCATAGCACCAGAATTGGCGCATCTAATGGATGCGCCTCTTCTAGGGTGGCTGCGATATGCTATTTTTAGGCTTTGGAGGGGCCAAATAACTACATGCCTTCCCAACCTGATCATACCAGCCCCCAGAAGTCTGCTCTATTATCACCAATTATCAAAAAAGGCAGAGCCCAAGCTGTTTTTTTTTAATTTATTTAAATCATTTAAAAAAAAAAAAAAAAACAGTGAGGCATCCACTCTATTTTTGATAACCAGCCAAGGTAAAGCATACAGCTGACGGTTGAGGCCCACAGTGGTCTGCTTTACCTCTGCTGATTATCAATAATAGCGAAGACCCCAAATCATTGTTTTATTTATTCCCTATCCCCATTTCTTTGCAGGACCCATTTTGCATCCTTTTGCAGCCCCTTAGCTCTTACTATAACCATTTTGCAGCCATTTCACAGCATAGAAGTTCAGTTCTCCATTGACTTATGTGGGGTTCAGGGTCCGGGGCTAAATTCACATCAAGTCCGGGTGCCAAACTGAACTTTTAACTAAAGTCCATCCGAACCCAAACTTCCACGGGTCTACTCATCCCCATTAGTGGTGGTACAGATTGTTTTGCAGTACCCAATTAATCAGCCACATCATATATGCTCACTGAACTGGAGCTCCGAGAAATGATTCCTATGTGATGCCATCCTAGACTCTTCTTTGGATTTGCCGGCCTAGTGCAATGTAATTGTTGCAGCATGACACACATTAAAACAAGACCCATGGATGGCGTCATGTTAGAAGTAGTTCTAAGGGTTTTTGTTCAATGGCAACAGATTACTAATATGGTGTCTCGCTAGGTACAGGGAAAGTACCAACTGAACGGAGGCGAAAGGGAAAGGAAACTCTGTGTCTAGGGAAAGGGAAGATGGTGATCCCTGACCACACCTACTACTAGTCCCTGGGGTCCCTCACCAATATAGATAGGTTCAGCACCTATTCGCCAAGCCGGATACCTGACCCTAGGTATCCCTAGTGCTGGGCCCTAAATAGGGAACGGATGGGATGAGCTCTTCGTCAACAACGATAAACACTATAGACAACACAAGGAGGACACACAGCGGGAAAATGCATGAACTACTTATCTGCAGATGTCACAGGTAGTTCAGTAATTCTTCATCAACAATACCACAGAGGAGTACAAGCCACCTGCTTGTAACCAGGGCTTTAATGAACAGAAAATATCACTAGCACCAGTCCAAGGAAGGAAGGGGTAGTAAATCATCAAGATAATGTTGACAATCAGCAGCTGAGTGGAAGGCGAGCTCCTGCTGGGGGTCCAAAAGGGTCCGAGTGTCTTGGCTGCTGAGCACATGGCGGTACATATATATCACACACACACACACACACACACACACACACACACACACACACATATACATACATGCATACATATATAGCAGTCATTGCTGCATATCCCAACAGGGGTAACATTCGGCCTAAGACACAGCATGAAAATCGGAGCGAGTGGAATGCGATAAAAACATCGCATTCCACTCAGACCAATATTACCCTATGTGCCAGCACCTATGAGCAATTATTTTCTCAGCCCTAATCGGACCGAAAAAACAATCGCAGCATGCTGCGAGTGTAATGCGATCCTAGTTTCTCTCGCACCCATTCAAGTCTATGGGGCGAGAGAAAAATCACACTGCACTCACAGTACACCGGTGTAATGCGAGTGTAGAGCAAGAATGGCAATAGCCGGCAACAGAGGAGAGAGGGAGATTAATCCATCCCTCCCCTCCGCAGAGCCGGCCCGCCTCACGCAGCTGCGGTCCGATCGCATGATTGGACCTCAGTCGCAGTGACACTGAGCTCCTGCTGTGCTGCCAGCGTGAGCCGAGTGTCATGCAAGGATCGCAGTAGTGCCCCGTGTGGCCCCGGCCTTCAAGTGAGTATCTGTATCACATATGTCCCCAGCATGCACACGTAGCGCTTTGTGATAAGTCCTCACTGTGATGATGCATTGCGCATGCACGATCGTGAATCACCAGTAACCGCAAGAGTGGTGGCGGCACGGTGGCTCAGTGGTTAGCACAGCAGTCTTGCAGCGCTGGGGTCCTGGGTTCAAATCCCACCAAGGACACTATCTGCAAGGAGTTTGTATGTTCTCCCCGTATTTGGGTGGGTTTCCTCCGGGTACTCCGGTTTCCTCCCACACTCCAAAAACATACAGATAGGGACTTTAGATTGTGAGCCCCAATGGGGACAGTGTTCCTGATCCATGTAAGTTACAAGTGAAAAGGTTTTGGTACTGTGTTAGCCAGTTGAAAAATTATTGAATGTTCTCAGTGAGAGGAACAAAATTATAATCTTGTGATACCTTTTAATGGCTAACTAAAATAAAATAAAGTGATGTTACAAAGCAAGCTTTCGAGACATCTCAGGTCCCTTCATCAGGCATGGTATGACAAAATATCTGAAGAAACACAAATATATGCACAAACAGAGCAGAGGGATGGCATAACTTCACCACACTTTACACAAGGATAACCGGTTAAAAACAATATTCAAAGATCCTCCATTGCTGTGCTACAGGCAACCTCCTAATTTAAGGAGCATCATGATCCGAAGTTCAATGCCCTCAGACACACCAAGAGGAACTTATCCTTGCAATATAAAGAGCTGCAAAACCTGCACTCATGTAGAGACCAAAGACCGGATACAGATCCCTAACACAGAAGGACTATAAAATTCCTGGGACATTCACATGTTCCTCTTCCAACGTGGTGTACTTAATCCTGTGCACTATATGTCCTATTGGGGGCCTCAATGTTGGAGAAACAGGACAGAGACTGAGAGCAAGGATGAGATCTCACCGCCACACAATTACAGACAAAAAAATCCATTTACCTGTGGCCAAACACTTCTGTGCTTCAGGATACAACATAAACCATTTGAAAGTCGTCATATTAAAAGGCAACTTCAGATCACAGAGCCATTGAAGGGTCTGGGAATACAAATTCATTAAAATGTTTAACTCTGTGGACACAGGACTCAACCTGTCAGAAGGATTTATGGCACATTACAAAATCTAAGGAGTCTATTCCAGAGATTCACCAGACCTCTGATCCTACATGGTTTTTGGACAATAAAACTCTCACATCACTAATCAAAGCTAATTAATGATTCACTTAAGCTGGTGTCACACTAAGCGACAGCGACAACGACGTCGCTGTTACGTCACCATTTTCGGTGACGTAACAGCGACCTTGTAAGTCGCTGTTATGATCGCTGCTTAGCTGTCAAACAGCAGAAGCAGCGATCATAACGTCGCTGTGCTACATGTGCAGAGAGCAGGGAGCCGCGCTTAGCGCTGGCTCCTTGCTCTCCTAGGTACAGTACACATCGGGTTAATTAACCCGATGTGTGCTGCAGCTACATGTCACAGTGCAGAGAGCAAGGAGCCGCGCGCACTGCTTAGCGCTGGCTCCTTGCTCTCCTTGCTACAGTATACATCGGGTTAATTACCCGATGTGTACTGCAGCCACATGTCACAGTGCAGGAGCCGGCACTGGCAGCAAGAGCGGAGGCTGGTAACCAGCGTAAACATCGGGTAACCAGGGAAAGGTCTTCCCTTGGTTACCCGATGTTTACGCTGGTTACAGCTTACCGCAGCTGCCAGTGCGGCTCCTGATCACTTCATTTCGTCGCTCTCTCGCTGTCACACACAGCGATGTGTGTGTCACAGCGGGAGAGTGACGACCAAAAAATGAAGCTGGACATTCAGCAACGACCGGCGACCTCACAGCAGGGGCCAGGTCGTTGCTGGATGTCACACACAGCGACAGCGACGGGACGTCGCTGCAACGTCACAGAAAATGGTGACGTAGCAGCGACGTTGTTGTCGTCGTCGTTATGTGTGACACCAGCTTTACTAAGCTCAGTGTTTGTTTATTTAAATGTCTTTTATTATGCCATCCCTCTGCTCTGTTTGTGCATATATTTGTGTTTCTTCAGATATTTTGTCATACCAAGCCTGATGAAGGGACCTGAGAAGTCTCGAAACCTTGCTTTGTAACATCACTTTATTTTATTTTAGTTAGCCATTAAAAGGTATCACAAGATTATAATTTTGTTCCTCTCACTGAGAGCATTCAATAATTGATGTATGTAAAGCGTTGCGGAATATGTTAGCGCTATATAAAAATAAAGATTTGATTTTTTTTTATTTTAAGTTATAAACACACATTAAGTCCCCAGCTGTATCTGGCATGCGCACACAGCACTTTAGGATAGGTCGACACTACAATGAAGCACATGAAAGCAGGCAGGAAGAAATTGTCATCGGTCAAGATCCCTTCACTTGACAGAAGGACTGTCACACTGGTGTTCAGCTTTTAACTCACCAAGTGCCATGCCGACTTCTGACCCTATTCACCCTGAAGCCACAAATTACTCTGTGGTTTCCCTGGTGCTTCTGAGTTGCACAGTCAGACTTGGGTGTCAACCAGTTGTATGCTTATCACTGACCAGTCTAGCAGGAGTTAATTTCTGTTGGCCTGTGGGTTGCTGCTAGGCTCACAGGCTACAGGAGGCCTATAACAGCTGCCTCCGCTCTTTAAAAGATGGTGGAGCCTGTTCAGAATCTAGCTTCATTTGCGATACTGGTCCTTGTGCTGTGGTAATCTTGGGGTTAGCTAGACCCTATACTACATACAAGTTCATTGCTCATTGTGCCCATGTCAATTTCCCTGAGTTTATGGGACAAGCCTTTATGAATTTGATGCTGCAGAGAAATTTAATGACTCCTAGTTAGCCAGAAGGTCCAAAATTCCTATTGTTTAAAGCGGGCTTTACACGCTACAATATATCTAACGATGTGTTGGCGGGGTCACGTCGTAAGTGACGCACATCCGGCATTGTTAGTGATATTGTAGTGTGTGAAACCTACGTGCGATTGCGATTGAACGAATAAACATTGATCACATACACGCCGTTCAAAACCTAAAAATTGAACGTCGGGTTGTTCAATGTACCCGAGGCAGCACACATCGCAGTGTGTGACACCCCGGGAACGATGAACTGCAGCTTACCTGCGTCCCGCGGCTCCCGCCGGCTATGCGGAAGGAAGGAGGTGGGCGGGATGTTTACGTCCCGCTCATCTCCGCCCCTCCGCTTTTATTGGCCGGCTGCCGTGTGACATCGCTGTGATGCCGAAAGTCCTTTCCACTCCAGGAAGTGGATGTTCGCCGCCCACATCGAGGTCGTATGGTAGGTAAGTACGTGTGACGGCAATTAATCGTTTGTGCGACACGGTCAACAAATTGAACGTGCCGCACATACGATGGGGGTGTGTCACATCGCATATGATATTGTATGCTTTAGGCTATATGTCCACGTTGCTTTTTACCTGCTTTTTTGCTGCTTTTTCAACTGCAGCGTTTAATGCCAAAATGGAGGTGTTCTGCTTTTCAAGCTTAGTCTATGGGAATTTGGGTTTCTAAACCCCGCTATGCAGTTCAAACTGCAGCCTTTTTGTGGCAGAAATTTGGGTAAAAACTCAGCTTTGCAGTGCAAAACCCAAATGGCAAAAACAATTGACATGCCTAATTGTAAGGTGTAAAGCAGGCTTAATTCAGATACCTTTGAAACTTCTCTCAACAAAGGGTTCTTCAATTCTTGATCGTTATATCCTTACTAACTTTTCTGAATAGAGTACTACAAGTTAGGCCTCTTTCACACGTCCGTGATTCTGGTACGTATGTACTAGTTTTTATACATACCAGAATCACTGACATACGCAGTGGGTCTGCGCACACATCAGTGATTTTTCACTGACTGTGTCTCCGTGGGGCGTACATGCATGTCTGTGTGCTCCGCGCAACTAACTGAGGTTACCCGCTGTCACTGGATCCAGCGGTGGCCGCGGGTAACCTCAGTGACAGCTCAGCTGATCGCGCTACTCACCGCCACTCCTCTCACCTCCGCGCAGCAACTGAGGTGAGTAGCGCGATCAGCTGAGCTGTCACTGAGGTTACCCGCGGCCACCGCTGGATCCAGTGACAGTGGGTAACCTCACTGACAGCTCAGGTGATCGCACGGCTGTCTTCATTAGCTGCGTGGAGGTGACCGGAGCGGCTGTGTCTGCTGCAGCTCCGGTCACCTCCATGCAGCAGCGCTGGAAGCGACGCTGGAGCATCCTGGATTACGCCGGACATGGAGGGCTTTTTGGGGCTGATTAAAGTGGTTAACCAGGGTATATGTTTGTGTTTTTTATTTCTAATAAATGATTTTTTCGGGTGTGTGTGTTTATTTACTGTAATTTACAGATTAATCATGGAAGGTATCTCGGGGAGACGCCTGACATGATTAATCTAGGACTTATTGGCAGCTATGGGCTGCCAATAACTCGTTATTACCCCGATTTGCCAACGCACCAGGGCAAATCGGGAAGAGCCGGGTACAGTCCCAGAACTGTCGCATCTAATGTATGCGTCAATTCTGGGCGGCTGCTGGCTGATATTGTTAGGCTGGGGGGCTCCCCATAACGTGGAGCTCCCCATCCTGAGAATACCAGCCTTCAGTCGTATGGCTTTATCTGGCTGGTTTTAAAATTGGGGGGGACCGCACGCCGTTTTTTTTAATTATTTAATTATTTATTTCACTACAGAGTATAGACACGCCCACCAGCTGCTGTGATTGGGTGCAGTGTGACACCTGTCACTCAGCGTGGGGGCGTGTCTCACTGTAACCAATCATAGGCGCCGGTGGGCGGGGAAAGCAGGGAATACGAGATTGTTTAATGGGCGGCCGGCTTTTTCAAAACAGTAAAAGCCGCCGGAGCAGTGTGAATGCCGTGCAGCGCCGGGGATCGGGGGATCGGTGAGTATATGAGAGAGGGGGATAGACTGACATGGACAGAGAGTGAGGGACAGAGATAGTGACCGACTGACAGAGATTAGTGAATGACAGACATTGTGAGGCGCTTCAGAACGCAGCTTTTCAGCTGCGCTCTGAAGCGGACCTTTTTTAAGCTGCGGTGCAGAGCGCACACCTGCGCACATAGCCTCAGACACCAGAATCGTATGAGGGATGTCACACGTTACAATTGACTAGGTTCTAGCAACAAAACGCTCAATTCTAGACAAAGATACGATGTGTTTGCGATCAACGGTTTTGCGTTCAATCCTGATCGCACGTAGATGTCACACGCAGATACCTCACAAACGATGCCGGATGTGCGTCACTTACAACTTGACCCCAACGACGGATTGTGAGATATATTGAAGCGTGTAAAGTGGGCTTTAGACCTCTTTCACACGTTAGTAAAAAGCACACACGTTTTTCGCTGACATGTTAAAGACGTATATGGCCCTTTGTGTGCCGTGGTTTTGGCACACGTGTTCTCCATATGCTATCTGCGATAGCACATGGAGATCAGGCACTTATAATTACCTGTCCATACCGCTGCTGTCTGTGGTGCTGATTTCTCCATCTCTCCTGTCTCCGGCTGCTGCATCACCGCTGCTGTTACTTCCGGGTCACGGTGCAATTAATATTCATGAGCATAATTAGCCGGCCTGAAGCTGGAGACCGCATCGCTGGAGATGGGTGAGTAAAAAAATCATTTTATTTCAAAGATACGTGTTTTTTTTCTGGTAAGTGTTACACGGATCACACCACTATGTGGTCCATGTGACATCAGTGATGTCGCAGAAAAATGGACTTATCTCCATGCGGAACACACGGGCACACATGTGCGCTGCATGGAAACACGAGAAATCACTGATGTGTGCGCAGACCCATTGATTTTTTTTTTTTTTAATCAACTTTTTATTTTGGAAACAATTTTTGAAGTGTTTTACAACCATAAAACATTTACAGAAATAAAGAGAACATTCCCAGGTATGCATACAAATACAGTGTGTAATAAACATATTAACAGAGTCAAATGAAGGATGAGCAAATCTATGCCTTATCTTTGGCCAAGAAAAGAGAAAAGAGTCAATGTTGCACTAATAGGTTCCAGTGATACATTAATACATTCTCTCCACCCTATATACAACGAATGCATTGAATACAAAGAATACATTCCCAGCCCCGTGGGTCCAATGGGGACCCACCCCGTCAGACCATCAGATCTGGTAGGTGTCCACAAGAGAATCCCACAGGGACCATGTCGAAATGAACCCATCCATCGTATTATGGAGCTGAGCTGTCAACTGCTCCATAGTTCTGACATCCTTTACCCGGTTGTGCAGATCTGAGACAGACGACGGGGCTACCCTCTTCCAAAACAGTGATATTAGACATATGGCAGCTGTGAGAATGTGTAGCAGAAGCTTTATTATAGATTTTCTTAGTGATGACGGGAGGGCATTTAGCAAGCACACCACAGGGTCTCTGTTTATTCCTCCACTCACCAATCTACCTATCAGGGATTCTACCTCCTCCCAAAATCCACTGATACCCGGACATGTCCAGAATATGTGGTATAAAAATGCCCCACCGTTCCCACATCTCCAACAGACATCAGGGTAGGTGTGGTTAAAGCTGTGCAGGAGCTCTGGGGTGTGATACCATGTCATAAGAACCTTGACTTGGTTTTCCTTGTAAAGAGTGCTAACTGAGGACCGAAATGTCCTAGACCACACTACTGACCAGAGTGCCTCTGGCAGAGGTCGACGGCCCAACACTCCCATCTCTTCATGTATGTGGCTTCACTGGATCTGAAAGGTTCCCATTTGCCAATATGCCATAAATGGCTGAGATTAAGCCTCTGGACAGAGGGTCTCAAATGCCGTGGGGCGATGTACCCCCGTCTGTCTCATAATGTCTGAAAAATAGTCTGTTATCTGCTGGTATGAGAAGTAAAATGAAAGGGTCATTTATGTTGATATCGTAGGTCTGAAAATGGTTTTAATTTTAGCGTGACTGGGTTAACTATATAGACCTATTGATTTTAATGAGTCTGCGTAATGTCCGTGATTCTGGTACGTATAAAAACAGTAAAATACGTACCAGAATCACTGATGTGTGAAGGGCTCCTTAGAGAGGGACTCAGGACTCTTGAAATTGCAAAGCTATTGGAGCATGATCACAGAACCATCAAAAGGTTTGTTGCAAAAAGTAAAAAGTGAAGTGACCAGGAACCGATTATTCATCAGTGCTGTCATATTCCAGAACTGCAACCTTTCTGGAGTGCCCAAGAAGTACAAGTACAAGCGCTCATGGACAAGGCCAAGGTACCTAAAGTGCAAGTGCAGCAAGGAAAATATAGAGGCTTAATCCCACATGAGTACGAAACCCCCAGACCAGGAGCGCAGGATCATCACCAACATGCGTTTCGCAAAGGTACTGTTGCTTTCTCAAGGAGGAAGATCCCTTGCACTTTAGGTAATTATGGTCCTTGTTTTCTTGTAATTCATATCCTATCTGTGTCCACAATTTGGTGTTTTCATGCTAAATATTTTTGTCATTGAAGCAATTTCATGTCTACTATTAGTGAACTGTCGAGGGATATAAAATTCTTTTTGCAGGGACCATTCCCCATTAGACATCATGTATCCCCCTTCCTTGGTTGGGGGCTTCATGATGTTGTGGGATTAGGCTTTTTATTTCTTTAGTTGCACTTGCACTTTAGGTATTCATGGTTTTTCTGGGTAGTGCCTAAAAATTATATTCTCCCCTCATCCACAAGGTTTTACTCTAATGTGAAATATCATCCATGGTAAAGTTTATTTATTTTTACTATTTGTGGTCTGTGGAGGGTCTACCTGTACTACTACGAATACTGTACTGGGGACCATTGCCCACTATACATCATGTACTGCCCTATCTCCCGTGGTTGTTCTTAACATTTCATTTTATTAATTCTGTTTGTGATCTTCTAAGGCTATGTGCGCACGCTGCATACAGTCACTGCAGAAATTTCTGCAGCAATCTGAAGAGCACACGTGCGCTTCAAATCGCTGCAGAAAATGTCCGTAGTGAAAAAAAAAAAGCCGATTCCATGCGCTCTGCCTGCAGCCCCTCCCATAGACAGAGCAGGGGCTGCCGGCAAAGCGCACGGAAGAAGTGACATGTCACTTCTTAGAACGCGCGCTTCGGGCAGCAGCCGAAGCGCTGCACTCTAAGACGCCACGTGCGCACGGCCCCTGCACAATCTCCATAGATTATGCAGGGGACGCAGGACGCATGCAATTACGCTGCGCTACAAAGCGCAGCGTAACTGCATGTAATTACGCAACGTGCGCACATAGCCTTATAAAGAATTCTATATTTTGCACATATACTCTTGATTCTCTTGTTTTTTTATTTGCTATTATTATACCTACTACATATTGGGACAGGATTTTACAGATGAGAATACCCCGTTAAATATTCAAGTTTCAGGTTTATTGACCGTTTGGATTGACTGAAAGCAATGTATTTATTCAATAATAAAATTAATCCTCAAAAATATAAATTGCATAATTGTGCACAAAGTACGGTATTTCTTGTGAGGGAAACTTTAAACAATTATAACCTAATAAAATGGAACTGGTGCATTAATATACAGTTAGGTCCAGAAATATTTGGACAGTGACCGAATTTTTGATTTGGGTTCTGCACGCCAATATCTGTGATTTAAAATGAAACAACTGATATGTAATTGATGTGTAGAAAGGATAAATGAGAGAATAGTCCATTATCAAGCTTTTGAGATAACTGTCCAATTATTTTTGGACCCTTGAAAAAGAGGCAGCTAAATAGAAAGACCAATAATTTCTAAACCCTTACTCCAATTAGGATGTGAATATTCTCAAATTAAAGAGGATAATATGCACGTTAAATCTAAATTGATTATATAACTGTATCTTGAATATGTATTGGTAAAGAGCTAAAATGCCAAAATTTGTGTCACTGTCCAAATATTTTTGGAACTAACTGTATATGCACCTATGTAGAATACAAAAAAAAAAAAAAGAGAAATTAATGCCTATCAACTTTTTCAAAATCATTCAACTTAAAAACAACCAATAAAGAGGCACTTTTTCTAGTGTATTTAAAACAAAAGACAACTGTATATACAATGATAAATCTGCCCAGTTGTACAAGAAAATAGAGTGGCTGGTCGGATGTACTGCTCTTAGCTAAATCCCTTATTTCTAGACTTACAATAACAAAACAAATGGTCTACTGGGAGTTCAAACTACTAGGATAAAAGTGCACACAGGGTGAGGCGGAACGAATGTTATGCCTCTAAGCTGTTTTTGAGACAGGAGGTGCAATCATTATTTTTAGAATTACTTACTTAAATTGAAAAGGGATATCCTGTTCATCAGAGCAATGATAACAAAATGAAGAAGCTTAATTATATGTAATTATAGCGACATGTCAAGACACGGATATATCAATTCTTAAACACTTGAGCAATCCAAGTAAAATTCTCTTAGAAAATAAAAAAGACAAGTTTAGAAAATGTGAACAGATCAAAGAACTGAAATCAATGGTAGGTACAAAGACCTACATGGGAGACCAGACTTTCATCTTAAGGCACTTTTCAAGTTGTGCAGGTCCTCCTGAAGCAGCCAGGCATCCCACAATATCACACCACCACCCCAACCACCACCACCACCACCACCACCACTCATGACTGGTCTTCTGTATTTGTTTTACATCCAATACAATGGGACCTTGTGTTGTCCAAAGAGTTCAACCTTTAACCTATGTGTCGACAGAAGATTATCCCACATAGCTTGGGGATAATCCAGATGTTTTTCTTGAATTCAAATGTGAGACAAGCACTGATAGCAATGGTTTCATCCCTGCTAATCTCCCATGAATCCTGCTTTCCTGCTTGAGCCATGTATTTATTGTTCATGGCATCATGGAGAAAGGATTACCATTTCTGTTCTAGAGATGTTCATCCAAGATGTTTTGTGATTTGTGGCAGTACCCTTAAAGTAATTTTGGCCAGCAATCCATTTCTGAGAAGTTCCACTAGGTTTTCATGTCTTCTCCTTTTGGAGATGGGTCTCAATGTTGTTTGGGGAGTAATAGATCTTACTAAATCACTTTCTACCTTCTTCCAGACTCATACATTTAAACAAATTTATTTTATTCTTTCAGAAATGTTCATAGCTTGTAGAACTGAGTTTTAGTAAAAAAGAAAAAACTCGATTTCCTTCTCATAGTAAACTCCAATTTAGGCAGTTACCGGACAAGCAAAATATGGGTGATTTTTTTTTTGCCCCTGTATTACTGTCATGCGCTGTCCGGAGCCGCACTCGCGGATTACAGCTACGGCGTCGGACTCTGTTCACATTGCAGAGTCCGACAGGCAACTTGATCTCTCTTAAATGCTCAGCACTGCCGGGCATCAGCTGAGTTATTTCACTGCCCAGCCATGCAGGAGTTCATCCTTTTGGAGCAGTGTGCTATTCTTCTTAGAGTCAGGTTGCTGATTAACATCCACAGCTGGTCTCTTCCTATTTAAGGTTGGGGACTGTGATCGGAGACTGCTGAAGATAGTTTCAGCGTAGCTCCAGTAATCCCAGTCTTTGTGGTTATCCAGTTCATGGTGATCTACAGTTGCTATTGTTCCAGAACTGGGGATTCCCAAACAGTCTCCCATGCTGATACTTGGGAGATCTCAAACTAGGTAATGTCTGTGATCCAACGAGGGCAGGCACAACGAGTTCAGCATGGCCGTCAAGTTGCTATTTTGTGTGGTGTGAGAGCTCCCCTGTTGTACGGTTACCCCCTACCCTTTGCTTTATTCCCTTGTACACATTGTCTCTCTTTTGTATTTGAGCGGAGTGTATACGAGTTTTTGTTCACCCTTGTTCGTGTAATTTCTGTGGGGTTTTGTTACTGGGTTTCCAGCCCGCTCCCAGGGTGGAGGCAGTAAGATCTGGGCTCGGACAGGAGTCAGGGTCACGCTGGGGGCTCGGACCTGGCTACCATCAAGCCTACCTCCGAGATAAGTGACAGCGCAGGGTCCTAAGTCTGAGGGCCAGCCTAGAAGCCAGTGTTCTGTCAGTACATACCCCATGACAATTATAGGACCCAGACCTCCATTAGTTCATTAGTACTGGAGTTACATCACATTAGGCTTTTATGGTGATTTAACTCTGGTTCTGATGAAGCTCTGAAGGGTCCGGTGTTACATCTATAATACAGGTGCAATAAGAATTTGTCTTAAGCACCTTCTAAAGCCATCCTGTAAGAATTATGTTCAGTAGGTTTGGCGTCAAACGAGGTTAGTTCAGTGTTCAATTGTTTTCATTGAAAACAATCTGCTATTGTCAGTCACATCACTAACAGTTTTAACTTAAATTTAATCTAATTTTTTTTTTGCATACAATTGGTGCATGCATTGAGAACGTCTGCCCGTAAGGCATACACAGGACTGATATACGTCTGGCAATCCTTTTTTCCCACTGCATAGGAAAGTTTACAATGATTTTCTATGTAAATGGGAACATTCAAAAACACATGAGAGTTCACAGCCAATTTTAGATACTATGACCATGATTCATTAACACTGGCATAATTGACTAAGATGCAACCAAGTCATTAAGAGGTCTGTGCCTTTTAACCAATAAAAGGGGTTGGTCACTACTTTATTGATAGCCTATCCTTAGTGTGCATCAGCATAAGCGCGCCTTCCATTTATACGCTACTGTCTGAAATTAAACAACTGCATTTAAATGGTTGACAGCAGCATTCAGAGCTCACATCCGGCTGTGGCTATTAGACACATTACCGTAACCGGCATTACACATGTGAGGAGATAGCTCAGCTCCTGAGCCCTCTCAATACACGATCATTCCCACAATCACATACATGTAAGTGGTTTTGCCTTAACAGATTGAAAAATGTGTCGCATTTTTTAACTGCCATGCACCACTTCACAATATAAATTCCAAATCAGGGACTGGAGTACATTTCAGTTGTAATGAGCGCCACTTATCTGGTGTAAATTATCATGAATTTGTTGGCCATGGTTTTACAGGTTAAGCTCTGCTCACAGTCGCGAGTGATGGGTAGGAATGGCATAACAAAAAAAAGTCACAACTTTTTTATACAACTGAGTTGCGCTAAAATTTTGCAACATTTTAGTTCTGTTTTAGAATCCTGGCAAAACTATTTGATAAATTGTTGCCGATAAACCTGAAGGTGTCCATTAAATAAAATACATCAAGAAATTCTCCACAATGATACCTCTGTTGCCACCTTAAAAATAATTTCCTGAAAGCACTCATAGAAGAGAATAAATGCAAGTTCTATCTGTGAAATTAGCGATAAGATGTGTGAACTATGCCTAAGCTGAACCTGACAACAATCATAACAATAATAGTAACTGGGAATTTCTGCACTCTCACAATATTTGACACAACAAGAACAAGAACAAAAGCACAGAAATTAAGGAGCAAGAAGCAAATAAGTTCACAGGACCCCGATCCACTGGCCACATCAGTAGTCCCTGGCTGTATGGTAGGAGCCCTCCTACCTGATGGAATCTCCATCGACGCTTTTGATTTGTAGACCCAGTGCATGATATTGCACCTACCGAGCTTACTAATTAGAAGAGGCACTGGGGATGCCGGCCCGTAGGAGGCAGTTCATTGGGCTCTCATCCTGCAGCTACGGACTTCTGATGTGGCCACTGGACCAGGATTCTGCCAATCAATTTGCTCATTTCTGAAATTAATTATTTATGCTTTGCATTATTTTCACCTATGCAAAGTTAACCATACACACTAGTTGATTGGAGACACCATGTACAGTACTAGTTGTCAGTTTACATTATGTGGTTGAATTGCCATGTAGCTGTGTCATGAGGACCCTACATATATGAAGTGCTTGTGATTTAAAGGGAACCTGTCACCAGATTTGGCGACTATAAGGTGCGGCCACCACCACTGAGCCCTTATATACAGCATTCTAGAATACAGTACATACGAGCCCAGGCTGCGCTGTATACCGTAAAAAAGATTTTTATAATACTCACCTAAGGCGGTCCGGTCCAATGTGTGTCGTTGCTCTCTGGTCCGGCGCCTCCTCTCTGCTGCGTTCTCCGTTCTCCTTCTACCCAGCCCAGTATAGATGATGCATCTACGTCGTCCACACAGGCAAACATTGTGGTCCTGCGCAGGCGCAAGGAAAGGTTACAGACCGCCCCCACATGCACACTACAATACTTTCATTTGCCCTGAGTAGAGCAGAACAAAGTGCGCCTGCACAGGACCTCAATGCCGGCCTGTGTGAATGACGTATGATGATGTCATGCACACAAGCCTCAAAAGAAGGAGGATGGCGATCGCCACAGAGAGGAGTTGCCAAACCAGGAGAGCAGCGACACCTATCAGACCGGAACGCCCCCTAGGTGAGTATTATAGAAGTGTTTTTTACGTGCTACATAGCGGCCTGGCATGTTATATACAGTATTCTGGAATGCTGTATAGAAGAGCTCACTGGTGGTGGACGCAGCTTACAGTGTCCAAATCTGGTGACATGTTCCCTTAAATGACATAAAACTAATGCAAAATGTGACAAAAACTGCACTGTAAATATACAAAATGATAGCAGTTATGTTGGTATGATCTGAAAAAAACAAAGCACACCTGATATAACTTGACAATTCCTATGTGGGGTCTGAGATTGCGAAGAAGATGAGGAGGAGGAGGGCACTTCTGCTTGGCGTTTGGACCTTATTATATGTTGTCTTCCGGAGAAGTGAGCTCTGGGGTCTACCGTCGTATTGATCGGTTGTATCATCAGCTGCTCCTCTCCTATGTGAATGAATCCAGTCTGTGGAGAGAACATAGAAACATCACACAAATGCTCAACATCGTAATTACAAAGCAGGTCAAGGCTAAAGAGACTGTAACAAATTACTAGTTCTAGAATGGGTTTACATAAATATTATGGAGTTTGTCAATGATGTCAGTAGTTCCTGAAGGTAAAATTGCATTAATTATCCCTCATTACATAACAGCTAAATTCCACTGGAGTAACTGTATATATTTGAGTATGAGCACATGGAACACATGCCACAGGGCCTCAACCACCTGGGGCACTACATAAAGGAATAGACCCTCTTCCGACCTAGTTGATAATATCCTACAATTTCCTGTTCCACTAATCAGAAGGATTTCAGCTTGTGACTTACCAGCTATTCTCATGTCACACAGGTCTAAAAGTCACAACGTATGTGGGTAGTGAACACGCTACTTATGTATAAGTTTTTAGGAAAACGAGTTGTTCAACAATCTTATCCAACCAGGAATATCAGCTCCCAACCTCCCCATGGTCAAAACTGCTGACGTCCATGACACCATCTCACCATGACAGTTACATTTTAATTAGGGAGGGCGATATGGACCAAATATTGTGCTCTACATCAATTCTGCTGTCTGCACAATACCACAACATCATTATGAATTTTGGTGAGTCGAATCCAAAAATCACATCAGTTTCCTCCAGTTTTCCGCAAAACACGGTTTACTAAAAAAACTCCTAAGGCCGATTTACACACAACAATATCGCTAGCGATCTCGTTAGCGATGTCACATGCCCAGATCGTTGCTACGATTTGCCGAGATCGCTCAAAGGTCGTTTTGTAACAGTCACACGTACCCATCTCACAAACGACGCAACATTGTTCAGCGATATATTGTTTGACCAAGGCGGTCGTGTGGACATCGCCACACAGCATTCCTCCCAACGATTCCGGCAACGACAGAGGCGTATAATTGTCCATAGCATACACCCTGGCGTGTGATTGCCTCGCCCTCTACACGCCCGAACTTCCATACTATTAGAATCTCCTCCGGTCTTCTGTTACGTGATTGGTTGTCTGTGAAATATAAGGCCGCATTTGCAGCTGCCCCGTTTGACGCAACCACCGGTGCCGCACGCGTGATATATGTTTTGTGTGTGTGTGTGTATGGCATCCTTTACGCCTTTCTGTGTTCTCCAAGGTATGTTATTTTTTTTTTTTAAATTTAAAAAAAAATAAATAAAACGTGACATGCGACCAAGATGTGCATACAGGTGTATGAACATGTGAACAATTCCGGGTAGGGCTCAATGTTTTTTAACTCTGGAAGTTTGTACAAAAACAAAGTCTAAAATTAATTTTATGCAATCAACCAGGACAAAAGATAGTAGCCGAAAATGAAATGACACACACGTCACAGCAGAGCTCTGTAATGAAATGCACACAGGACCGCGGGCAGCCACAATGAACGTCAATTGAATTTTGTGTCCGCCTTATCAACCATGCTTGCTAAATCAGAACGCAGTTGGTACCACCAATCAGAGCGGAGGAGGCGTGGAGCATTGATCGTAACGACACGCCCGCGTCGCTGATGTCGGATGCACTAACGATGTTGTTTGTCGTTGGCAGGGTGTCAAACGTAGCAATATGTCTGCTGCGTTCGAAACGATGAACAATATTTTGAAGATGAACGACGTGTCAACGATCAACGATTTTCGCTATTTTTAAGATCGTTCGGAGTCACGCGTAGGTGTCACACGCAACGACGTCACTAACAACGACAGAAGTGCATCACGAAAACCGTGACCTCGATGACATATCGCCAGATAAATCGTAGCGTGTAACGGGGCCTTTACAGTAGTAACATAATATATATCATTTTAATTATTTATTTATTATTTATTCATTTATACTGAATACGCCAAACAAATGCTGAATATGCAATTAGTATAACTAATAGGAACACTGATTAATAAGCAGTTAAACTACCAAAGATGGAAATTTTTGGCTATACAAGTATGAAAACCAGTGACACCATTCAGTCATTCAAGAGGCTTACAAGTTGCAGAAAATTTAACTTTTCTTTCACCAAGACATTTTTACTATGGAACTAAGATATCACGGCATATTGAACGCAAACACGATGGCTGACTACTCCTGATGTTTATACTGTGACAAGTCTGATCATAACTACTTCAGAGCATCCAAAAATAGAAATTTTCTCCTTAACAATTAAAATTTACATAACTATTGCGCTCTAGATTAGACAACAGATTCCTTTTTTTGCATGAAAAAAATATATTACATGCTATCGGTCCTTCAGAATTTCCTATTACCCCTGAAACTCAACTTTAAAACCTTTAATCAAAGATTTCTCATTTGTGAAAAAATTTGACAGATTGCATTTTTTTTACTGCTTATCAGGAATCAGCACTTTTTGTTAGGGTAAAATCAGAAAAAAATACTTAGCAGCAAAGATTTTTTTTTTTTTCAAATGTAGACCAGTGTTATCAATCTTTATCTGGTTTTATATCTCAATAAACAGGATGTCTATAAGTGATAAAAAAAAGACTGTAATTTGATTTACCTGCCTCTTTAAAGATATTCAGGCCTGATCTATACTTGAGTACTGACTACAAGAACCTGTAAAAGTGGCAATCAATTGCAAAACGCTTGTGGGAAAAAAGTATGCAACAGGGATAGGCTTTGTTACTACTTCTTGGTTCTTTGAGATTTATAGGTTAGCCCTCATTCAGATGTCTATGTGGAATACCACACATACCCATAATAACCCATAGTGCTATTCAAATATCCAAGTCTGTGGGTTCGTGAAAAACACGTACAGCCATCCATGTGCGGTGCGTGTTCAACATTGCAAAATATAGGGAAAGCTTTGCAATTTATTCAGTTACTGATTCTTTCATGAAGAAAGAAAAAAAAACAAAAAAAAAACTGACGACAAATGGTAAAAATCGATGGTAAAAATCGGACAAACGGATGTCACACTGATCAAAAACACTGTTGACACAAGTACCATTTTTTCCCATATGTGTTTAAACATGGACATGTGAATGAGGCCTTATAACGAGAATCTAGTTGGAAGTTGATACCGTATTTTTCGGACTATAAGATGCATTTTTTTCCCCCCAAATGTTGGGGGAAAGTGAGGGGTGCGCCTTAATGTCTGAATGTAGGGCATGGCTGCAGGGAATGAGGGTGCTGCGGTGGAGCGGGTAATTGGCAGCATGAGCAGGCTGTAGCAGCGCCTGCCGTGACCACGTGGGCCCACTGATTTCATATGCATGCATCCTCCCGCCCATCATCTCTCAGCGCTGAAGACGGCGCTGACAGGTGGGAGGGTTGATGGGCGGGGGATGCGCGCATAATTAACAGCCGGCCCGCGTGATCACCCCTAGCAACTACGGCCTGTAGTGATCATGTGTGGCTATATTCACTGCCCCTCGCGCATCATCAGAGAGGGGGGGGGGGGGGCAGTGAATAAGTACGGTATACTCACCGGTCACTGTTCCCTGCAGCAGCACAATGTCCTCCTGTCTGGAGGCTCGCTGATGTGTATGGAGCTGTGCGCACAGCGATGACGTCATCCCTGTGCTCACCACTCTCCACACACACACACACACACACACACACACACACACATCAGCGGGCAGGTAGACATCGCGATGCTGCAGGGAACGGTGACTGGCTCCACACAGGTCAGCGGCGTTGCTGCTGGCACAGACAGGAAGACGAGCAATGCTGCTGGAGTGAGGAAAGGTGAGTATAAACGTTTTTTTTTTTCTGTGACACACGATGCAGGCCATATACCAGGATTGGGGTATATAGCAGGATGGGTATATATAGCAGGATTGGGGGTATATCGCAGGATTGGGGGTATATAGCAGGATTGGGGGTATACAGCAGGATTGGGGGTATATAGCAGGACATATATACAAGAATGGGGATAATATACAAGGCTGGAGGATCATTACCAGGATGGGGTACCTTAGTAGAGAATTTGGGGACATTACCCCCATAACAGTGTCAGCAGCAGATCCTCGCCCCAAACAGTGTGTCATGACCGCATTTTTTACTAAAAATTTGATTTTCCTATTTTCCCCCTCTAAAACCAGGGTGCGTCTTATAGTCTGAAGAATACGGTATATCCCTATATTCATTCAGGATTTTTTTTATTTTTTTTTTTAGAATTTTGGTGAAAGATGTTCATTTCATCTGCGCACTTCCCTCCCCTACTGCCAGTGCTGTGTTGTGGGCAAGTGAGTGCTCAGTGAGGATCCCTCGAAAACCTGCAAACCACAGTAAAGGGAAAGCATCACCGGGAGCCCGGAGCTCAGGAGAGGCTTCTCCGTCTCACACAACTCCTGCCAAACACAACACACGCATTTTACAGTAAAAATAAAACCTTCCAAGCACAGAAACGACCTACAGCAGATATTTATCTAGGGTCCTTGTGACTGGTATCTGGGTGTGGATGCATCAGAGGTAAAGGAGCAGGACAGAACAACTTGCTCTGCTGTCTAGGAAAACTTCCACCCTGCAATGCTTCAAAGAACCAAAGTAATTCCAGTATGAGGTGTGGAGATAAACAGGAGTCCAATTGTGCTGTAGGAAAACGCTGCTAAAAAAGTACAACTAGACATGTTTACAGCGCCCTCAGATGGCTCAGCACCTGCCTAGACAAATACACCATAAAGTAGCGTCAGCCATAATCTATTAAGGAGTACAGTAACTGGAAACCGATATTTGTTATACCATGCCTGATGAAGGGACCTGAGATGTCTTGAAAGCTTGCTTTGTAACACCATTTTATTTTAGTTAGCCATTAAAAGGTATCCCAACGACAAAATTATAATTTTGTTTCTCTCACTGAGAACAATCAATCATTTTTCAACTGGCTAACACGGTACCAAAACCTTTTCACTTGTAACCACAATCTATTGTAATGTTATGATTTAAGAGTGGGAACATACATTACAATCTGGGGAAAACGCAAAATTTGTAAAAGAAAAAAAAAAATAAATAAAATAGAAAAAATATATTATATATTTCATTATTGAGAGATTCATCACTACACTGGTAGACACAGACGGAAGAGGGCACCTGTGCAAGAACAGTAGTTGGGCCCTTGGTAGTCCAATAGCTCATCGCAATGCACAATTATACCTACTTAAGGCTACTTTCACACATCAGGTTTTTTTTTTTTTTTTTGCATCAGGCTGAATCCGGCTCAAAAATCTATGCAACGGATGCGGCAAAGAAAACGGATCCGTTGCATAAGTTTTTCCATGCGGCCCGTCCATTTTTTGACGGATCCGGTATGATACTGAGCATGCGCAGTTCAAAGAAATGCATCCGGCCGCCGGATGCGGTTTTTGACGCGGGATGCCGCATCCGACGTCCATAGGCTTGCATTGTAAATCGCGCCGCATCGCGCCGGATCCAGCACGATGCGGTTTTTCGCCACAGACAAAAAAACGAGCAAGCAACATTCTATGCAGCTGCCGCATCAGCTAAATATGCCGCATCCGGCAAAAAACGGATGTAACGCAAGGCCATGCGGCACAATCCGGCGCTAATGCAATTATATGAGGAAAAAACGCATCCGGCGGCAAAAAAAAAACAAAACGGATGCGTTTTTTCTGCAAAGCGCCGGATTGTGGCGGATTGCAAAAAAACTAATGTGTGAAAGCAGCCTAAGAGATAGACATGGGCTCCCTTATCCCTTGGGCTCAGGTTGCACCAATGATCTGTCCACCCCTGCATCACTAGGAAAAAGGGGCACAGATATCCTTAAGATATTCTCAGGTCATTCACGCAGCCTAACCACTGAAAAAATGAATTGTGGACAGGCTTCCTCATTGCAGACATCACATGTTTACAATGAGTTAGAAAAGACCTTTGAATGAAGCTGATCCAGGCAGGAAGAATCTATCAGGACAGCATTAATCACATGGCAGGTTAGGCTGCATTCACACATCCGTTTTTTGCTGTGCAGCTCAATCCGGCTCAAAAACCTATGCAACGGATGCGGCGAAAAAAACAGATCCGTTGCTTTTTTTGACGGATGCGGCTTGATACTGAGCATGTGCAGTGCAAAAAAACCACATCCGGTGGCCGGATACGATTTTTGCCGCAGGACGCCGCATCCGGCGTTCGTAGACTAGCATTGTAAATTGCGCCGGACCCGGCACGATGCAGTTTTTTTGCCGCACAAAAAAAACATGCCAGGCAACGTTCCATCTACCCGCCGCATGGGCTAAATATGCCGCATCCGGCAAAAAACGGACGCAATGCAAGGCCATGCGGCACAATACGGCGCTAATGCAAGTCTATGCAGAAAAAAACGCAACCGGCGGCAAAAAAACCCAAACGGTTGCGTTTTTTCTGCAAAGCGCCGTATTGTGCCGCTCAGCAAAAACCGGATGTGTGAAAGCAGCCTTACCTGTAATGTAAGTGGGAAAAGGAGCCTTGTTTGAACAGAGTGATGGCACGTTATGTGCCCCACAGCTACATTCAATTCCTACGATGTCTCCACCCGTCCCTTAGACAATGAATGAGGCGCTCGGCACATGCATGGTTATTGTTTGAAATATGGCACTTCAGAGCTCTTATTATAGGATAGGTGTATGTGCAATTGGTGGGATCCCTAGCATTACATATCCTATGACTACATTATAACTTAAAGGGGTATTCCCCTGTCCAAGATTCTATCCTAATATGTAGTACATGTAATAAAAATATTAGCAAATACAACCAATTAGAAATGTAGTATAGTTCTACTGATTAGCTATGTCTCTTAACTCATGTTCAAGGCATCACGGGATCTTAGGTATCCATGGATGTGACCATGCATATAGTCAGTTATTTACTCAGTTGCTCTAGTCATCACCATGGACACCTACGGTCCTGCAATGCCTTGAACATGGGGTAAGTGATGCAGTGAATCAGGAGAACTATACTACATTTCTAATTGGAGGTATTTGCCATTCTCTTTACACCTACTACATGTTCGGATAGGATCTTGGAGATGGGAATACCCCTTCAAGATGAGAATAAAACCCAGTTTAATTTTTATTTATCCCGTAGACCCACTAAATTATAGGTACAAATTGACATTATTGATTAGTGCAACCAGATAAACCCTGTGCACCGTATGATCAATTCTGTAAAAATGCCAAACATGCTCTCTCTTAAAGGGCCAGCGCACCCTTACCCAAAAGTACCTCTCAGCCGATGGTTCAGAGGCACTAGGTATTTGAGGCATCCTCCTCCTAAGGGAAGGGCCTGAGCAATGTGTTTAGTTAGTTACCTGCTTGCTGGTTAGTTAGTTGTCAGGTCTCGTGTATCCTGTGCCTGCTACCTGTACCTGTACTCCCTAACCCGTAGCTGTTTCCTATTCTCAGTCGTACTTTTCACCATCTGCTGTAGCCTCAGTACCTGCCTGAACCAGCCATACAGTCTGCATCAGCCATTTCGGCTGGACCACAGACTGTACCTGCCGACAACTTAGCCTATCCCTGCATCTGCTACCCCAGGGGTCAGCTGCCACAGTCCTCGATACTGCCCTGGAAGTGGCACCTGGCATCTACTGGCAGCCAAGTCCATCTTCACTATCAAAGGCTCTGGTGTGACACCCTGGACCCCCAGGGGTAACAGGTCACTATACACACCACATGGTACCTTACTGGGGTGGGGGTCTATCAGTCAACAAAGACCTGATTGCCTCCCTCAGTTAGACAGGCACACTAGGTGGGCGGAGTCAGGTGGATAGACACGCCCCCCCCCGAGGAGTCTGCTGGCCTGAGGCAGGAGACACAAGCGGAGATTGAGTTAGGAGAGAGGAGTGAGAGGAGTACAGTTCTGCGCGGGGCCTGGGTTGGAGCCTAGGACCCCCAATCAGTCAGGCAGGCAGACGGTAGTGGCCGCCTGCAGGAGACCGGGAATACGACCAGTGGAACCGTAAGGGACCGGGACAGGGTAGTGGCCCACCGGAACCGAACCGGGGAGCCAACTGGATACCGGAGCACCAGGCAGGGTACTCAGACCCCGAACTAGGCTATAAGCCACCACCATAGTCAAATTAACTGATTGCGGTCGGACCTGAGGGGTTCATTCCCACCTAAGTACCGATTGAAGGCAACAACCCAACCCATCCGGAGAGCGCCACCGCCAAAGGCCAGAGATCCACAGGGCCAGCGTTTGCGAGCAAACGGGCTCCACCAACACTTATACGCCAGGAAGCGGACTACCAGTACCCAGGCACAGTAGTCAGATACACACACAGGTGCAGGAGAAAGGCGGACATTGCCAACCTGACTGGAGAAGCTGCAGCCGGCTGCGGGCCCCGTTCATCACCCAGTTTGGTTTACCAGCGCCTTCAGTGACTTGTATCAGAGTGAGTACACCAGTGGCCTCAGGCACCGCACCACGCTGCACCGCAACACTGCGCCCTGCACCCCGGCCCCTGCCAACCGGGCCCCGGGGACCAACATCCCCTACCCAAGGAGGGGTCAACACCTAGCTGTGCCACTACACCGCTCCCGGGAGTCCCCGTACCTTCACCGCAGCGGTGGTGTCCACAATCACCACAACCCGTGGGTGGCGTCATGAACTATCATCCCAAAACCAAATACCCGCATCCCCCGCACGTAGCGCCAAACCTCTTTGCAGAGCGACATGACCCCCGGGTCCGTGAGAGGCTCGAGCAACCACCCGTAGAACGCGAGCACGGATCCGAGCGGCTCTGCGGCCGCAGTCGAGGCCACGGGGCGGTACACTGGCAAATAACCTAGGGGCTTAGTAAAGCCCCTCCCACATTAGGGTAAGCCCAGGTTCACCCTGTGGTCCAGTGGGTCAACTACCTCCCACTCGTTCCTCCACCAAATGTAACAGACAGGACTCTAGTAGCCAAGCCCCTTAACTGTCAAGGCACCTTAAGTTAACCTTAACCGTAAGAATGTAATGAGAGCGAGAGTGGGAGAGAGCGAGAGTGGGAGAGAGCGAGAGTGGGAGAGAGCGAGAGTGGGAGAGAGCGAGAGTGGGAGAGAGCGAGAGTGGGAGAGAGCGAGAGTGGGAGAGAGCGTTACTATCCCAGGCAACGCCAGTTACTACAGCTAGTTATAAATAAAAAAAACCTTAAAAATCCTGCTGTATTTTACAGTGTTTTATTTTTGGAGGAAGTATTCTTTAATAAAACTTTGTATAAATTACATTATAAAAATGACAAATTGCTATATGCAATAAAGGACTTTCTTAGCATAAGATAGCTTATGTGTCAGTTAATATGATTTTGGCGGTGAGAGGAAGAGAGAGCGGGAGAGAGCGGGAGTGGAAGAGAGCGAGAGTGGGAGAGAGCGAGAGTGGGAGAGAGCGAGAGTGGGAGAGAGCGAGAGTGGGAGAGAGCGTTACTATCCCAGGCAACGCCAGGTACTACAGCTAGTTATAAATCAAAAAACCTTATAAATACTGCTGTATTTTACAGTGTTTTATTTCTGGAGGAAGTATTCTTTAATAAAACTTTGTATAAATTACATTGTAAAAATGTCAAATTAGCTTCAGATTTACTGCAGAACTGCCTCCATTGTAGGGATATTAATTTTAAAGTAGATAAAAGAATCCTTATCCATGTGAAAAAAAAGGAAAAGAGACAGCTAGGAATGTAGCTCTGGAGCCATTTGACAATTTGCACTGACAGCTGTCATCCAGGCAGCCAAACTACTCCTAAATGAAAAATTATCATATCACAGTAACAAGCTTGTAGGTGCCAACATGAATTAAACAGCAAATCCGCAGTCTACACAATATACAAGGATTCGGTATGTGAATTTCTTTCTAATGATTGGTTTTCTGTACATTCCTGCATACAGTTAATTATCACCAAAAGTAGTCTGTGCCTGCGCTGTCTCCAGTATTCTCTTATGCACTTATTATATACAATTCCCCTAGCATCACTATTACTAGCAATACCTTTCTCCACTAATCCAAACTCATAAATACTGATAGCGTTCCCGTCCCATGTGACCGGTGAGTCCCCGTATGGCACCAGCAGACACATAGTAAAGTGATAGGCAAGAATAGTTTAGATTTTTATTTGCCAATCCCTGCTCTTGGCTAAATTTTTATAAATCCTAGAAAACTCCTCTAGCCATGACCGAAGTGATAGCGCCTTGCTCCTGTCACCGCTCCTATGACAGTTGTGCCACTCTGTGGGCACTCAACATGTAAAGCAGCATTACTAGGAATGGAGCTACTGAGCACTCAACAGAGCACTCCACTTCAGAGACAATTTTTTATTTTGCCTAAAAACGTGTATTTGAGGCTAAAAATCTTTCTAGCAATTGGGTTTTATTAAAAATGTTGCACAGCTTGCTTTCTTTAGCCTCTGTCCTCTCCAATCTGCACGCTGTGCTGGACTGGAGGGGAATTTGTAGCTCTTTTTCTTGTCTTTTTCTCATCTCCGCTCTGCTGATTTATGACCACAAACCGCATCAAAGTCAAATGTGCCTAAAAACAAAGAGCCTCTAAAAGCCATCAAACAGTACAACATTTTTGGCAGACATGTTTTATAACCTCCATGCATTTAAAGGGGTTGTCCTCCCTACTAAGACAACCTCTTCTGATACCACTTTTGCCCAGGTAAAATAATAAAGCCTATACTCCTATACTTACCTCCCGTACCAGTGCCCTTTCAGCGGTACCACGGCTCACAATCCCGGGGCTTATGTAGGGTTGTAACATCATACAAGCCCAGTGTTCACTCAGCGCCGTCTTCTGTCTCCTTGCCTTCGGACCAAATGAGTTAATTAACAGAGAGTGAGCACTGTGTTTGCCGATCACCTTCTGTTGATTACTCAAGTGTCCAAAGGCAGGAAGAGACATGCCAGCGGTAACTGAGAGCAGGGTTTGCGTGACGTCATAACCCCACCTGAGCCGTGGCACCACTTGAAGGGCGCTGGTAGGGGAGGTGAGTATAGTCAATATTTTCCCAGGGGGAACCATGCGTAATCAGAGGGGGTTGTCCTAATAGTGCACAACCCCTTTAAGTTAGGAAATGCATCCAAATATGCACAACCCTTTTAAGGTACCTTGGTTACATAGTACTATAAATGTCAAAGAGTAGGTGTAGGACCTGTTACAACTTTTTCCTTGAGCTCCAGAATCTCTATACTGTACCTACAAAACAGCATTTCTTTCAAGATTCCCACCATGTCTGAGATGATGAAGAAGGAGTTTGACAGTGAACCTTAAAACAGGTCTTTGTTAAAAAAAATCAGCATGGCCACCAAACCTGGTGCCATCTCACTGCCCCGGTAAAGCAGATTTGTGTATAATACAAATACATCCTTAGCAGAACTCAATATTGCAATATGCCCAGCTAAGGGCTGCAGAAGGCAAGCTGTGCCATGGTTTTTCAGGTTTACTAATTCTAGGACTATTGCAACAAAAGAATTTTCTCAAAATGTCAGAAATGAGGGACCCGAAAGTCATGATAAACATATAGAAGATTGACTAAAGCTTGATGACACTTAAAGTAAATGGACACATTCGGAGGTAATTGTTCTTACTTTTTAAAAGATTACTCTTAAAAAAAAAAATTAAGACATCTTTTAGTTGCTTATTGCTGGAGGACTGATTGCTAAAATCGCATGTGGGTCCCAATGGCCAGACCCAAGACCCACAACAATCAGCAAGTTATCCCCATAATACGAATAGGATATATAACTTGTTTTTTGGGGCATAACCCTTTAATGCTTGTATTTTTGGCAAATGAGCTTATTAGCAATAAGGTTTAATTAGATGTTTTGCACAGTTTGTCTCCAGCAGCCTCTATGTGTGACAGTACATAGCAGATTACAGAATAGGCAACAGTGAAATCTGTCATCTCCTACCTAAACCCATTTAAGACCGGCCTAATGCTGAACTTTTATATGGTCATAAATTTGCTTAAAATATGGTTCAAAAGAAGAGTTAAGGGTTACAAGCCCTGCTCACAGAAGGATTTGACCGTTAACTCATTCTGCAGTCTGTTGTGTACTGTGATACATAAAGGCTGGAGAAATAGCCCAAGAGGTTTGAGGTTTAATGAGACCCATCTGAATGCTTTTAAGCCAATTAAGGCATGTATGTAAAAATGCTGTTGAAGGTGTCCACATTCTTTAAAGAGGACCAACCACCAGGATTTACCCATATAAACTAAAGCCAGTGCTATACTTACGCTATCATGCTGATTCTATACATACCTATAGTTGTGAGATCGGATGTATACTTTCTGAAATATAGGCAAGTAAAGTTTGTGAAATGCACTGTTATTTGATTGATAGCAGCTACGGAATATCTAAAAGGTTGGTCGAGTTTTGCTAGTTATTCCCACCCCTGTCTGTCTGCCTCTCCTTCCTCCCACTATTGCGGTTATTACAGGGTGAGGAAGGACAGGCAGTTAGACAGGGGCGGGAATAACTAGCAAAACCCAACCCACCTTTTAGATACTTTGTAGCTGCTATCAATCAAATAACAGTGCATTTCACAAACTTTACTTGTCTGCAGTTCAGAAAGCATACATCCGATCTCACAACTAAAGGTATGCATAGAATCAGCATGATAGCGCCAGTATAGCACTGGTTTAGTTTATATAGGAAAATTCTGGTAGTTGGTCCTCTTTAATGACTGAAAATGCTCTGCACATCCTTGTGCCTATCTACACGCCATTATTATTCACTTTAGTGTATATAATACATTCCCTATAGACGGTGAGCCCTCGCGGGCAGGGTCCTCTCTCCTCCTATACCAGTCTGTTATGTATTGTTAATGATTGTTGTACGTATACCCTCTTTCACTGTAAAGTGCCATGGAATAAATGGCGCTATAAAAATAAATAATAATAATAATACATTTTTCTTGTCATTAATGAAGGCATCTGCATATAATAATTTACAGGTACACACCAGTCCTGAACATGTGCTGACTGACGCAAAAGACTTGTTGTGGTTCAGAACTTCTCCAACATAGAAACAAAGCTCGTCCTCTGGGATTTTGGTTTGGATTTTGTTTCCGAATTCTGTCCTTTCCTCCACCATAAAGCCTGTAGCCAGGAAATCATGGACCCTCTGCAGGTGCAAATGAAGGTTCCTGCCAAATGCAGGCAGATGAATATACATATTATCCGGATGGGTCGTTGTATCTCTGGGAACGGAACGAGGCTTTCGGATGTTAGTGAAGACTGACGCATCTCTCAGTGGCAGAGGGATCTGCCCAGACCATAACAACTGTGGGATTACAACTTCAACTGCTGGGTCAGAGCATCCAGCTAAAAAACAAGAAAAGACAAAATGTGTCAATACCATAGTTTAACAGGTTACAATGCTGCCTATGCACTATCATGCATATATAATTACAGAGTAGTAAGACCAGGTGCACATGTGGGGGATTTCACCCCAAGTCCCCAGCGAATCCAAAGGGTTGTCCACTACTTTTACATTGATGGCCTGTCTTTAGGATAGGTCATCAATGTCTGATCAGCTGGGGTCCGACACCCGGCACCCCAGCCGATCAGCTGTCATAGGTGCCGGAAACCAGAAATGCCCAGTTCGGGAGCTGCCTTGTCTTCTGACAGCGGCTGCGGCCGGGAACTGCACATCTGCCACCTATTTATTGGAATGGGAGGCGGATGTACAGTACCCTGCCACGGCCATTAACAATAGATGGGGAAGCTCCGGAATTGAGCATTTCCGGCCCCCTGCTGTTTCTGACAACCCAAAGAACAGCTGATCGGCAGGGTGTCAAACATTGATGATGTATCCTAAGGACAGGCCATCAATGTAAAAGTAGTGGGCAACCTCTATAGGCCTACATAAACTGGGATATTTGCATTACTGGCACATTTTCACACGCACAATCCGCATTAGTTTACATTACCATGTATGTGAATAATGAGATTTTAACAAATCTCATCCACGTGCTGTGGAATTTGTTTTCATAGAAAGCGACCAACAGTGGTGATTTTACAATTCACAGTTTGTCTATATTTTCTGCAGATTTTCATCTCAGATATCACCCCTTTCAATGTAGAAAGATACATCCCCATACACAGGCAAATTTGGGGTAGAATAAACCACCATTTGTCGACCTACCCAAACGGGGTTTTTTTCCAGATTCACTGCAGATTTTCCCTCTAGATACTGAAAATTTGAAATTGAAATTGTGATATGCGGTATAATTTAAAATCTGCACTATTGGTCAATTTCCATGTAGACAACTTCTGTAACATATAGATGAGATTTGTTATCATTTCATCTGCATGCAAATTTCACACAATGTAGTGTACATGCATCAGCAATAAATCGTGACTATTATGGCTCACTCACACCGCCATATAAATCGGACAAGTGATAAACTGATAATAAAAAGGGATTGCACTTGAATCCTTATTACTCAGTGAGGCAGTGCGGATTAACGTTTTTTTTCCCTCATAACAGTTCGGTGTGAGAACAAAAAAATTGGATCCCATACGGAGCCACAATATAGCATCCGATCTTAACAGATATACTGCAATTCTATAACATAGGAAACTGTGAATGATTAAAGGAAATCTGTCACCAGGTTTTTGCTCCCCCATCAGACATTTCCTGATGAAGAGGTGAAACGCGCGTTGGGACTGCTGGGAGGCTGTTACCGCTGCAATTACGGGTCAGTACTGGTTCTGGTTATACTTGGATCAATTGAGGGGCACTGGTTGTTACCTTGCATGGTTATTGTATTCCATGACCCTTGGTGAGGGTTTACTTTGGACATACATAATTTTTACATATAGCTATTCAGAATTGCTGTCACTGGCTAATTGTTATCCATGTAACGGGTCACAGCTCTTGTCCCCCTCCATAGTAATTGATTATAGGTGTGAATCAGTTCAATCACATAATATAAAGGCATTACAGCTATTGTAATATAGAATAATTTTGGTGCAAAAAAACTTTTTTCTATGGCCCAATTAGGGTGAATATTGTTCATTGTTGCCCATAGCTATTATTACTGTGCACATAATTATTTACATCTAGTCATATTGGCCTCTTACTACGTATGTAGTTCCTTATTACACTATTGTATGTGGTATAAGTCTCCTATTTTGGACTCCTTGTTGAATTTTATTTATTAATGAAATTAAATAAAGAATATTTTTTTATTGAATCTTGGGTTTGTACCACGTTCTTTCGCTGTTATAATTGTAATCATAGTGGTCTCCTACACGATTGGGTTGATCTGGGTCAGTGACCTTTTCTAAAAATTCTGTAACATGTAGATGAGATTTGTTATCATTTCATCCGCATGCAAATTTGACGCAATGTAGCGTACATGCATCAGCAATAAATGGTGACTATTATGGCTCACTCACACCGCCATATAAATCGGACACGTGATAAACTGATAATAAAAAGGGATTGCACTTGAATCATTATTACTCGGTGAGGCAGTGCGGATTAACATTTTCTTCCTTCATAACAATTCAGTGTGAGAACAAAAAAATTGGATCCCATACGGAGCCACAATATAGCATCCGATCTTAACAGATATACTGCAATTCTATAACATAGGAAACGGTAAATGAATAAAGGAAACCTGTCACCAGGTTTTTGCTCCCCCATCTGAGAGCAGCATAATGTAGAGACAGACCCTGATTCCAGCGATGTGTCACTTACTGAGCTGTTTGCTGTCATTTTGATAAAATCACTGTTTTCTCTGCTGCAGATCTAGCAGTTATATAGAGCTCATGAATATGCTGGACTACCTGGCAGCACGCCAAGTAGTCCTTTAATTATAAAATCCCTGATTAATCAGCAGTAGATTATCAATATCAAACCTACACTAAGCAGCTCAGTAAGTGACACATCGCTGGAATCAGGATCTCTGCTCCCACATAAGGCTAAGTTCACATAGGGCATCTTTTGCTGTGTTTTTGAGGTCACAAAGATGCCCCAAAATGCATGTATTTCCTTCTCCCAGCAAAGTCTGAGATTTTGATTTTGCTGTCCACACTGGGCATCTTTTGTTGGCTGCATCTTGGCTGCGTTTTTCAAGATGCAGCATGTCAATCCTTTACCGCGGTTTTGAGCCCTCCAGTCAATAGATTTGACTTAAAAAACGCATTGGGCAAAGCGTGGTAAAAACGCATCAAAAATACGTTTTTGGTGCATTTTAAGATGCACCGACAAAAAAAGATGCCGCGTGTGAACATAGCCTTATGGTGCTCTCAGATTAGGTGGCAAAAACCTAGTGACAGATTCCCTTTAATAGCTGATGAGTAAAAAAAAAAAAAAAAAAAAAACTGACTGAGGCCTCCGACACACATCCGTGCCGCCGGTACGTATTTGGCAGTTTTTTCACGTACCGGCGGCACGGAGACACGTGGACCTATGTTTTCACTATTGTATGGACACACGTAAGTATTTTGGAACGGAACGTGTGTCCGTTCCGTACTTACGTGTGTCCGTGATTTTTGCACGCTGACATGTCCACGTATTCTCCGGCAGCACGGGTGTCACACGTCCCGCACCCGTACCACACGGATGTAGTGTGGCTGCGGTTCTGTGTGACACGCGCCAGAGAAAACACACGTGTCATTAATTTTAAAATAAAAAAAAAAATACTAACCTCCACCAGCCCCGCAGATTCTACCACTGCAAACTGTTCCTGCCGGCCGCCGCTCGTTATGAGCATGTAAAGGAGGTGGGTGTGCTGAACTGGGCGCTGATCTCTGCCCCTCCGCTCAGCCGGAAGCAGCGTCAGCGGGGAGTGGGCGGGGCTGGAAACGAAGATCAGGACCCTGGACAGCAGCGCGGACCACGTGAGTATGTAAATTACCTGTTCTCCGTGTGCTATCGCGGATAGCACACGGAGAACACACGTGGACCGCACGTACCCGAGACACGTACTTACCTCACGCAACACGCAGGGAAAATACGTGTCTCACGGCACGTGCGTGTTTTTAACGGATGTGTGTTTCAGGCCTGAAGAAGAATGACAAGTAAGAAATTTTTTTTACCTCTTCCCTGGATAAGAATGGGACGGATTTTTTTTATAGTGTGGTGTGTCCTCAGCCTAAGGGCAGAGTCACACTTGCTTATTGCTTCTGATGTGAGAGCATCAGATGAGATCTGCTAATGAATCTCGGCTCAGGATCTGCTGTGGGCGTGAGCCGAGTGTCATGCGACAATGGTCCGTTCCTGAGATCGGATCACAGCTGCGGAGGGGAGGAAGGTATTAATCTCCCCGTCTCCTCCATTGTCAGCCTGTACGGATATCGCACTGCACTTGGATGACATCCGAGGGCAGTCCGACGTTTCTCCCGTACCCATAAACTTGTATGGGTGCAAGTGACACGGCTCTCGCAGACAATCGTAGCATGCTGCGATTTTTTTCCTCAGTCCGCTTAGGGCTGAGGAAAAACTCGCAGATCTGAGCTGCAGCACTGACGTCTATGGGGCCGAGTGCAATGCGAATCATACACAAGCGTGACTCTGTCCTAATAAAGTCTATGGACATTGTGGACAGCCAACATGGCTTGTTTAGCTCTCTCCACAACATCTATAGACTTCACTGGAGAGAGACGCTCTATTGAAGCCAATAAATGTGCCTACTCTGCGTCTGCAGATGTGGATCAGGGACTCCTGTTCTCCAGACAATATTCCCCGTGCAGAGTATTTCAAACTAGTGGATGTTGAAATAATATTGTGTCACTTCAGTAATGTATCCCTGCAAGTATATAGAGCGGTCTATCTGTAATATTCATGCCAGAGATCCTTAGCTGACCCAACCAGTGACGCCCTTTTTTTATGCACCTCTGCCTGGAAGGGTCAGCGGAGCCAAGGCCCCTCTGCAGAATCAGCTGTGCTACAGGCAGCAGAGCCCAGCACTCGGCTCCTCGCCGGACTCCAGCTCCTAATGAACGGAAACTATGATGTTCAGCGAGGGGGACCCTGCCAGGATCGGCTCAGGTTGAAACATCAGCTATGAAAATATAAAGGGCCTCTTCACACAGCTCAATCCTCCCCCTCCAAACACATAGCAACACGCACAGTAAGAGGTGCAGTGCTATCTGGGCTAAGTCTAAGGGGCTCCAATTTTACGTCAGCTGCTATTTTACAGGGGAATAAAGCTTTACCTACTAAGCTGCTTTCTGCTGAAGGACCCTGGAAGAGAAAAATACAACATCTGGCTGCAAAGCTAGGCAGGACCAGTGTGCGAGAGCATGTGCCACACAAGCAGCACCGCTTAGTGAACATTGGCCACTGCACCCGCATCAATTCATATTTTATCTCTTCATTTTCAGGATCCCTGCCTGGACATAATTGGAAAAATGTTTAATCCGCATTCCGAGGAAAGGTTTAACCCTTCATGGAGCCGAGCAAGGTGTCTGCACTTCAATACGATAAAACTGATGTCAGAACGGTCATTCGCCTATAGTAATCCTCAGTATACAGACTCATGCCATGCTGTATCACGTATAGGAGCCACAAAATCTATTCTAGGGGGTGACGTGCCACAGTCAGAAAGCGACATGTAGGGACTGTACTGCAACAGATCATTCTGCAGTAAAAGAACGAAACGCAATACCCTGGACAGCACTCACATACTGCCGGCACCTCGGGAAGGCAGGAGATCCAGCCATGGGTGACCAGAATCAGCTCTGGCTCATGTGCTCCATTATGGCCACCGGCAACCCATGGCGTGACCAAAGGACGAGGGGCACCTATGAGGGCACTGTGCAATTATCACTTTCTAGGTCGGATTTAGGATCATGTGTACCTTATTCTTGTCATGAACATCTTAATATGAATATTGCCTTGCAATATTTCGAAGGTCTTTTCTGGCACAATCTATACTTCGCATGTATGGGTGACGGCACAAGAAGAACTTTTTGGCTACGTTCACACGGTGCGTTTTTTTGCAGTAGTTTTCATGAGTTTTATGCAAATTAAAAGCTGTTTTTTACAGTCCCAACAAAACCAGAAATCTCATACACAACTGCTTTTTTTTTATCACTGAAATGGAAAACTGCTGCATTTTTTAAAGAAGCAGCAAGTCAATTCTTTCAGCAATTTTTCACCATTGAAAGCAACGAGAAAAAGTGCCCAAAAAACACAACGGCTGCATTTTTGCAGTGAATCAAACGAAGGCTATGTGTGCACACTGCAGTTTTGCTTCCCCAGTGAAAAACGCACCTCTGGCAGAAAAACGCATAGAAAAAGCGTGCGTTTTTGCCTGTGTTTTTTAAACATTGTCAATGACAAAACGCAGGGAAAAAGAAGAAAAGAAGTGACATGCTGCTTCCTTTTTCTGCAACCAAAACTGCAAGAAAAAAAAAACGCAACATGCGCACAGCTTTTCGGATTTCTCATAGATTTTGCTGGGGAAGGTCAGAAATGCAGTAGGACCACAAACTGCACCAAAAAAGCAACAAAAAAGCAGCGTGCGCACAAGACCTAACTTTATATAGACATGTAGTGTAGTGTAGACAAATGACAATGAAAAAGTGTGCCAAAAAACGCAGCACAACCTGCTTTTTGGAGCAGCTTTTTTTTACTGCCAACAAAGCAGATTTTGGCTGCAGAAAACCGCAACGTGTGAACATAGCCTCACAGGCTACAGCCGTGTACTGTACCGTCCTCAGTCCATCTAGCTTTTATCCCCCTATAGTCTCTCAGACACAGTCGTCTCTATCCCGGAGACGGACGGGTTCACAGGACCAGCCCAGATGTGTTCTCCACCACTCCAGTGCATGTGTGGCAGTCTGCAGCCTCTGGCTACAAGAAGAGACCTGGAAGGTCCAGCAGTACAAACAGACAGGATGCCTGGAAGAGCGAGGACTGCGTCAGGCCAGGATCTGGGAATATTCAGCGCGCCTGCGCTGCCAAAGTCAGGTTAACCTGTTAGCTGCCAGAAGAGGCCCACAGAGCGATGGGGACTGGGTTCATTCAGGACTGTCTCTGTAATGGCTGGTCCTGCTAACATCTATAGGGGCAGTAATCTGTGCTCTTCATTTTGTAGTCCTATATCTTGGATACATTTTACCTGAAACACTGCGGAATCCAACAAGAACAACTCTGTACAATTTATCCCCCATAACCCAACATCAGACTTTGGTCTGTAAATCAGCGCAGACTGGATACAATGTATAGACAAGTTACCATAATAAGGATACAGATAATGCATGACAATAAGAGCTCAGTGACATCTCTTACCTGAGGCAATCAGGAGGCACAGCAGGCTGAGAACACCCATCCTCAGGGTCCTGTCAGCCCCACAATGCACAGGGTAATGCACAGGATAATGCCCAGGTGTGACAGACAGCAGAGTCACTGAGGGGGAGTGATGCGGTGCAATACACAGGTACAGCCCACTACAAGTGTCAGCAGTCCAGGAATGCAGTGCACTGGAGCCGGCACCTCATATACACTGCAGTGCCCGCTGCGGACAGGACGGTGCACGGAGATGCCCGGTATTTGCAGGTCTTCAACCTTTGGAAAAGCAATTACCAGAGCAGACAAACCGAGCTGGATGTTCACGACCCGCCCGCCGGGCACAGAGAGCGCCAATCACCGCTCCGCCAGCACCGGGGACGGCGAATGTCAGCGCAGGTATTGGGAGAGGGAGACAGCGGGGGGCGGGATCTGCGGCAGTACACGTGGTTGGGGCGCAGTACCCACACAGTGGCGCTAGGGGGAGTGCGAGGTGTGAGACCGGGGATGCTCGGGCAGGTGTGAGGGAATGGCCGGCAGTGATTGCATCATAGAGAGGAGCCACATCTGGAATGGGATCAGCAGAGTGTGGAGAAGGTGCAGAGCAGATACTGACACAAAGTGTGCACAAATGCCCACCCTGCAGAAGGGTGCCTCAGCCAAAGACTGTGCCCACAGGACGTCTCCACTGGGGAGCTCCTGCAGAGGAAAAGCTGCACAGCACACTACCTGTATGGCACAGCACACTACCTGTATGGCACAGCACACTACCTATATGGCAGAGCCCACTACCTGTATGGCACAGCCCACTACCTATATGGCACAGCCCACTACCTGTATGGCACAGCCCACTACCTATATGGCACAGCCCAATACCTGTATGGCACAGCCCACTACCTATATGGCACAGCCCACTACCTGTATGGCACAGCACACTACCTATATGGCACAGCCCACTCACTACCTATATGGCACAGCAGCACACTACCTATATGGCACAGCCCACTCACTACCTATATGGCACAGCCCACTACCTGTATGGCACAGCCCACTACCTGTATGGCACAGCCCACTCACTACCTATATGGCACAGCACACTACCTATATGGCACAGCACACTTTACATTGCTGAGGGTGACATCCGCAGCCCCATTTGACATTCAGTGGATTGCAGCACTTGTTAATGTACAATGTGGACATTCTCATAAAATCTCATAATACGCAGTGTAATGAGAGAGTGATGGCTGACAGAAATATCACTGAGTATGCACCTCATGTACACAGCCTATAAGGCACATATAGGTGCGCGTCGAATTATACAGAATCTGTCGCTATTCCAGAGTCCAGCAATACCTTACAGTTGTGACCCTCCACACATAATATGTCCTCCCATTTACATGGCCAACCAAATCAGCAATTGAATGGATAAGTAAATGAGACTGAAGAGCTATTTGTAGATCTAAAGCCTCCGTCACTCCAGCTCTATTACATGCCCAGTGCCACCTTCTCCTACTTGACTGACAGCTCCTTTGCCTGAAGTCACACAGCAAAGATGCCTCAGTCAAGTAGGAGGAGACAGCAGTGCTTTGGGAAATAGAGCTGGAGTGACAGAGGCTTCAGATCTACAAATAGCCCTTCAGCTTCATTTGCCTATCAATACACTCATTTTTCAGTATGACACACGAGTGCAATGCGAGAAAATCTCACATTGCTTTCGGCCCCATGTTAGACAATGCTGCAGCTCAGATCTGAGAGATTTTGCTCTGCCCTAATCGGATTGAGGAAAAAAATCTCAGCAGTCTCAACAGAAGACAAAATAAAGACAGCAGCAGCATAAAGAGACCTGAGAACTATCAATGTCAAGGGAAGGTGTCGTAAATATCTGAAACCTCTCAGCTGACCTGAGTGGCACTTCCAAGTCAGGGCACACTGGCCCTTTAAACAAAAAGGGGCGTGACCATGTACGCCCCTTATGGGCATTCCAAGGAGGCCAGTGTGGTGTATATAGACAAAAAAGACTGACTGCACTCCTCGACCTGACGTGTGAACAGGTGCAGAACTGAACATGACATAAAATACAAAAAAACAGTTTGCACTCTGATAATGCTAAAGTATGGAAACCATGAATATGTGAACATGGACCTGCATTACTGCTAAGGAAAATCTGAGAAAAATGAGATATTTAGCATATATAAATGGCCATTTGTATATCTGCCCAGTTGCCCCTTCACGGCATATCTCGTAACTGGGTCCCTGACGCTATGCTGAAGCCTCTCTCTAGGTTAAAAACCTCCTGTGTATGGGCAAGTAGGAACCTGCTATATAGGATAATATTTTATTATCATGTTCAGTTCTGCACCTGTTCACACGTCAGGTCGAGGAGTGCAGTCAGTCTTTTTTGTCTATATGAAGAGGGTCATACCTTCTGACCGTGCACCCTTCCCCCAGTTGCCACAGGTAAAAAAAATACACACATATATGGTATCGCCGTATTCAGAAATGCCTGATTTATGAAAATATAAAATCAATTAATCTGATCGATAAACGGTAGAGTGGAAAAAAATCCAAATGCCAAAACGTTTTTTGGGTGTCGCAAATTTTGCACAAAATGCAATAACAAGCGGTCAAAACATATCATCTGTGAATAAATGGTACCGATAAAAACATCAGCTCGAGACGCAAAAAAATAATCCGTGAATCAACCCCATATCCCGAAAAATGAGGACGTTATGAGACGCGGAAAATGGTGTAAAAAGTGTGACACTTTTTGGGGGCAAACTTCTGAATTTTTTTTAACCCCATAGATGAAAGTAAACCTAAACATATTTGGTGTCAATGAACTTATACCAACCTGAGGCCTCACATAGACACATCAGTTTTACCATATAGCAAACACGGTGAATAAAATCCCCCCAAGACAATAGTGCAATCACACTTCTTTTGCAATTTTTCACACTTGGACTTTTTTTCCATTTTCCAGTACACTATATAGTAAAACTTATGGTTTCATTTAAAAGTACAACTCGTCCCACAAAAAACAAGCTCTCATATGGCAAGATTGATGAAAAAAAAAAAAAGATACAGCTTTCGGAAGAAGGGGAGCAAAAAAAACACAAAACAAAAACGAATAACAGAAAATCATTCGGTGGTGAAAGGGTTAGGGTTTTTCTATTGTGCGTTTAAAATAAAAATGGGGCAGATTTACTAATGAACTCCAACATTTAGGGTATGCTCATGTAGATTGTCGCATTGTGGTAGTCGTGGGCAAGGTATTGACTCCGGACACCCCGGCAGTCTACATGAAGAGTTGGTCCTGGCTGGTTATGTGGACTGGTGTCGTGTGGGCTGTGAACCCATAGAGGAAGCTGGAGTTTACCCAGAGCATCTGGAGTGAAGTAACTTTGATCTAACACTGAAATCTGGAGAAGGGGAGCGGTACTTGAAGTTGGCCTGTAGTGGAACACTCTTATGATATTACCCGCTGCGAGAGATCGGTCACATCCACAGTTCGGAACTGACCACTGGATGTTTGTGGGGCACAGGAAGGTGAAAGATGGATATCTGGTACAGCAGAGAAGGCCAGTCAAAATAGGTACATGGGTGACATTTTTAAAGGTGGATGGCCCTCAAGTGTGGTTTGCAGCTGATGTCATGCGCAAGAATTCTGCCATTGGGAAGACTACTTTTGAAGAAGGGAGACACTGGAAAAAAGCTGTGGAAGACGGGTCACTTAGGAGTACGGTCCGGGCACTGAGGAAGGAACACCAGAATTAACTCCGGATGGTATGCGGGTCAGTCGTGATTCAAGTCATGGCTGGGGCGCCTTCTACTGTCCAGATGCTCGGGACTCCGAAAGTCTCATGTTTGGATCTGGTGCAAAAAGACGAGGCATTTCCCTAGTCTGCATAGGAGCCAGAGGACCAGTGGGAACTGTGCCCTGAACCAGAGTGGGAAGTTGGGAACAATCTGTTGAGAGAGAAAAGTAAGAAGTGGAATCAGATGCCTGTGATCACGTCTGTCGAACCCGCGACTGGGATGGTTGTTAAGTCCCTGACTGGTCTTGAATCCTGGACTCTGTATTGTAGGCCACGGACGATTGAAGTTATCTGTCTTGCCCACAGTTGATTTGCACACATTGCGCATTCCCCTGATGGATTGAGGGAAATTTGCGCTGTGAGATGGCTCTACACCCTTCATGATGGACTTTGCCCTAATACCCTCATGGACTGTTCCCCATAATGGACCTTGTCCCAGGCCCCATTATGGATTTTGCTCCTATCCCACCCTAGACTTTGTCCCTCTTCTAACACACATACAAGGGGCGATCCAAAAGTAATGATAATCAATAATAAACGCAATGAATATATTAAAAAAATATATATATTTTTCTACATAGTCTCCTAACAAGTCTATACATTTAGTCCATCTCTTTTCTAAACTTAGAATTCCCTTCGAAAAAAATTCTTGATCTTGACCCTCAAAAAAATCCCCAACAGCGGTTATCACGTCGCTATTGTCGTCAAATTTCTTGCGAATAGGGGGGGGGTGTTCCACCAGTTCAAAGCCCGCTTCTTGAATGGTTGCCATGGCAACTGCAGCTTTGTGAGCCGGCGCTTTATCTTGGTGAAACAGCACTCCAGCTCGCAGTTTGCAGTGCCTTTTCTCCTTGATAGCCTCCTGCAATCTTCTTATTTGTTCTGCGTAGTAGGAGCCCGTAATAGTGGCTCCCTTCTCCAAATAGTCCACCATAATAATTCCTTCAGCGTCCCAAAACACGGACGCCATAACCTTCCCTGCTGAGCTTGACACTTTGAATTTCTTTGGCATCGGTTCATCGGCTCGTTTCCATGTCATCGATTGTTTTTTAGTTTCGGGATTAAAGTGGTGGATCCAGGTCTCGTCCATGGTCAAAAAACGTGACAAAAAATCCTCCTTGTCTGCTTGGAACTTTTCGAGATTTGCTATTGAAATGTCAAATCGTTTCTTCTTTCGCTCGTTTGTTAACATTTTTGGCACCCAATGCGCGGAGACCTTTCTCATATGCAATTCTTTTGCAAGGATTCTTTGAATACTGCCATATGAGATCCCTGTGACCTCAGCTACATGCCTGATAGTCACTCTTCGATCTGCCAATACAACTTCTTCAACTTTTTTCACGTTTTCTTAATTGAGGGACATGGATGGGGGTCCTTCACGATGTTCATCTTCCGTCGATGTTCTTCCCAGCTTAAATTCCTTGGCCCAGCGTGCAACTGTGGAATATGGAGGAGAAGAGTCCCCCAATGTTTCCACCAAGTTGCTGTGTATCTCTTTGGTAGTCATTTTTTTCAAGCAGAGGTATTTGATGACAGCTCTGAGCTCGTTTTTTTCCATTTTGATGTTCACTCCTCGGCAGTTCATATTCAAATGAATGTAGCTCCCGGGAATCGTGGCCTATTTAAGTGATTTTTTTTTTCGTGGACTAGTGGGTACCTAAGAGAGAAGAAAACATTTTATTTTAATTTCTGTGTGCAATAGAAATAACCGATTATCATTACTTTTGGATCGCCCCTCGTACTTTACATTACAATTCATATACATTATTTCCAAAAGATGCAGGAGATTATTCACATTAAAAAAAAACATGAAAATACAATAACGAGATTAGTGTCTTCAAGGGAAGGAATGCGACAGCACCCAGTTCACTTCCTTACACTCAGATGGAGACAAAATCCAAGCAGTTTTCAGTTTTGGGGTATATGCACACCTTCTCAGAAAAACCATTAAAACGTTTAAAAGAATAAACAAATACATTTCTATGTACGAACGATGTGCTGTTCATATGTTCAGTCATTGTGCCGTTCATTAGGCATCGTCCGCTCGCTTCTTCCTCTTGAAAAGCTCGACTGGCACGCCTGAAAAACAATTCGTGCACATTTTCTTAGGCTATTAGACCCTTTAAGGAGAAGATTTTATAAGGATTTGCTTCACAGAAGTAATGTCACTTTTTTCCCCAGGTGTTTTTTTCAGAATCTCATCAGAAAAAAAATCTTCTCATATAAACAGCAAAGAGGGTTTGATGTGAAAATGAATAGGAAGAGTTTTCAAAGCGTTTTTGAAGTGGTTTTTGAGGAGGTTCTGGGGGGATTTTAAAGAGGATCCACTTCAAAATTCTCCTCAAAATATTCCATGAGAGCCCAGCCTTAGAGGAAAATACAGATGTGACAGTCGGAAGATGCAGTGACCCACTCTATTTGATAAACAGTCGCATTTTCAGCACATTTATTATTTTCTTTCTTATTAATATTCCACTTCATGGGTGATATACCTTAGACCAGGGGTGGGCAATTAATTTTCCCCAGGGGCCACATGAGAGATCTTGACTGGTGTGGAGGACTGGTTGGAGAGAAGGTATGCACACCAGTGACGATGCAAGGGGAATGCAGTACATGTAATAACAGAAACTGCTGTGTGAATACTGGCCTGAAAAATACAATAGCTATATGTGAAAATGAAAAAATGACAATGGAATCTGCATTACTGCCATGAAATATGAATAAAGAGAAATTTAGCCATTGAACTGATCAATGCAACAGAGCCGCAAAACCTCTTCTTGTAAGAGAATACCGTGAAGAGGTTTTGGGGCTCTGTTGCATTCATCAATTCAATAGCTAAATTTCTCTTTCTTCATATTTCATGGCAGTAATGCAGATTCCATTGTCATTTTTTCATTTTCCCATATAGCTATTGGATTTTTCATGTCTGTATTCACACAGCAGTTTCTGCTATTACATGTATTCCCCTTGCATAGTCACTGGTGTGCATACCTTCTCTCCATATAGTGATTTTTTTTTAGGTTTTTGCACCCAGTTTAGACTTAGAATGGTGTTCCAAACGTTATTCTTTATTAGTGTGGAGGACTGAACCAATAGGCAGAAATTAATTCTGTTCAATACGAATATTAAAATATTAATTATAATTATTATTTAATATTCATATTAATTTTATCATTTCATATTGAATATGAACACAAAAACAGCCCCCTATATACAGTATGAGCCCCCCAAATAGCCCCTCTATATATATGAGCCCCAACATATCCCCTCTACATACAATGTGAGCCCCCACATAGCCTCTCTATATACAATTTGAGCCCCCACATAGCTGCCTATATATAGTATGAGCTCCCACAGTGTTCTAAATACAGTATGCACCCCCATGTAGCTCCTCTATATACAATGTGAGCTATCACATAATCCTTTTATATACAATGTGAGCCGCCCACATAGTGGCTCAAATAGCCCTTCTACATACAGTGTGAGCCCCCACATAGGCCCTATATACTTATCATGACCCCCAACATAGCCTCCTATATAGAGTATGAGCCCTCAGTCTCATAAATACAGCATGAGTCCCACCTAGCCTCTTATATACATTATGAGCTCCACATAGCCTCCTATATACATTATGAGCTCCACATAGCCTCCTATCTACATTATGAGCCTCACATAGCCTCCTATATACATTATGAGCTTGTATATAGCCTCCTATATACATTATGAGCTCCCACATAGCATTCTACTGTATATACAGTATGAGTCCTCAGTTTCTTAAATACAAAATAAGCCCACACATTGCCTCTTATATACATTATGAGCCCCTCATTGTGTCCTATATACATTAACAGCCCCACACAGCCTCATGAATATAGCATAAGCCCCACATAGCCTTCTATATACTTTGAGCCCTAACATAGCCTCCTATATACAGTATGAGTTACCATAGCCTTCTAAATACAGCATGAGCCCCCACATAGCCTCAAATATACTTTGAGCCCCACACAGCCTCCTATATATATGTAAACATCCCATACACATAAAAAAAAAACAAAAAAAAAACCCACACCACCTACTCCCCTTGCTCCCGTTCCCCTGCCGCTCTCTTCAGTTCTTTGGTCCACTGACTCTCCGGACAGCACAGGCGAAGATGTGACATTATCGCGTCTCCTGTGCCTGAGGATTCAGATAGCGATGACATCAGAAAGTGGGCGGAGGCAGTGGCGGAGGGTACGGTGCAGCCCGCGGGCCACTGATTTTTAGCCCTTCAGTTGTCTGTGCGCGGGCCAGACAGGAACAGCCAGAATGTCAGATGTTGCCGCACTTTGCCCAGCTCTTATTAGGCCATTACTGTTTTGTGTCTAGCTTATTTTGACAAGCTTTGGATTTTGATTCAGAAAACATGTACAATTTTCTTCTGTATTTTCACTAGTATGCTATCCATATGACATATTTGTGTCATCATTGTGTCCATGTGGCATCCAATATATACATCATAAGTTACTATTTACATGATCAAATACAGTTTCCTATGTTAATAATTGAAGATAATAGTGCATGCTGCTATTTTTTTTGCAGACAATGGGGCTATGTGGAAAAACTCATCTGAATAGCCTTATTCAATAACATTGGTCAGTGTGTATGCAATATCTGCTCTTCACACTGACAGCACATGTATATATAATACGCTCATCTGAATATGTCCCAAAGCTGGCAAATTTTGCGACTTGTGAAAACCACACCTCCTTTTCTAGATCGTTTGGAAAAGTATTGAGTTAAAAAATCATTGCTAAATTTGCATAAAAATATTTGCGCCAAAATTGTTGTTCTTCTAACTTCAAAATTATGCCGTCACTGCTATAGTAAATCTGATTTTGTTTGCTCATAACTCAAAAAGATTTCCGGGAAGAGGGGCACAGCTTAAAATTTGACAACGTACACCAAACTTTCAAACAAAAATTGGTTTAAAGTGAATCTGTCAGCAGGATATCATCGGCCAAACTATAGCCAGTCCTCCAGTTCATGGTGAGCAGATACCACAGCTTCTAGCCAGGTGGGAAGCATAAGTTAGTTATAAGTGAGTATACAAACGTAACAGCATGGGTTTGGCTATGTGCGCACGCTGCGTTTTTCTGTGACCACAAACATGCAGTGTTTAGGTAAGTTCACACAGTGCGTTTTTCGCGGCTTTTTTGCGCATTTTTCGGGTGCGTTTTTGCTCAGAAAACTGCATGACTTTCCTTCCCCAGCAAAGTCTATGAGTTTTCATTTTTGCTGTCTGCACACAGCGTATTTTTTTTAGCTGTATTTTTGTGGTGCCCACAAAAACGCAGCATGTCAATTATTTTTGCGTGTTTCACTGCGTTTTCCATCCATTGAGTTCAATGAGATGTTCAAAAACGCAATGAAAAACGCAAATTGCAAATATAGCTGTGTTTTAGTGCGTTTCTATGACTAAAAATGCAGCTATAAACGCAGGGGGTGGGTAGTAAACTGACATGTACAGGAAGAGGATTCCTTCTGTCAGTAAACAGAAGCGTGAATCCTCCCGATACCGCCACCGCTGCTTCAATCTCCCGTCCGGCGCCATGTCTGGGTGGGAGATGGAAGCAGCTGCAAAATCAAAAGTGAACAGTAGAAAAAAAAAGTCATACTCACCTGTCTGCAGACTCCCGGTGCCATGTCCGCTCCCAGCTCCTCTCCCGGTACCGCCACCCCCGCTCCGGCTGTGTGCCGGCTCCCAGGCATGTCCGATGGCTGCAGGACCTGGCGGTGATCACCTGATGCGATCACCTGACGCATCAGCTGATCGTAAGTCTCACGGTGCCACCAGCTTTTTAGCGCTCGGCCGGCTTAACCTATCAGCTGATGCCGTCAGGAGACTTCATCAGCTGATTACCGTTAACTCCCGTCCGATCACTCCAGGAGCTGCCGGTAATTAGCACATAAGTATTTTTTTTTTTTTTGCACTGATGCATCAGCTGATTGTATAAAAGCCATTTATACAATCAGCTGCTGTGTCGTGTGATTCACGTCCTTTAACCTGACATCATCTGATCGCTTTGCCTTCCAGCAAACCGATCAGATGATATTGGATCCGGATTGGACGGCGCGGGACCCTTGACCCAGGATTACTGCGGAGAGGGGTTCTTTATTTCAATAAAGATGGAGTCACTAATTGTGTTGTGTTTTATTTCTAATAAAAATATTTTACTGTGTCATTTTTTTGGGGGGCAAAAAACTCCTGCATACAGTGCTGGATGGAGGATGCTGAGCCTTGTAGTTCTGCAGCTGTCTGCTCTCCTGCATACACTAGTGGAGAATGAAGAACATATTGAAGGAAATGACATTAGACCTTTTTTCTTTTTTTTTTTTTCAACAATCTTTATTGGCATTGTTCACTGATAAAAAAAACGCATAAAAACGCAGTGAGCAAAAACGCAGCAAAAAATGCACCAAAACGCGGTTAAAATGCATGCATTTTTGCCGCAGTATTTCTACCGCGAGTGCGTTTTTGTGCATTTTTTGTGGCAAAAAACGCACAAAAACGCAGCGTCAAAAAAACGCAGTGTGTTAACCTAGCCGTTTTGTTAAAAAATGCACATGCAGTAAAACAAACTGCATAAAAAGTTATGCTCGTTCTACCGCGTTTTTGTTGCTGCGTTTTTTCCAATGCATTGCATGGGTGAAAAACGCTGGCTAAAACGCAGAAATAATTGACATGTTGCATCTTTGCGGTTGTAGTGGGTGAGCATAATCCCTACAAAGAGAGTTAGTTAACCGGAGTTGTCATTAATAAAAGTGTTTTATTTGTATTGTGTTAGGGCACCCCATAGTGGCCGGGTGGGACGGCTGTCGCCACAGTGAAAGGAGGAGCCGGAAGAAACCAGAAGGGGGGAGTGTGTGTGTATGTGTGGGAGAGAGGTTGTTGGATCCGGGACGTGAGAGAGTGAAGATCAAGGGGCAGAGTGTGGGGGCTGAATCAAGAGGGGACGCCGGAGAGAACGGGAGTGTACGGAACCTCAGAGAGTGAAGCAACCGGTGTGGGTCCGGTGTGTGTGTAACCGCCAGTGGGAGCCCGGCGAAGCGGAGTAACCAGGGCACATCCCCACGTGAGGGTACGTCAGGGCAGGTTGTCCCCCCCAGCCCAGGAAGTGTTTTTTCTGCAACAGCTGGATTGAGACTGCGTGTGTAAATAAAGATGACTTTTGTTTTCACCACATCCTGCCTGAAGACTGTTTGTTCAACGACCGACGATGACACCACCACACTCTGCCCCACCAAGCCAGTTCCCGACCTTGAAGTAGTGATGGAACCAGGGGTAAGCCTTAAATCAACAAAGGCCACGACTACAAGGCCGGAGGCGCTCCTGGCGCCTCATTACATGTGGCGTAGTCGGCAGGATGCGAATTCCCTGCCAGGGACCCAAGAAGCCGGAGATCGAGTGGGAAAAATAGGCCCGCCTCCACTTACTCCAGTATATCCACTGACCTCGCCGTCATTGTCTGAGCTACCAAGCGTTTGCATGATGGAGACCTCCGGACAGCAGCAGGAGATAGAGACTGCCATGGCGCTCACCAGCCTGGGTAGAGGACGCCCCAAACAGTCTGCGGCTGCAGCTGCGGATGTGTCCCCGCTTGCGCTACCGGCCGTACCTGGCGGACCAGGACGCCCGTCTAAAATCACTTGGATCACCACGTGGGACGCCGTGACCGGGGGAACCACCACGGAGGTCCGGGCGACCTATACTAATCCGCTGCCGGTGGGGAATCGGCCTCCGGGAATCCTTCCAAAACCAGACCCAGAGACACCCCCGCCCGTCGCGGTGGGACTGCCGACCCCTGCTCCTGTACAAGCCCCGGAAGACTCACCGACCCGGAAGCTGGAACAGGACAGTTGGGGCTTTTTCTGGGACTCGGTGCAGCCGTCTTCCATACCTCACAGAAGGCCACCGTCCCCAGAGCCGGATCCCGTCCAGGAGAGACTGCTCGCGGAAACTGTCGCCCGGGAGATGATGACCGGTCCCCGGGGTGAAGAGTTGGAGTTGCAGTTTACCACGGGCATAGTGGTAAAATTTAATCAACAAGAGGGCTACGGATTTATCCGGGAAGAGACGACCGGCGACGATTATTTTTATAATCGGGTCCACTTGGAGGTCGAGGGCTTGCCTCAGCGTCTACACACGCTCTACCCCGGAGAGAAAGTCTGGTTCCTACCCGAAGTGGGGTGCCGCGGCCTTTTTGTGGTTAGTGTCTCCCGGATGCCCACCTCTCAAGAAGCCATTCAGTGGCAGCAGGAGCTGGAATGGGAGGAACACCAAAGCCGGCGGCGGGCGCAGGCGAGACCGGCGCTGCCTGAATCCTCCCAGTCTAGACGCACCCTAGCCGTCGCTCCAGAAGTGAAGCCCGGACCGACTACCGACTCGGAGAGGGGAACCCCGGTGGTGCTGGCTATTAGCCAGAGCCTCAACAACAACCCGGTCATCGTCCTGGATATACCTCCACCGCCTAGGGTAGCGACCCCATCACCTCCGTCGGTGCCTGAGGAGATCACGGCACCGAAGCCTGCCATCCCCTACGAGCCTTTTCATAGGCTGCGTCGACAGCCCGGACAGTCGCTGTCGGATTACCTCAGGGCTCAGAGAGCCGAGTGGAAGGGGGCTCTGCATCCCAAGTAAGACTTTCTTTTTTTTTTGTTGTTGTTTGTTGTTTGACCTTTTTATTGGAAGACCGGTTTTCGGTTGCAGTTGAAGTTCAGCAACGTTTAAGTGACTGAGCCCGGAGAGAGTCTGCTGCCGGACTGGGCCAGGGACTCCTCCGCGTCCTGAAGCATGCGAAGTTTTGTGTTCCTGTTATTCGCTACAAAGACCGGGAGCGCTGCTAAGCCTCCGGGCGCTACAAAGACCGGGAGCGCTGCTAAGCCTCCGGGCGCTGGACAGGTTCGCAGCTGATTGCACATGTTTTATGTAGTTTTAAAAGTTGTAATTTTAGAATGGAGCCTTGCCGGGAGGCTCGGGTTTTAAGAGGGGAGGTGTGTAGTGGGTGAGCATACCCCCTACAAAGAGAGTTAGTTAACCGGAGTTGTCATTAATAAAAGTGTTTTATTTGTATTGTGTTAGGGCACCCCCTAGTGGCCGGGTGGGACGACTGTCGCCACAGTGAAAGGAGGAGCCGGCAGAAACCAGAAGGGGGGAGTGTGTGTGTATGTGTGGGAGAAAGGTTGTTGGATCCGGGACGTGAGAGAGTGAAGATCAAGGGGCAGAGTGTGGGGGCTGAATCAAGAGGGGACGCCGGAGAGAACGGGAGTGTACGGAACCTCAGAGAGTGAAGCAACCGGTGTGGGTCCGGTGTGTGTGTAACCGCCAGTGGGAGCCCGGCGAAGCGGAGTAACCAGGGCACATCCCCACGTGAGGGTACGTCAGGGCAGGTTGTCCCCCCCAGCCCAGGAACTGTTTTTTCTGCAACAGCCGGATTGAGACTGCGTGTGTAAATAAAGATGACTTTTGTTTTCACCACATCCTGCCTGAAGACTGTTTGTTCAACGACCGACGATGACACCACCACACTCTGCCCCACCAAGCCAGTTCCCGACCTTGAAGTAGTGATGGAACCAGGGGTAAGCCTTAAATCAACAAAGGCCACGACTACAAGGCCGGAGGCGCCCCTCGCGCCTCATTACACGGTCACCACTAAAACGCACCTAAAACAAAACTGCACTGTGTGGACAGCAAAAATTCAAACTCATTGACTTTGCTGGGGAAGCAAAGTCATGCAGTTTTAAGACCAAAAACGCACTCGAAAAATGGGCAAAAACGCAGCAAAAAACACACCGTGCACACATAGCCTTATACTTTCTGAAGCAACACATTTGCTTGTCTGTTTTATCACAGGATTGTTTCTGCTGCATCAGCAGTCCTGGGAACTCATCTTAAATAAGGTCCGTGACATCAAAGCTCAGCGACTGATAGAGTACCTATGTCATTCACTTGATTTATATTCGGCATTGGGCTCAAGACGTCAGAGACACTTAAACTATGTGCGCACACTGGATGTTTTGTGCAGAAATATTCTACATCAAATATGCACCTTATGGCCGAAAAACGCACCAAAAAAGGCATGCTTTTATGGTGCGTTTTTGTACCATGTGTTTTTCTTCATGAAGCCAATGAGTGGAAGGGCTGAAAAAAACCACAGAAAAAAAACACAACAAATGACATGCTGCAGATTGTTTTCTGCACCAAACCTGCAAGGAAAAAATAATCAACGTGCACACAGCACTTCATAATTCTCGTTGACTTTGCTGACATAAAGATAGACATGCAGATTTGTGACATAATTTTCACTTAGGGGTGTACTCACTTTTGTTGCCAGCAGTTTAGACATTAATGGCTGTGTTGAGTTATTTTGTCGGGCATACAAAACTTACACTGTTATACAAGCTGTACACTGACTACTGTACATTGTATCAAAGTGTCATATCTTCAGTGTTGTCCCATGAAAAGATAAAATATTTGCAAAACTGTGAGGGGTGTACTCACTTGTGTGATATGCTGTATGTAATGTTAATATTCTCACTGCTGCACCACTAGATGATTTCATTTGGAAGTGTAGTTTGTAAAATGGGGTCACTTATGGAGGGGGGGGGTTCTACTGTTTTTGCACCTGACGGACTCCCCATGCCAGCCAAATCTGCAGTCTGGTATGGCGCTTCTTCCCTTTTGAGCTCTGCACTGTGCCTGAAAAGTAGTTTTCAATCACATACGGGGTATTGTCGTAATTTATGCTTCAGCATCATTTTTGTTGAAAAAAACGTAATATTTCATTTTCACAGCTGAATATTATAAAATTCTATGAACTCACAATGGGTTCACGATGTGGGGGTTTCCACTGTTTAGGTACATCAGGGGCTCTGAAAACACGACATGGCACCTGCTATCTATTCCAGCCAAGTTTGCGTTCCAAAAAGTCAAATGGTGTTCGTTCCCTTTTGAAGCCTGCTTTATACCCAAACAGTCGTTTTCTACAGCATATGGGGTATTGGCGTACTCAGAAGAAATTAAACAACAAATTGTATGGTCCATTTTCTCTTATTCCTCTTGTGAAAATGAAAAATTTGGTGCTAAAGCAATATTTTGTGACGAAAAAGTAAAATGTTCATCTTTTTCTGCCATGTAGCTTTAATTCCTGTGAAGCACCTTAAGGGTTAATAAAATGTTAAAATGTGGTTTTGAGCACTTTTAGGGGTGCAGATTTTAGAATGGGGTCACTTTTGGGTATTTTCCGTCCTATAGGCCCCTCAAAGTCACTTCAAATGTGATGTGTCACCTAAAAAAATGTTTTTTTTGTAAATTTTGTAAGAAAAATGAAAAATTGCTGATATCATTGTAACCAATCTAACTTCCTAACCAAAAAATATTATGTTACAATATGGTGCTGATGTAAAGTATACACATTGCAAATGTTATTCATTAATCATTTTGTGTGGTATATCTAGTTTAAGGGCATAAAAATTAAAACTTTGAAAATGGTGACATTTAAGAAATGTTTTGAAAACTTTTTGATACTTTCATGAATATTGGCAAATCATATGAACTAAAATAGTCTGACATATTAATAATTGCCACAGTATGCTGCATAAAGTAAAAAAATATATACTTACCTCTCAGTAAGTGTGACGCCCCTGCGGTAACCAGGTCTCACAAAACAAGGTAACATCACTGTAACAGCTCGGGTCCTACATAACTGTGCCAGTCAGTACACACAAAAGCACACCAGGACACTTACACAGGGCTGTGGAGTCAGAGTCGGAATCGTGGAGTCGGAGTCGGTGTTCATTTTGGTGGAGTCAGAGTCAGTATAAAATGGACCGACTCCAACTCCTAAAATATATAATATGTTGGGTACAATAGTTCAATGCAGAATGTGCTGAATATTTTTTCATAAGAATTTGGGAAAGTTGTGAAATGTCCTAAAAATGGCTGTTCTATTCCTCATCTAAGGCTACATTCACACAGCGGTTTTGGTGCGTTTTTTGAGAATACCTTTTTCAGCTGCAAAAGCAGATCAGCTTTTTAAAAAACTGCATCACCTGAAAGGGTTTTGAGCTAATAGATAATGTTTTCAATAGCAAAAGCAGATTAGAAAAATGACACACACACTGACATGCTCATTCTTTGTGAGGATCCGTTTTTGAGCCCAAAAACGGATCCTCACAAAACAATGCTTCAAACATGATAAGTACATTTAAACTGATGAATGAGAGTAATGAACAACAGCTAGAAGAAAATTTAGGATTCAGTATGTTTGAGATGGAAGGCCACAGTGCTGTTCATGTAACTGAGTAACAAACAGATATTACAACAGAAGAACAGCAAAATGATACTTTAGAATTAGATGATCTTGTTGAAGCTGCTTCAAAACACTTTCATATTCATCACATGCGCTGTGTTGTGCACATGCTGCAGCTGGAAATAAGAGATAGTCTCCAAGAGGGACATGCTGGAAATCTGATTGGAAAAGTGAGGAAATTGGTTATTGCCACCAGAACCCCTAAAATTGATTCCATTTTGAAGAGACATGCCGGGAAAGAGGCAATTTTCGATCAAGCCACTCGGTGGGGCAGCACTTATTTAATGATTGAGCGATTGCTTGAACTAAATCCGTTTCTTATAGATATGGCGAACCCTCAGGTAACACTAAAGGGTGCTTTACACGCTGCAACATCACTAGCGATAGCACCCTTCCCCGTCGTTCGTGCACATTTGGTGATCGCTGCCGTAGCGAACATTATCGCTACGGCACCGTCACACGCACATACCTGTGCAGTGACGTCGCTGTGACCGCCGAACAATCCCTCCTTCAAGGGGGAGGTGCATTCAGCGTCACAGCGACGTCACCGCGACATCACTAAGCAGCCAGCCAATGGAAGCGGAGGGGCGGAGATGAGCGGGATGTTATATCCCACCCACCTTCTTCCTTCCGCATTGCCGGTGGACGCAGGTAAGGAGATGTTTGTCGTTGCTGCTGTGTCACACATAGCGATGAAAACAAGTGAAAACCTTTTCACTTCTAACATAGCGATGTGTGATGCCGGAGGACTGACAAACATCGTACCTGCAGCAGCAACGATATTAAGGAAAGGAGTGACGTGTCAACGATCACCGTTTTTGGACGATTTTGCGATCGTTGATCGTCGCTCCTTGGTGTCACACGCTGCGATGTCGCTAACGGCGCCAGATGTGCGTCACTGACGACGTGGCCCCGGCAATATATCGGTAGCGATGTCGCAGCATTTAAAGCACCCTTAAATGAAGGTCAATGGAAACAGGTGGTTGAATTGAAGGAATTGCTTAATCACACATTTACCGTGACTAAAAAATTACAAGCTGAGGATTTAACTCGTGGCATTTTCATAAGGGAGTGGAATAACGTCCTATTTTGCCTGTCCCAAAGAGAAGGTTTAATCGCAGATGGCATTTCTGCTTCAATGAAATGGAGAGAGACACAGCTATTGGAAAATAAAATTCTTCTGGCAGCTGTTTATGTGGACCCAAGTCATCGTATACTGCTTGATGATCAACAGCTTACTAAAGGAAAAGAAGCTCTGACTGCGGTAGCAGTTAGGATGAGTGGCCTACAGGACTGCCAGGCGCAAGAGGATTTGGGTCCTGACAGTGCTACTACTGCCATATCTTCATCCTCATCAGATGAGGAGTTTAACTTTGACAAGTATTTGGATGACATGGAGCAAAATATTTTACTCTGTCTCTTATAGCAAGCAGATTGACCATATTCCATATTTCAGCAAAATGTTTCACTTGCTCTCAAATAATAGAAAAATTCAACCGTTCATCAAAACTGACTGCATGAGGCAATTCCTTTATACCCGGAAATTGTTAGAGATGTTGCCCATGTGGTTACGGCTTTGCTTCCAACCCAAGTTAGTGTAGAGAGGTTGTTCTCTAGCCTTAAAATTATTAGGTCAGATTTGAGGTAATCTATGAAGGAGAATCTGATGGAGGCAATTCAATTTCTTAGAACAAATTCATAGACTGCACAATTGTTATTTAGTATGTTTTGCTTGAAAACTGTTTTTGCCACTTACATAGCTTATTACACAGTGATATATATATATATATATATATATATATATATATATATATATATATATATAAAAATATATATTACATAGTGTGTTACATATTTACAATTTATTACAGTTTTTTGTGTTCTAAAGTTGTATTCTAATAAATATATTTTTTGGTCTATCTAAGTATCTTGATTATTGTATCATAAAAATGATTAAATGTTTGATGTTCATATTGTTCTACAATAAATTTTTACATTTTTCACTTAAATATAAGCACTATATGTGGGAGTCAGAGTCGGAGTCATGGAGTCGGAGTCAGTGCAAGGGAAATTGAGGAGTCGGAGTCGCAGATTTGGCTTACCGACTCCACAGCCCTGCGACTTACACTCCAGAACCAGGGTGACAGACCTCCTTAGAACCAGGTGACAGGGCTGGGCACTGTGAGCTAACAGGCAGCCAACTGGGAAGGGAGGGACCAGACCTGGGGGAGGAGAGAGTGGCCTGGGAAGTGTGGCTAGACAGCGGAAGAGAAGGGAGAGAAAAGGAGTTGAAGAGAGGAGTGAGAAGTGAGCAGTAGCAAGAAAGAGAGAGCAAAAGGAAAGTTGTCAAGACAGACAAAGGAACCTTGAGACACAGTGAAAGTAGCAAAGACCCCGCCAAGACCTGAGTAGAAAGACCAGCCACTCAGAGGAGAAAGTAGCTGGTGAGTATCAAGCTCCAGCGACAGTGAAATCCTGTGAGAGTAGACATACAGGGCTCCCAGTACTTTTCACGCACTGGGTGCAGATTCCAGAACAGACCAGGACTTCAAGCCATCTGTTATCTCTGCCAGGCGGGTGGGTTTCCAGGACTCATCTGCCACTACTAACGTCTGAGGCAACAGCAGCAAAAGGAGGACCGGGACATATTCCGTTAAATTGTCCAAGCTGCCTGCGGTAGGACCCAGACACCAGGAGGCCCTCAAGTGCTCCACGCCAGGGAGGACCCACACACACAGGAGTGCAAAGGTGGGCAAGTGGCCCCAGGTCAGCTAGCACAGGCACACAGGACTCGGGTGCACCTGGAATCCTGGAATCCAGCACGTCTTCAGGGTGCAAACCCAGCTGTAAGTAAAGCGACCAAACTGCACTCCCCTGTCTGGACTGAGTTATTTGCCTGCGCCTCCACGTTAATGTACTGCCCCGCGCTCGGCTGCAGCCAAGCCACTCGGATCTGGGCTCGTTTCGTGGGTGGCTCAAGCCCCTCCCGACCCGGGGGTCACGTCGCTCTGAAAGGAGGCTGGTGCTACGTGAGGGGATTTCGATGGGGAGGTTCACGGCCGAGGCCGTGGTGTTTAGGGATGTAAGTTCGTGACACCACCCACGGGTTGTGGTGAGTGTGGACACCACCGCTGCCGTTAACTAGGCTCCCGGGGACGGTGTTGTGCAGCCTGGGGTTGACCCCTCCGTGGGCAGGGGGTGATGGTCCTGGGGCCCAGTGGTTGCGAGGTGCGGGCGTGTTGGTGCAGTGCGCAGCCCGAGGGAACTGTTGTACTCACTATGACAGATACACCGGAGTCTCTGGTAAACCAAAAGGATGGTGGTTGGTGCCCGCAGCCGGCTGCGCTTGGTCCCCCACCCGGTTCGGTGGTACTTGCCTTTCTCCTGCACCTCATTTTGTAGAATTTTGACTGCCTACGCCTCAGCGACGGTAGTCCGCTCCCTGGCTTTATGTGTGTCGAGGAACCAGTTTGCCCGCAGGCACTGGCCCGTGGGATCTCTCTGCTTGTGCAGTGGCTTTCTATCCCCCTCGGTTAGCTGTTGCCGTCTTTTGGGTCTTGGGACGGGAAAGGACCTAAGGTGCAGACCTCAGTCAGTAAATTCGACATGGTCCAGTGGCTTCTGGACCTCGTTCTGGGTCTGAGTAGCCCTCCTGGTGCTCCAGTTTCCAGTTGGTTCCCTGGTTCGGTACCGGCGGGCCACTACCCTGTGCCGGTCCCTTACGGTTCCACCAGCCGTATTCCCGGCTCCTGCAAGCGACAACCACCGTCTGCCTCCTGGCCACAGGGTAGCTGGGCTACGACCCAGACCCCTGACAGACGTTGACTCTTTGCTACACTCTCTTTCACCTCCAAAACTGATCTGTTTGTGTTTTTCTCGCCTCAGGCTCTCCAAACTCCTCGGTGGGTGTGGCCAACCTCCTGGCTCCGCCCCCTGGTGTGAACGTCAAGACCCGAGAGGGATGACTAAGGGTTTTTAGGTTGGCTGCTGTTACCTTGTTAGGGGAAGGGTGTTTGTGCAAGAGCCTACCTGTGACTACCTGGCTAGTCCAGGGCGTCACATTAACACCTCACTTACCCTTAGGGAAAAGCCCTACTCGAGGAGGGCTCCACCATCCACACTGCCCCCATCCATCATCCCCAGCGGGAACCCGCAGCGGCGGCCCTACCATCCCTGGCCGCACACCGCAAGTGGCGTAGTCGGACTAATTTTATTATTTTTTCCTTTATTTTAAAACTTGTTGACGGTGCCCCCGGATCCGGAACCCCTCGAACCACGGACCGTCCGGATCCGAGCAGCCCGACTGCCCCAGGGCGCGACATAAGTATACTCCGCTCTCAGCCCCATGTACCCCACAGGTTGTTATAAATAATATTAATTGACCACTCCAGTATACATTTTTTTCCCACTTTATGCTGCATCCTGGAACCAGTGATAAGGGATTGTCCACTAGTGGATAACCACTTTAACTCTTTTATTAATATTTAAATAGTTACTGTCATTTCAACAAACTTTTGCATAGAGCATATATAAGAAATATTTCTCACTTATGCACCACTTCTCCACACTTCCATCTAAAGTCAACCTTTACTCTGAAAAACTGTAAAAATCCTTCTTGGTCAAAACAAGACAGACTGTCAGCTCACAATACAGCTGCCTACTAAGTCTATAGGGAGGTGAGAAATAGTGAGGAATGGAGTAAGGCTGGAGTCACACTTGTGATTAACTCGCACGAGTTCTATGCTAGAAAATCTCGCATTGCAGAGAAAAAAATCGCAGCATGCTGCGTTTTGGTGAGTTTCTCGCTCGAGTCTCTTCAATGCAAGTCTATGGGTGCGTGAAAAAAAAATGGATGTCACATGGACGGCACATACAAAATCCTAGTGACATCCGTTTTTCTCAATAGATTTCTAGCAAGTAGCAGAGAACACTGTAAATGCTTCTGTACATAACAGTACCTGAATAGCAGCTGCTGAGGGTAAAAACTGATTGCACACTGACAGCACACTGACAGCACACTTATGAAATGTGAGAAGAAATTGTCCGACTTTCTGGCATGAGAATCGGACCGATTTTACACTCGCAAGTGTGATTCCAGCCTAAGGCCTCTGCCACACTTACGTGACAAAACGTACCATTTTTGTCACGTACGTGTTAAAGGGGTGGTTTGATCCGTGTGTGCCGTGTTTGTGGCACGCACGTGTTCTCCGTGTGTTATACGTAATAACACACGGAGAACGGAAAGCCCCGACTTACCTACTTCTTCCGGTGCTGTCTGCGGTGCTGAATGTCAGTCTCCGCCCCAGGCCATGCCCCGCTGACGCTACTTCCGGCCCCCAGTGAAGGAGAAGCGCTGTTCAAATTCACTGGGGGACGGATGCAGGGGACAGCCGCGGCAGAGACAGCAGGACTCGTGGAGGTGAGTATGTGTTTATTTAATTTTTAACATGTCACGTGACTTTCTCCGGCGCGTGTCACACTGACCCGCATCCACCTACATCCGAGTGGTACGGGTGCGGGCCGTGTGACACCCGTGGTCCCGGAAAAAAACTGACATGCTGCCGTTTTGAAAAAATGGACACACGTAAGTACGGAACGGACACACGTTCCGTTCCGAAATACTTACGTGTGTCCTAATCATTATGATTACCTAGGTCCCCGTGTGCACGTGTCTCCGGTACGTGGAAAAAAAGGCACACACGTTCCAGAGACACGTGAGTGTGGCAGAGGCCTAAGAGAGAGGAAGACAGAGAGACAGCTAAAATCAGACACTCTATCGTAAGTGTTTTATGTCACCCAAAAGCTAGATTCACAGCTACACTGCTTGTGAGGAGGTGGCCAGACTCCTGCCCCTTGAAGACGTAAGCATACCGGTAATTGTGAACATAATGTATTGTATATAAGGCCCCTTTCACACATCAGTCACAATCCGTTTTCTCGACGGATCGACATATCCGTCGCAGATTGTGGCTAAACTGGTGCGACAGATCTGTTTTTCGACGGATCCGACTGGCTGGGGGCTAAATAATACTTGGAGCATGCTCAGTTAAAAAAAACGGATAACGACGGATCCTGCGCCTATAGGCTTCAATCCTACCAAATGACAGACAGCGACGGATCTGTCGCTGTCCGTTTTTTTGACGTACACAAAAAACATTACTGTGGACATAGTCTCCGTCTGACGGACAAACATTTTTCAACGGATCCGTCGACTGACGGATGAAATGTGATGCCATTGTTGCAATCGTTGCAATCCGTCACTAATACAGGTCAATGAGAAAAAAACAGATTCAGTGGCATCAGTCGCTGGATCCGTTTTTTTCAAAATTCGACGGATTGTGACTGATGGCAAAAAACTGATGTGTGAAAGGGACCTAAAGGGTACTTTACACGCTGCGACATCGCTAGCGATTGATAGCGATGTCGATCACGATAGCACCCGCCCCGGTCGCTCGTGCAACATTCGGTGATCGCTGCCGTTGCGAACATTATCGCTACGGCAGCGTCACACGCACATACCTTGTCAGCGACATTGCTGTGACCGCCGAACAATCCCTCCCTCAAGGGGGAGGTGCGTTCGGCGTCATAGCGACGTCACTGCGACGTCACTAAGCGGCCGGCCAATAGAAGCGGAGGGGCGGAGATGAGCAGGACGTAACATCCCGCCCATTTCTTTCCTTCCGCATTGCCGGTGGAGGCAGGTAAGGAGATGTTCGTCGCTCCTGCAGTGTCATACATAGCGATGTGTGATGCCGCAGTAACGACGAACAACATCACTACGTACGAGACGATTTTCATTTTTTGTCCAAAACCAACGATTTTTGTTTCTTTTGCGAACGTTTAAGGTTGCTCGTACGTGTCACACGCTGCGATGTCGCTAAAGGCGCCGGATGTGCGTCAGAAACACTGTGACCCTGACGATAAATTGTTAGCGATATCGCAGCATGTAAAGCCCCCTTTAGGTGTAAAGTATAAGATGGTGACAATAATTTTTGTAGTAATTGTTGTCATCTAGTGGCCAGTTTAGATAATGCTTGTACAAACAGATGACAGCAGTCTAAGAAAGAGTTAAGGTGTGGGAATAGCACAAGATGTGCAGGGAAGATTTGACTGGCGTTGGGAACGAACATGCAGGTCAAGTTATGCTAACAGACTGCAGATAGAGGATGAAAAGATTACTCCAAAGCAGCAGACCAACGTATGGTGGCGTGAAGCTGTACCGCCCCCCGCGCCAGCGGCCGAGCTGCTCGGATCCGGAGCCGCAGTGGCTCGAGGGGTCTCTGGATCCGGGGGGGTCCGCGCGGACACTCGAATTAAGAAGAAGGGGGGGTTAGATATGTACAGGGGGGATTTTCGGAAAGTTCGTGACACCACCCACGGTACGTGGTAATGTGAGGGACCACCACTGCCGTTGGGGAGCCCGGTGATGATGGTGTGGCAGCTTGATGTTTAACCCCTCCGTGGGTAGGGGGTTTGTGTCCCGGGGCCCGTTGATGACGGATGGTGTTTGGGTGCCATTGGGGAATAGGTGCAAGGGTTTCCAATGTACTCACTCAGTCCCAGAATAACCACACCGACAGCTTGTAAACCAAAGTTCTGAGCACCATGGTAGTCTGCGGGGAGCACGCCTGGATCCATGCCCTTGGTGTTGTTGTTGGTCTGAGGCCCTATTCCTGGCACCTTAGTCTCGATTGGGGCCATTGGTATGAAACTCTCCGGGCCCCGCTCACCCGTATGGCTAACGGAGTGAGCTTGCTCTCAGGGTTCACGCGTAGGATTTCTTTGGACTGTAGTGGGAAAGTCCTATCCCATCGCTGCGCTAGTACCCCGATTTTGGAGCGGGTTGGGGATGACACTTGAAGTCTTCACCCCCGTTGGGTAAATTACTGGAACGCGTGAAGCTACTTTCCAGCCTAGGTCCACGTACCCCGTCGTGCCCTGGCCCCTGCCCAGTGATAGCTCAAGGCCGCCGGCTGCCCTCCTCGGCAGTCCGTGCCCCTTGACACTGTCCCCTGCGACCGGGTTCCAGCTCCTGGCAGGCCCAAACCAACGTCTGCCATCTAGCATACAGGAGCTCTCCTCCGTGGCCTCTCCTCACGAGCGCCACTTCGCCTCTTCTCTCCTTCACCCTCAACTCTCAACTGTCACTGTCCTCACTTTTTCCTCACCAACCCCCCATGTGGGCGGCCCTATTCCCTTCAGGCCCCCCAATGGTGTGTCTGGTAGGTTCAAGTGGGAAGTGTTCCTGGGATTTTGATTGGACAAGCTGTTACAACACCAAACGACTGGGATCCATTAACCAAGGAGGGTGGATACTGTGCAGATTGCACAATACCCTGTGACGACCTGATAGGCCAGGGCGTCACAAAGCCTTCTGAGGAAACTACTGTTCCTTCCAAAAGATAGAAGGGCAAGGAACAGATGAATGGCTCCAAATCTAGAAACAATGCTGGCGGGAGAGCTGAAAGCAGGGTCTCTTACTCTCCTTGGAAAAGGTAAGCACCCATCACGGTGCAGCAGGGATCCACCTTTCGATATGGCATCTTTGGCAGCTTATGAGAATGAACGGGACTTCACTAAAGACATGGTGACTCCCTTATCCCCCTCCTGTCTGAACACATTAGCACCTCCACAAGACGGGCCTGCATTACCGGGATTTGGAATTGAGGGCCCGAGTTTTTATCCCCACCTTAGTGAACTTGTCCCCTGAGCTCCTCAATAGAACTGGTTAGCGGAGCTAGTCTGTGCTGCAAAGAACTGAATGTAGAAGACAATGTTCTTTGTAGAGAACTGAATACGAGAGACTATGTTGAACAATATCAGAGGTGTTATGAAGAAAATGTACGCAAGATCTGTACTCGCTACCACACATGTAAAAAGGCCTCTATCTCTGCCTTTACTGTGGGAACGACCTGGGTCGCACAAGCCATCGGTGACAAGCAGCCGCTCAAGAGGTATGATGGACCTGCACGTCACAGACCCTTGCACCTAGCCATGTCCACATCACTTCCAAACACAATATCTCCCACCCTGTGGGGGTGGATGGGTTGTCCGAGGATCAAGCCTTGACCACAGCTATCGCCCCAGGTCATCTTCACATGCTCAGTCCTGCAGTATGTCATCCATGATGCTATTACTTCTTAACATACTGTATGCTATAGAGATACAGGTAAGCAGGAATGTGTCATGTATGTGAGTGCAGTGTATGGAAAGTATTATAGCAGCTAGTCACTACGGACTATCTCTCATTTTCAGTTTTCTCTGAGCTAATGTTTGCATATGGTAAAACTGGTGAAAATGCAGAATATAAATCATATAATGGCCAGAAATTATGTTATCCGTCTCAAAAACACACACACACACACACACACCTTCTACTATCACCTGAAATAAAAGGTACAATTTTACCACTATATGATATTATTACTCATGCCTCGTGTATCATTTGAACTTTATAGTGGTTTTTGTGTATGCACTATATGAGCAGTGAGTGTATTAATGAATACAGTAAAGTTACATAGGTACATATAAATAAATGCATTAAAATAATTTTCCCATCAAATTAATTTTTGCACTTTGCTAGATCAGGTTCCCACTAATCCTTAAAACGAGAGGGCAAGGGTAGTTAAACATTGACCCCTTTGTGCCACCACTTGGGTATGTACTGCTAAAATGGCAACTCTTCTGTATGAGAAGGGAGCTGTTATGAGCATGTTCTGTTCAGACCACATCACCAGTATAGAGCTATAGCTTCTTATCAAAGGTGTGGGAGACTCGTAGGGATGCTGTAAACTCTTGTATAATCACCAGCAGCGTATAGCCTGGTGATTACATGGTGGCATGGGCCCCCTGACATTATGTTTATAGGTATTTCAAGTTTAAGTTGTGGCATTCAGCGGTGCCAAATTCAGTATGGGGAATGAAGGGTTAATTCCCTTCATGTGGTAACACGAGCAGGCTGCTGTGATTGGTCAGCCTGCTGCGTGGTGGTAATGGAAGTAGTTATGATGGGAATTTATGGGGTTAATCTGCCCCCTGTGAGTAACGCGAGCAGGCTGTGTGATTGGTCAGCCTGCTGCGCGCCAATTTTAAAGTCTGTCATTGGTGGACAGAGGTAAATATGCAGGAGACTTGCCTTTATAAGGAGTCAGCTGTGAGCCAGCTGTGTCAGTTTCCAGCTGTGAAGAAAGAAGAATCCAGATGGAGTCCCTCCTGGAGAAGATGATGGCTCGGGTCGGCGCAGCGGACGGCGAGGAGTGGCTGAAGAGGTGCCTGGCGCCGGTGAACGAAGCCGCCGAAGTGGTCCTGGATCCAGCTCCGGATCCCGCCGGCGTTCCTGTGAGGAGGGAAGAGCTTCTGCGGCCCGGAGATGGAGAAGATGTCCGGAGATCCCTGCGGAAGAAGAGGAAGAAGAGCGACGTCTACTCACCGCCTGCATCCTGTTCCCAGCGGTCCGGCGGAGAGAGGAAGAGGTCGGCATCTGCTCGCGGTCGGCGCGGAGAGGAAGGCGTCGGAGACATCGCGAGAGGCGGGAGTTCCGGCGAGTGGAGGGTCCGGAGCATCGCGAGACCGCCCAAGAAGCCGACGAGATTTGGCCGCGTCATCGGGGCGCGACTCCCAGAATGCCCGGCGGGCGATTATCCCGGAAGTCGCCGCCGGGAGTTCCGCTCCGGCTGTTGTGGCCGGGTATAGCGGAGATCCTGGGTCGCTCACGGGCCTGCACGCGCCGCCGGCCCCATTGCAAAAGAGCTCAGCTGGGGTTTTGGCGGCGGCGACGCAGGTCTGGAGCTCGACCGAAGAATCCGAAGAGGACGTCGCAGCGAGCGGAGGTCGTCGACCCCAATACAGCGCGTTGGATGGACCTGGGAGCGGAGGACATGGTGAGAGCCCCCTTGCTGGAGCACCCAATATTAATTGTGTAAAGGACATGGTCATTAGGACTTTGTCAGAGCTGCTTGGGGGCCATGTAGTGCTTCCTCAGGCACCTGTTGCTGAAGTTTCTATTCAGGACAGGTTCCCTGGGGTGGCAGAGTCTCATTTAAAGGAAGCACTGACATGTGATGTTTCCCCTTTGGGTTTTCATCTCAGTGCTTCCATTAAAGAAAAGATTTGGAGACAAAAGTATGTAGATATCTTTTCTCTGTTACTGGTTGCTAGGGAATTGCAGCATAAAGTGGAGAAACCTGATGGAAAACAAGAGGTTGAGTCAGAACGAAAGAAACATTTTAAATCATTTTATTCATGGTTACAGGCTTTCTCCATTTATGCTGCAGTTCTTGGGGAGAAGTTTCCTAAATTATGTAGTGGTTTGTTTCAACACCAAGATTGTATTCTGGAGGCTTATCGTAATTTCGGTGGCTTAGCATGGCTGAATTACGATGAGTCTTTCAGACAGAAATTGGCGGTTCACCCTGCTGTCAAGTGGGGTGTCAAGGATGTTGGGTTATGGCTGAATTTAATGCTGCCTCAGCGTCAGAACCCTCACAGACAGCAGGTGAATGTCAATTCAAAAAGGGGGGTGTGCTTTGCATTCAATGAGTCCTCATGCAAGTGGCAGGGTACCTGTCGCTTTCGCCATGAGTGCTCGTTTTGTGGCGGGGCTCACCCCTTGTTTAAATGTTTTAAAAAGCATGGTCAGTCCACGGTACAGCCATCTGGTGTTAGGGAGCAGTTTTTCAAAGGCTCAGACTCCAGTGAGCCTGGAAGGAATGCTCCCGTGGCTAGACCGTTTCCCAGACAGGCCGAAGGCAGCTCTGGTTCGTAGTGGGTTTCAGGCTGGTTTTCCTGTTCCTTCTTTTGAAGGTATAGGTTGTAATGTAACTAAGAATTTACAATCAGTTGATAGCCATAAGGAGGTTGTTAGGGCACATATTGAAAAAGAGCTGTTGTTAGGCAGGGTGTCTGGTCCTTTTGAATTTCCTCCGTTTACAAATTTTAGGATTTCACCTTTGGGGGTTGTCCCCAAGAAGGAGGTTAATTATTTTAGGATCATACATCATCTGTCTTATCCAACAGGTAGCTCACTGAACGATGCTATTGATCCTAATGCATCTTCGGTGAGTTACACATCCTTTGATGAGGCTGTGGATTTGCTACGGAAATTTGGCCCGGATTGTTTCCTGGCCAAATCTGATATTAAGTCTGCCTTCTGGCTTCTGCCAATTAACCCCTTGGGTTTTAATTCTTTGGGTTTTTGTTTTGAGGGCTCTTTTTATTTTGACAGGTGCCTCCCTATGGGTTTTTCTTTATCATGTTATTATTTTGAGTCCTTTTCCACGTTTTTGCATTGGGCAGTTCAAGATGGGTTTTCAGAGGGGGGTATGTTACATTATTTGGACGATTTCCTTTTTGTTGGTAGGTCAGGACGTTGTTTGCAGTTGCTAAATACATTTTTGGGTTTGATGAAGTTTTTTGGGGTTCCGTTAGCTCATGATAAAACAGTTTTCCCTTGTACGGAGCTTGAGTTTTTATGGATTGTTTTGGATTCACAAAAAATGGAATTGAGGCTCCCTGGCCAGAAGATTATGAAGTTAAAAGGCTGTATTGCGAGTTTTTTAGTGAAGAAAAAGTGTACCCTGCGAGAGCTCCAATCTCTGCTGGGTGGTTTGAACTTTGCATTAAGAATTTTGCCAATGGGGAGAGTGTTTTCAAGACGTTTGTATGATGCAACTAAGGGTGTTAGGTGTTCAGGTTCACACATTAGAATTTCGTGTGAGATGAGGAAGGATTTAAGAATTTGGTATGAATTTTTAGAAAGTTTTAACGGAATTAGCTGCGTTCAGCAGGATTTTATGTTGTCTCAGGATCTCCTTTGGTTTACAGGGGTGTCTAAGGAAGTGGGGTTCGGTACGATTTTTCGTACACACTGGTGCTTTTTTTCATGGCCTTCATCTTGGTTGTCGGAAGGTTTGCTGGAGAAGCAGGTGTTATTGGAGCTTTTTCCGGTTTTTGTTTCAGTGCATATCTGGGGTAAGGAACTAGCGAATAAGAGGATTATACTCATATCGCATTGTCAAGGTTTGGTTTTTGCTTTGAACACCTTGGTGGTGAAGTGTAGGTTTCTAGGTGGTGTATTGCGAAAATTGGTTCTTTTGTGTTTGAGGTGAATATTTGGTTGAAGGCTCGTTTTGCTTCTGAGTGCAATAATGCTTCCGTTCTTTACCTCTCTTCTCAGCGGTTAGAGGAATTCAGGAAGAGTTCAGGAAAGATGGACCCCCTTTTGACTGCATGTCCGTCCCAGTTATGGGAGGCAATTTTGGATTAGTAGCAGCTTCCATTAAAAATTCTATTGCACCAGGGACTTGGAAGGCATACTCGGCTGCTTGGTTGGCTTGGAATCAATTTTGTGACTCCAGGAATCTGGTTCCCCACAAGTGTGATGTGTCTACAGCACTTGGTTTTTTGAATTTTTATGTTGGTTTAGGTTATCGTTATAATTTTTTGTATAAAACATTTTGTGGAATCTCTTTTTTCTTAAAATTATATGGTGAGGAGTCTCTATTAAGCATATTTGCGGTTCGGCAGGCGCTAAAGGGTTGTAAAAAAGGTTGTGTTGTGCCTGATCGCCGCAGGCCTATATCCGTGAATCTCTTAGAAAGGTTATGGTTTATGTTGAGTGAAGTTTGTTTTAATAATTTTGAGTTATGTTTATTTCGTGCAGCTTTTGTGATTTGTTTCTTCGCAGCACTTAGAATTAGTGAGTTGTTGTCACATAGTCGGTGCAACACCTCGGGTTTATATAGAAAGGATGTTCATGTATCTGACTCTTGTGCGGTGTTATTTATTAGTAGGTCCAAAATGGACCAACTGGGTAAAGGGTGTTCTGTGAAGTTGTGTCCTTTGCGGGGTTCATGTATATGCCCCGTCACTAATTTATGTCAATGGCTTACTGTACGGGGGGATACCCCAGGTTTGTTGTTTTTACATGTAGACGGTTCGCCTGCCACTAAGTTTCAATTTAATGCAATATTAAAAAAATGTATGGTTAAGTTGCAGCTAGATAGCTCCAACTTCTCATCACATTCTTTTCGGATCGGGGCGGCAACCGAGGCAGCAAGAGCTGGCCTCAAAGGAAAAAGAATTGGTAAAATTGGTAGATGGGCGTCAAAACGCTATCAGTTGTATATACGCCCGAATTTATTATAATTAATTTATTCTGTCTCTCTCCAATTCTAGGCCCAATGGTGATTTGGCTTGTAGGCCATTCGTTTATACACTGGGCGCAGAGGAGAGCGGCTTGTAGACGTTACACAGAGAACTTATCTTTTCAGTATGATCTGATAAATGTTTTTTGGTACGGTATAAGAGGGCTAAAATTTTCTAATTTAGTTGGCACCTTAAAAGGTATGCTGGTGACTCACCCGTATCCTGACCTTATAATTTTACACATTGGAGGGAATGACTTGGGTAAAATAAAGACATTGGACTTGTTATCTAATTTCCGCAGAGATTTTGCGCTCATAAAGAATCTTTTTCCTTATTCAGCATTGATTTTTTCTGAAATTGTACCGAGACTGGTCTGGAATGGCCAGCTTGCCTTTTTGGAAAAAATAAGGAAACGTGTCAATCGCGACATGGCAAAATTTTTTGTTAGTTTGGGCGACTTCTCATATCGCCATAGTGATCTGGAAGGTTTTACGGTTGGCCTGTACAGGCAGATGGAGTACATCTCTCTGACGTTGGTCTGGACATTTTTAATGTGGGTATCCAGAATATGATAGAAAAATGGCTGCGGTGTTTGGGGGGGGCCTCGTATTGTTAATACTCGGCCGTTTGGGAAAAAATCGCCCAACTATGTTGGGTGGATTGTGGTTTTATAAGTGGTTAATGGTACTTTATGGTGGTATTTATGGATTTTTATGGTTATTTAATTTTAATAATATGGTGAATTTAATTTATCACGTTACCAATAATAAAACACCACGGCCATTTTTATCCAAATGTCATGTGTCTGAGTATTTATTCTTTATTAATGGTAAGTTAATTGGTTATAGTGGGCTTTATGCTACCATGTATAATCACCAGCAGCATATAGCCTGGTGATTACATGGTGGCATGGGCCCCCTGACATTATGTTTATAGGTATTTCAAGTTTAAGTTGTGGCATTCAGCGGTGCCAAATTCAGTATGGGGAATGAAGGGTTAATTCCCTTCATGTGGTAACACGAGCAGGCTGCTGTGATTGGTCAGCCTGCTGCGTGGTGGTAATGGAAGTAGTTATGATGGGAATTTATGGGGTTAATCTGCCCCCTGTGAGTAACGCGAGCAGGCTGTGTGATTGGTCAGCCTGCTGCGCGCCAATTTTAAAGTCTGTCATTGGTGGACAGAGGTAAATATGCAGGAGACTTGCCTTTATAAGGAGCCAGCTGTGAGCCAGCTGTGTCAGTTTCCAGCTGTGAAGAAAGAAGAATCCCCTGCCCACCCTCCCAGTGTAAAGTCATGGTTTTTAACTGTTTATTATTTTTTGTCGTGATGTTTTATTAGTTGGGAAAAAATCGCCCAACTATGTTGGGTGGATTGTGGTTTTATAAGTGGTTAATGGTACTTTATGGTGGTATTTATGGATTTTTATGGTTATTTAATTTTAATAATATGGTGAATTTAATTTATCAAGTTACCAATAATAAAACACCACGGCCATTTTTATCCAAATGTCATGTGTCTGAGTATTTATTCTTTATTAATGGTAAGTTAATTGGTTATAGTGGGCTTTATGCTACCATGCATTTATAGGTGTAGTATCTTGTCACTCTAGCATGGCATTCTGCTAAATGATCTCACAATATGAAGGAAATCCTAGCCCCACAAATCTCCCAGCTGTGAGAGTAGGTGAGAAATACAACCGACTTGTGTATCGTCTTGAATGCACATGGCAAAATGCCCACAAAGAGCGCAATGCTTTAGCCAAAAATAGCTGATTCTGGGAGCACAAGAGGACACAGGGCCTGGAATCCAGTGAGCAGGCTTGAAATGCTGGTCTAAGGCATGACAGACGAGGATTGCACTTTACACTTAAAGGGGTGGTCTGACATACAAAATAATGGAATAATCTAAACTAATTTCTAATGTACTTTTATTACAAATTCTCTATTCTTCCCTAACTACACTATTTAACGTGTTTTGTTTTTTTTGACTATTAACCTTTTTTGATGACGCTTCATTTGAGAATCCCAGTGCATGCTGGGATATTCAAACTTCAGGGGGCAGAGTCTGTGGTCATTGCCGCAGGCTCTGCCCCCTCCCTGATAGTGATTCTGTGCAGTAGCGTAACTAGAGTTCAATGGGCCCCAGTGCAAAGTTTGGACCTGAGACCCCCCCACCCCTGCCCCCCTCGGAGTACAGAATAATTACTTTGACATTTGGCTCTTTCCCTCAGCACCCAGATTTCCCATACTCCGATATCCTGACGATATAATATTCGATAGTATAATGCATCTCATAGTCCTCCATATATTATAACTAGAAGGTGGCCCGATTCTACGCATCGGGTATTCTAGAATTTACGTATTGTGTAGTTCATGTATGATTTTTGTTATAGATATAGATATAAATATATATATATATATATATTATATATATATATATATATATATTGTGAGACTGTGACCGGGGTTATCTATGACGGCCGGTATGTCTCGCCCCGGTTGTGCTCACTCCATGATAGAAAGTAAATCCACTCTAGGGTTAATGCTGTTTCCCTACAGGCTGAAGGAAGGGTTAAATGGAAACAGGAACAAGGGCAGGTGTGCCGGGTGTGAGGGAGTGAACAGAACTCCCTGAGTTCTCTGCTGGAGAGGCACATGTATATTGTTGTGGACTTTTGTTTGGACATTAAACCGTGTGCTGTGAACCTTAATGCCTGGATCCCGTGTCTTCTGCTGCGCAGCCGACCACGCTACCTCACATATGGTGGAGAATGCGGGCATGCCAGCCCGGTGAGGTGTAGCATCCATCCCTGATGACCCGGTAGCACATGTCCTGGATTGGAGCGGCTATACTACAGCCCAAACCCGGTGACGCCATGGAGGACATACTACAGCAGCTGGCTCAAGCTAATGCACAGCAACAAGAGACCAATGCACACCTGCTCCGGGCGTTGGAACGCCAGCAGCAATCCTTGCAAGGGCAGGACAAAAGGCACCAAGAACAGCTGGTTCAGGCCAATGCACGTCAGCAGCAAGCCTTGCAATTGCAGGAACAAAGACATCAAGAACAGATGGTTCTCCTGGCCAAGTCGATCCGTGCCGGACCGGCAGCAACAACCCCGGGACCGGGTGACGACGGCAGCGTCTGGAAAGCGGTGAGACAAGCGTTGCAAAAGATGACCCCGGGGGATGATGTGGAAGCATTCCTGGCGGTGTTTGAGCGGGTGGCCGAGCGGGAAAAGCTGCCGACCCCCCAGTGGGCTGAGGTATTGTCGCCCTATCTGACGGGGGAACCCCAAAAAGCGTACCTGGACCTCTGTACCGAGGACGCCATTGACTATGTGACCCTGAAAGCCGAAATACTGGCTCGGTTGGGGGTGAATACCTATGTACGGGCTCAGCGGGTAAATCAGTGGTTCTATGAGGAAGCCAAACCCGTACGCTCCCAGGCCTATGACTTGTTGCATCTTGTAAAAAAGTGGTTGCAGCCTGACACTCTGAGCCCGGCGCAAATGGTGGAAAGGGTAGTAGTGGATCGTTTTGTGCGCACTTTACCCATCACCGTTCAACGGTGGGTAGGACAGGGTGACCCGAGTACCCTGGACCAATTAGTGTCCCTGGTAGAGCGGCATGTGGCTACGCAGGACTTGATACGGGACACTGAGACTTTGCGTACCGCCCGTCGGTCCGGCCCCTCCAAGCCTAGGGCCAAGGACCCACCGCTGACAACGGTGCAGGAGTCCCCTACCGTCCCGTCTGAGGCCGCGGCCGCCATTCCTGAGGTCCGGAAGGTTCTGTACCCTAAACGACAACCCGTAAAGGGGGTTTCCGTCCCCATTAGATGTTGGCGGTGCCAGCGGGTGGGACATATGGAAGCCCAGTGTCCACTCACCACGGAGCCCATGGATTGTGGGGTTACCCGGCGGGGTTCAATGTATGCTCAGGTGGTGTGTACCGCTGACCTGGTCTCCCCAGAGACGGAGCCCCACTTGTGCCAAATACAGGTGAATGGATGTCCGGTTACAGGATTGTTGGATTCCGGAAGCTTAGTGACCCTTGTGCGATCCACCTTGAGGGCTAAAGTAAAGGCCACAGGACGTACCGTGGGGGTGGTTTGCATACATGGGGACCGCCGAGACTATCCCACGGGGATTGTCACCATCACAGCACCTTGCGGTCAGGTGCAACATGAGGTGGGACTTCTTAACACTCTTCCCTATGACGTGATCCTAGGAAGGGATCTGCCCTATTTTTGGACTTTATGGAAGGGACCCCCTAAGTCTCCTCAGATATTGGTCAGTCCGGGACCTGAGCCCTACAATCCTGAATCCGGGACACCTGCCGTAGGGGTCCCCATGATAGGGACAGAATGTGAACCCGATAGGTCGCCCCTAGAGGTATTGGCAGGAGAGGCTGAGACGGTCGAACCCATCCCGGAGTTGGAGGCGTCCCCGGATACGTTTGGGACTGCCCAACTCCAGGACCCTACATTAATACATGCCCGGAGTCGGGTGACAGTAATTGACGGGGTGGCACAGCTGCCCGGTGCCCAGGTAAGGTACCCCCATTTCGCTCTTAAGCAGGATTTACTCTACCGGGTAGATGAAATACGGGGCGTGGGGGTAGAGCAGTTGGTGGTGCCCCAGCCGCATCGCCGGCGGGTCCTCGACTTGGCTCATAAACACCTGATGAGTGGCCACCTAGGGGTCAAGAAAACGCAGGAGCGAATATTGCAAAGGTTCTATTGGCCCGGAGTCTTTGGGGAGGTAAAACGGTTCTGCGAAACCTGCCCGGAGTGTCAGCTTACCGCACCCCTGACCCATTTTCGCAGTCCGTTGGTACCGTTACCCATTATAGAAGTCCCTTTTGAACGGATAGGGATGGATCTGGTGGGGCCCCTCGTAAAGTCCGCTCGAGGGCACCAACACATCCTAGTGATCGTTGACTATGCCACCCGGTATCCCGAGGCGATACCTCTCAGACATACTGCAGCAAAGCTTATAGCTCGGGAGTTGTTTGCTGTGTTCTGCCGGGTGGGGTTGCCCAAGGAGATCCTTACGGATCAGGGGACCCCATTCATGTCTAAAGTGACCAAAGAGCTATGCCGGCTACTCCAGATCAAGCAGTTGCGTACGTCTGTGTAGCATCCTCAAACGGACGGTTTAGTCGAGCGTTTCAATAAAACCCTGAAAACCATGCTAAAAAGGGTGATTTCAAAAGACGGGAAAGACTGGGATATGATGCTTCCCTATTTGATGTTTGCCATCCGTGAGGTGCCACAGGCATCCACGGGGTTTTTGCCTTTTGAATTGTTATACGGGCGACATCCCCGGGGATTGTTGGACCTGGCAAAGGAAACATGGGAGCAAGAGCCCACCCCCCATAAAAGTGTGATTGAACACATTTTGGGTATGCAGAACCGCATAAGCGCGGTCATGCCAATTGTGAAGGAGCATTTACAGGAGGCTCAGGCCGCGCAAAGCGGCCGCTACAATAGACAAGCCACCGTGCGGACCTTTAAACCCGGGGATCGGGTGTTGGTATTAATCCCCACGGCGGAGAGTAAATTCCTGGCTCAGTGGCAAGGCCCTACGAGATAAAGGAAGAGTCGGGGTGGTTAACTATAAAGTATTGCAGCCCGGTAGGCGGAAACCTGAACAAATATACCATGTCAATCTATTAAAACCTTGGCAGGAACGGGAAAGCCTGATGGCTGTTTTTTCCCCATCTCCCTCCTCTTCGGGTCGTTCACATCCGGCTCCAGCGACCTCCGGAGAGGACGAACCGGAAGTAAGGATTGGAGAAGCCCTCACCAAGACTCAGAGGCGAGAGGGCCAGACGGTTGGTTCAGCAGAACCCCGATGTCTTCTCCGAGCTGCCGGTAGGACCAGTCTGATACGACATGATATTGTCACCGAGCCCCACCTAAAGGTACGCCTGAAGTCATACCGGGTACCGGAGGCTCGACGACAAGCCATATCGGAGGAAGTAAAGACAATGTTACGCCTGGGGGTCATCGAAGAATCCCGGAGTGAATGGCTAGTCCGATTGTCCTAATACCAAAACCCGATGGCTCCTTAAGGTTCTGCAATGACTTTAGGAGATTGAACGAAATATCCAAGTTCGATCTCTACCCCCATGCCCGGGTGGATGAGCTGATTGATAGGCTGGGACAGGCGCGATATTTTACCACGCTCGACCTGACTCAAGGGGGTACTGGCAGGATGCCACTGACGGAGTCCGCCAAGGAGGAAAACCGCTTTTGTTACGCCGGAGGGTCTCTTCCACTATGTTGTCTTGCCTTTTGGGTTACATGGCGCTCCGGCCACGTTCCAGAGGTTGATGGACTTAGTGCTGGAACCCCACCAGGCGTATGCATCAGCGTACCTTGATGACATCATTATTTACAGCTCCGAGTGGCAGACCCACTTGGAACAGGTACAAGCGGTGGTGGACGCGCTTCGAACAGCCGGGTTGACAGCCAATCCCAAGAAATGTGCGTTGGGACTCACGGAAGCCCGCTACTTGGGCTACGTGATAGGCCAAGGAGTGATTAAGCCCCAAGTTAACAAGGTTGAGGCGATCCAGAAGTGGCCTAGACCCCTGACCACGAAGCAGGTTAGGGCCTTCCTTGGTATCGTGGGATACTACAGGAGGTTTGTAAAGGATTTTTGCGGGACTATCAGCCCCCCTTGACGGACCTTCTCAAAGGCAAGAAGTCCGTCATGGTGCGCTGGACTCCGCAGGCCGAGGGACTCCTTCCGGGCCCTGAAGGGGGTCCTGTGCGGACAGCCCGTTCTTGTACACCCTGATTTCCGGAAGGAGTTCATAGTGCAGGACTGACGCCTCAGAGGTCGGCCCTGGGGGCAGTGCTGTCTCAGGTGGTTCAGGGGGAGGAACACCCCGTCACCTTCTTAAGTAGGACGCTCACCCCTCCCGAGCGGAATTATAGCGTAGTGGAGAAGGAGTGCCTGGCGATCAAGTGGGCCTTGGAGTCCCTACGCTATTACCTGCTGGGACGGCAGTTTCGCTTGGTGACGGATCACTCTCCACTGGTCTGGATGAGGTCCGCCAAGGAACGGAATGCCCGGGTTACCCGGTGGTTCCTTTCTCTGCAGAACTTCCGGTTTACGGTTGAACACCGGGCCGGTAGGTTGCAGGGCAACGCCGATGCCTTGTCCCACGGCCCGTGTTTGATGGCGGGAGTTCAACCCCGCACGCTTGAACTGAGGGGGGGGGTATGTGAGACTGTGACCGGGGTTATCTATGACGGCCGGTATGTCTCGCCCCGGTTGTGCTCACTCCATGATAGAAAGTAAATCCACTCTAGGGTTAATGCTGTTTCCCTACAGGCTGAAGGAAGGGTTAAATGGAAACAGGAACAAGGGCAGGTGTGCCGGGTGTGAGGGAGTGAACAGAACTCCCTGAGTTCTCTGCTGGAGAGGCACATGTATATTGTTGTGGACTTTTGTTTGGACATTAAACCGTGTGCTGTGAACTTTAATGCCTGGATCCCGTGTCTTCTGCTGCGCAGCCGACCACGCTACCTCACAATATATATATATAGATGTTGTTGTGTGTAGTTACCAAGTGTTTGTGTAGGGCGCTGTACATGTTCTGGGTGTTGTCTGGGTGTGGCGGGGGGTGAGAGCGCTGTTGTATGTGTGTTGCGTTGTTTGTGGAGCGCTGTGTGTCTGTCGCGTTGTGTGTGAGTGTGTTGCGCGGTTTGTGTGGGTGCGGTGTGTTTTGGGGGGCGGTATGTTTTGTGCAATGTGTGTGTTGTGCGCTATGTGCGTATATTTATGTATGCCGCGGTGTTTGTGTGTTGGTGTTGTGTGTGTGCAGCATTGTCTGTGTGTGTGGGTGTCTGTGTATGGCGGTGTTTGTGGTTCCCTGTGTGTGTGTGTGTGTGTGTGTGTTGGGGGGAGGTGTGCACCTCCCATCGTGCTCCATCCCCCATGCTGCGCACCCCCATCATGCCCCATCCCCTATGCTGCGCATTCCCCATCGTGCTCCATCCCCCATGCTGCGCACCCCCCATCGTGCTCCATACCCCATGCTGCACACTCCCCATCGTGCTCCATCCTCCATGCTGCGCACTCCCCATCGTGCTCCATCCTCCATGCTGCGCACTCCCCATCATGCTCCATCCCCCATGCTGCGCACCCCCCATCGTGCTACATCCCCCATGCTGCGCAACCCCCATCGTGCTCCATCCGCCATGCTGCGCACTCCCCATCGTGCTACATCCCCCATGCTGCGCACTCCCCATCGTGCTACATCCCCCATGCTGCGCACTCCCCATCGTGCTACATCCCCCATGCTGCGCACTCTCCATCGTGCTACATCCCCCATGCTGCGCACCCGCCATCGTGCTCCATCCGCCATGCTGCGCACTCCCCATCGTGCTACATCCCCCATGCTGCGCACTCCCCATCGTGCTACATCCCCCATGCTGCGCACCTCCCCATCGTGCTACATCCCCCATGCTGCGCACTCCCCATCGTGCTACATCCCCCATGCTGCGCACTCCCCATCGTGCTATATCCCCCATGCTGCGCACTCCCCATCGTGCTACATCCCCCATGCTGCGCACCCCATCGTGCTACATCCCCCATGCTGCGCACCCCCCATCGTGCTACATCCCCCATGCTATAATAGTTCTCCTATTATACTCAGAGAGGAGTATAATAGGAGGACTGTAATAGGAGGAGTAGTCCTGGGGGGAGAGGAGTATAATGCCGGCTCCCTGCACATGTGTACCGGGAGCCGGTGTACGCTGGTAACTATGATACACATCGGGTAACTAAGGGACCTTAGTTACCCAATGTGTATAATGGTTACCAGCGTTCATGGGCTCCGTCAAGATCCCAGCATCGCAAGGTTATGTCTGGCGCTGCTGGGATCGTGACGGAGCCGGTGTACACTGGTAACTATGATACACATCGGGTAACCAAGGGATCTTAGTTACCCGATGTGTATAATGGTTACCAGCGTTCACGGGCTCCGTCAAGATCCCAGCATCGCAAGGTTATGTCTGGCGCTGCTGGGATCGTGACGGAGCCGGTGTACACTGGTAACTATGATACACATCGGGTAACCAAGGGACCTTACTTACCCGATGTGTATAATGGTTACCAGCGTTCACGGGCTCCGTCAAGATCCCAGCATCGCAAGGTTATGTCTCGCGCTGCTGGGATCATGACGGAGCCGGTGTAGAAGCAAGCGATATCCCAGGATGTTGTGAGTGTGTGGATGTGATGTGTGAGGTGTGTGTGAGAGTGAGTGTGATCTGATGTGTGTGTGTGTATTCACCTGGGAGTCGGAGCTCCGTGTCAGTTGGGCCAGAGCGAGCGTGCATTGCGTGAGGGGCGCGGGGCCTGCAGAGAGCCGGGGTGAGAGGCCAATCCGTGTGGGGGGGCGGGGCCATGGCGAGCCCAGCGGCCAATCAGCTTTGTGTCACCGTAAGGACACAATTTTGGAGCATGACAGACAGACAGACAGACAGACAGAATAAGGCAATTATATATATATAGATGTATCCACCATAGTCCTTCATTTAGTTTAATGCACCCTATAGTCCTTCATATATTATAATTCACTCAGCCAAAGTTATCTATATATTATAATGCATCCCCCATAGTCCTTCATATTATATAATGCACCTCATACTGCTCCATATATTATAATACACTCCCTATAGTTATCCATATGTTATAATGCACCCCCCCATAGTTATCCATCTATTATAATGCATACCCCATTGTCCTTCATATCATATAATGCACCTCATAGTCCTCCATATATTATAATACAGTCCCCATAGTCCTCCATGTATTATAATGCACCCTATATTTCTCCATATAATATAATGCACTCTCATATTCCTCCATATAGTATTATGCAGCCCCCATATAGTATTATGCAGCCCCCATATAGTATTATGCAACACCCATATAGTGGTATACAGCCCACATATAGTGACATATAGCCCCCATGTTGTTTAATGCACCCACTTAGTCCTCTGGCCACCGTAATTAAATATATACTCACTTCTCTTCCTTCCCCCGCTGCTCCGGTCTCCTCAGCATGTCCACTGTTTTACCGCTCTGCACATCTCAGCACAACGCGCAGTAATGACATCATTCTTCTCTGCTGTGCTGAGACATCAGAATGCAGACACAGCGTAAAAATGATGAGAGAGGGAGTACTCCGCTCCCACTCTCATTATTGCTTTCAATTGTATTGGCACCTACGATGCCGTTACAATTGATAGTGCAATCCTCGGCAGGGGGCCCGCGGGAGGGGGGCCGTGAAAGCACTAACACTGGGCCCCCTGACTCACAGGTCCCATAGCGGTCGCGTGGCCTACAGCCATTGGCAGTGCGCCACTGGCTGAGGTCCCTGGACCCCCTGAACTCCCGGGCCCAGTTACAATCACGACCACTGCAACCACGATCATTCTGCACCTGATTCTGTGGATAAACAAGCGCAATAGGGTTTTACCCAAATATGAGGTAATGAAGAGCCAAAGCTGGCCACTCACCTTGCTAATGCATCACAGAAAAGATACGCAGGCCTTCTATAAGAGGAGAGGTATCAAGAGACGCTTTGAGGAGAAAAGGAAAAGGTGCAATAATTAATTTACAAGATAGTTGCAGAATGAATATTCAACAAAGAAAAAGACAAACATAAGGAGGCATAAGAGTCGGTCACTGGATTTTAAACAATTTTCAGAAACCCAAATTTTGCATAGTTGTGTCCTCGCTCAAGTGAGCAGCAGGCCAGCAAGACCTAATGAAAGGGACAGGTTATCGTAAAGGTGAACAACAGATCAGAAAGGTCTAATTAAAGGGATGGATTATTGCTCAGGTGAGCCGCAGGTCAGGAAGGCTGAATCAAAGTCACCAATTATCGCTTAGGTGAGCAGTGAGTCAAGAGGTCTTCAAGGGATGGATTTCAATCAGGGGAGCTGAAGATCAGGAGGCCTGAATAACAGTATGGAACTTCCAGATTTTGTGAGCAGCAGGCACGGACGCCTGATCAACGGTACGGAAGGATCTTAAGCTGTGTTCTAGGAAACGGAGCCAGCCAGAACAGGTTGTTGGTACAAGAAGCCGCCAGTGGCCTACAGTGCAAGACTTGTGGCCTAGCAGGGGTGTAGAGCTGACTCCCATTAGGGCCTGTATTGGTAACCGCTATTGACAGTCTTAGGGGATATGTAAAAGCCCTTATCAAAATGTAACTGACTCTGATGGACCAGTGTATTATTCCTAAATATCATCTTGGTGCATTATATAGCTAAAGTTTGTGATTTAGATTGTGTTGTATAAGCCATTTCTTGAATATATGGAAATAACGGTTATGTTACGGTGAATCTTTACGAGTAACCTATCTCTGTCGCTCTGCAAAATTCTGTAGTGCCAGGTTTATTTTTTTTATAGGGCAGTGGTTAGGTACTGTCACGCTCCCCGGGTCCCCTGCCCTGCTCCCCGGCTCACCTGCCTCGCTCCTCGGCTCCCCTGCCTCGCTCCCCGGTTCTTCGGTCCGGTCTCCACCGCTCCCCGCTCTCCAGCCTCCATTGCCTGCGCTTCCCAGGCGTCCTGGTCCTCGCTCCCGGCACCCGTCGGCTTCTCAGCCCCAGCCCGGCTCTGCTGCTTCCTCCTCACAGCTTCCTGCTCTGGCTTCTGGCACCCGGGCCGCGCGCATGCGCATTAGGGCGCGCGCGCGGTCATTGACCCTTTCTTAAAGGGCCAGCGTCCACTGACAGGAAATGAAGCACACAGGTACAGGGTATAAAGGGGTTTGGTGTCCAAGTGGGCGGGGCCTGTTCTTCGTGTTTCCCAAGCTAGGAGTCAGGTCTCCTTGTGTTCCTGTGAGATACTCACCTCTCTCTCTTCTAGAGCCGATCCTGCCTTGCCATCCGGTCCTGCCGAATCCCGCACCCCGAACGCTGCCTATCTGCCATCCTGACAGTCCGTACCATCTCTGATCCCTGTGGTGACCCGTCATCTCTCTCCAACGGTTCCGGACTCCGCCTGACATCATCTCGGCTTCCGAACCTGAGCTCCGTCACCCGGACTACCATCAGTGACTCCGTGGTCCCAGGGACTTCTCCATTATACTCTTGTGCACGGACTGTCCTGCTACCTGTAGTGCTCCAGCTACCGGACCCCTTACCATCATCAAGGAGTTCGGCCCAGTGGATCCACCTCCTGGGTCTGCCCGTCCACCTGGCCCTAACAGTAAGAACAGGCCATGGATCCCGCTGAAGCACTAGCGGCCTTGCAGGAGGAACTCCAATGCCAGCGTGAGACCCAGACCCGCATGCTGACCTTCATGACTTCGGTGGACGCCCGCCTGAACACGCTACAAGCGTCAATTACATCTTCAGCATCTCGGGCTTCCACTAGCCAATCCACGGCTCCAGCCCCCGTGGCAGCCTCTTCGGATGCTTCCAGACTTCGTTTGGCCTCACCACCCCTGTACGCCGGAGATCCCAAGACCTGCAGGGGTTTCATAAACCAATGCTCCCTCCATTTCACGCAGCTGCCGCATTTGTTTGCCTCCGACCAAGCCAAGGTCGCGTTCATCATGTCCCATCTAGAGGGTGAGGCACTGGCGTGGATGAACCCCTTGTGGGAAAAGGAGGATCCTGTGACCACAAACATCCAGGAGTTCCTGCAGGCATTTCGTGGCACCTTTGACGAGCCCGGACGCGCCTCCGCGTCTGCCTCATCTCTTCTCCGGTTACGTCAGGGGACTCTGACGGTGGGTCAATACGCCATCCGTTTTCGCACCTTGGCTTCGGAACTCGGGTGGAACAACGAGACTCTAACCGCCGCCTTCTGGGAAGGACTCTTGAGTCGAATTAAAGATGAGCTGGCTGGCCGTGACGTACCGTCCACCCTGGATGCCCTGATTACCCTATCGACTCGAGTGGACATTCGCTTTCAGGAGCGATCCAAAGAAGTGTCCCGTGAGAGACGTCCGGTACGGCATTCCTCTCCTCCGCAGAAGCCCGCCGTACTTCAGTCAACGGCATCTGGTGTCTCCGTCCACGAGCCCATGCAGATCGACCGTGTGCGGCAGTCTGAACAACGCCGAGCAGAGCGGCTCGCCAAGGGCCTCTGCTTCTACTGCGGAGAGGGCACACACCTGCTACGCTCCTGTCCAGAAAGGCCGGGAAACTCCAAAGCCTAGGGTTGGTAGGAGAGGCCACCCTAGGTGCTGGGACTCTCTCAGACCCGGTTATGTGGACTGTACAAGTGACAACGGGAGAGACGCGGTTCACGGCTGAGGCGTACCTCGATTCTGGGGCAGCAGGCAATTTCATCCAGCAAGCCACGGTGGACAAGTACCAGGTGCCTGTTACTCCACTCGACAAACCCCTCGTGATTGCCTCTGTGGATGGGCGACCCCTCTCTGACACCATCTCATGGATCACCAAGCCGGTCGAACTGCGTATCGGTGCCCTGCACACCGAGACCATCGCTCTCTACGTCCTTCCACACATGTCCCATCAAATCCTGCTGGGACTTCCCTGGTTACGGACACACGAGCCATCAGTCAGCTGGGGCACTGGTGAAATCACCCGATGGGGCTCTTCTTGCCATGAAAACTGTCTGAAGACCATACAACCCATCCGACGACCTCCGGTTCCAGAGTCCCTACCGGGACTGCCCTCGGCCTATTGGTCCTTCGCAGATGTCTTCGATAAAAAGGAATCAGAGGTACTTCCGCCACATCGTCCATACGATTGTGCCATCGACCTGCTCCCGGGAACTACACCTCCTCGAGGACGGATATATCCGCTGTCTCCAGCCGAGACAAGGGCCATGTCTACCTACATCACAGAGAGCCTGGCAAGGGGATTCATTCGGAGATCCTCCTCTCCTGCTGGAGCAGGCTTCTTCTTCGTTAAGAAGAAAGAAGGCGACTTACGCCCATGCATAGACTACCGGGGATTGAACCAAATCACCGTGAAAAACAAGTATCCCCTGCCGCTCATCCCCGAATTGTTTGATCGGCTTAGAGGAGCTCATGTGTTCACCAAGTTGGATCTTCGGGGTGCCTACAACCTGGTCCGCATCCGCTCTGGGGACGAATGGAAGACCGCGTTCAATACTCGCGATGGGCACTATGAATACTGCGTGATGCCCTTCGGCCTGTGTAACGCACCAGCAGTCTTTCAAGAATTGGTGAACGACGTTTTCCGGGACCTTCTCTACGTCTGTGTGGTGGTGTATCTGGATGATATCCTTGTCTTCTCTCCGGACCTCCAGACCCACAGAGAGAACGTGCAGCTGGTTCTACAAAGACTGAGAGAGAATCGTCTGTACGCCAAGTACGAGAAGTGTGTCTTTGAGCAGTCTTCTCTCCCCTTCCTGGGTTACATCATCTCCGATACCGGACTGCAGATGGATCCAAAGAAGGTCTCCTCCATTCTCAACTGGCCTCCTCCTTCTGGACTGAAGGCAATCCAACGCTTTCTGGGATTCGCCAACTACTACCGCCAGTTCATCCCTCACTTCTCTGCTCTGACTGCTCCTCTCTCCGCCTTGACCAAGAAGGGGGCTAATCCAAAGGACTGGTCACCTGCGGCCGACGCCGCGTTTGGCTCTCTGAAGCGGGCATTTGCCTCCTCTCCTGTACTCCACCGTCCGGAGTTAAACCGCCAGTTCACCTTGGAGGTGGATGCCTCCTCCTCGGGAGCCGGAGCAGTGCTCATGCAGAAGTCCTCCTCCGGGAAGATGGTGACTTGCGGTTTTTTCTCCAAGAGCTTCTCAGCGCCTGAACGCAACTACACCATCGGTGACCGAGAACTATTGGCAGTCAAACTGGCTCTGGAGGAATGGCGCTACCTTCTGGAAGGAGCAGTGTACCCCGTTATTATTTACACGGACCACAAGAACCTGGAATACCTGCGGTCTGCTCAGCGACTGAACCCACGGCAAGCCAGGTGGTCCTTGTTCTTTGCCAGATTCGATTTCCAGCTCCATTTCCGACCCGCGGACAAGAATGTACGCGCTGATGCCTTGTCCAGGTCTTTCATGCCCATGGAGCAGGAGGAGGAGACATCTCAACCCATCATCTGTCCTAGTAAAATCATTCCGGTGGCTCCTGTCACCCTGGCCCAGATACCGCCCGGGAAGACCTATGTCTCTGAGACTGACAGGCAAAAAGTGTTACACTGGGGCCATGCCTCGAAAACAGCCGGTCATGCTGGTCAGAAGAGAACATGGAGTGCGATTGTACGTCATTACTGGTGGCCATCCCTTCGCACGGACGTCGCTTCTTTTGTCTCTGCCTGCTCCTCTTGTGCCAGGAACAAGACGCCCAAACACCTGCCATATGGCCGTCTTCTGCCTCTGCCTATACCCTCAGTTCCGTGGCAAAACATTGCGATGGACTTTATTACGGACTTGCCATTGTCCTCCGGACACACAGTCATATGGGTCGTGGTGGATCGATTCTCTAAAATGGCTCATTTCGTCCCTATGACTGGACTGCCCTCTGCCCAAGAACTCGCGGACGCCTATATACTTCACATCTTCCGCTTGCATGGCTTTCCATCACACATTGTGTCCGACAGAGGAACTCAGTTCACCTCCCGCTTCTGGAGGGCTCTCTGCAAACATCTGGGAGTGACTCTGGACTTTTCTTCAGCTTACCATCCTCAGTCGAACGGCCAAGTAGAACGGGTCAATCAGATCTTGACCTCCTTCTTACGTCACTACGTCAACGCCCATCATGACGACTGGTCCACGCTTCTTCCTTGGGCTGAATTCTCCCATAACCACCACGTCAGTGAGTCCTCCTCCAGCTCTCCCTTCCATGTCGTTTACGGACTTCAGCCTTCCGTCCCTTTACCTGTATCCTCTTCCTCGGATGTTCCTGCTGCTGATGCTGTAGTCCGTGACTTTTCTACGATTTGGGACTCTGTCAAGACGTCCCTTGAACGTGCTTCCCTGCGGATGAAGAGACACGCGGACAAGAGACGTCTGGACCCTCCGTGTTTCTCTCCTGGAGATCTCGTCTGGCTTGCCTCCAAGTACGTCCGATTGAAGCTACCATCCTACAAGCTGGGTCCTCGCTACATCGGGCCGTTTAAAGTCCTCAGCAAGATCAATGAGGTCTCCTACAAGCTACAGCTCCCGGCCACGATGAGGATACCCAACTCCTTCCACGTCTCCCTGCTCAAGCCGGTTGTCCTTGGTCCCTTCTCCGCTGCTGCCAGTTCGGCTCCTCCTCCTATTGCCGATGACGACATCTATGCGGTAAGGGATATCGTGGCCATGAAGACCGTACGGGGTCGACAGTTCTTCCTGGTGGACTGGGCAGGGTATGGTCCTGAGGATAGGTCCTGGGAGCCTCGGGAGAATGTGGGCACTCCTCTGATCCGTGCCTTCCTGTCCCGGTTGCGGGGAGGGGGGTGTGTGGGGGGGGGTACTGTCACGCTCCCCAGGTCCCCTGCCCTGCTCCCCGGCTCACCTGCCACGCTCCTCGGCTCCCCTGCCTCGCTCCCCGGTTCTTCGGTCCGGTCTCCGCCGCTCCCCGCTCTCCAGCCTCCATTGCCTGCGCTTCCCAGGCGTCCTGGTCCCCGCTCCCGGCGCCCGTCGGCTTCTCAGCCCCAGCCCGGCTCTGCTGCTTCCTCCTCACAGCTTCCTGCTCTGGCTTCTGGCACCCGGGCCGCGCGCATGCGCATTAGGGCCTTGCCATCCGGTCCTGCCGAATCCCGCACCCCGAATGCTGCCTATCTGCCATCCTGACAGTCCGTACCATCTCTGATCCCTGTGGTGACCTGTCATCTCGCTCAACGGTTCCGGACTCCGCCTGACATCATCTCGGCTTCCGAACCTGAGCTCCGTCACCCGGACTACCATCAGTGACTCCGTGGTCCCAGGGACTTCTCCATTATACTCTTGTGCACGGACTGTCCTGCTACCTGTAGTGCTCCAGCTACCGGACCTCTTACCATCATCAAGGAGTTCGGCCCAGTGGATCCACCTCCTGGGTCTGCCCGTCCACCTGGCCCTAACAGGTACTTAGGGAAAGAATTAGGGACAGACTAGCAGTGTTAAAGTAATAAAAAAATTAGGCATTGTGGATATGTCAAATGGCATTCAGCTCTAAACTCACCAGGTGTCATAACGCCTTCTGACCCTGTTCACACTGCAGAGTCTGATACGCCACCTTTAAAGGTGCTTAATTAGAGCTGGGTGTTGACCTGTTGTGTGCTTACTAGTGATTGGTCTAGTGTAGCGCCCCTGAACCCATCAGGGCACTACAAAGTACTGCATCCTATCAAAGATGCAGGGCCTACCCCCAGGGACCTGGAAGACCAGTGCCGGTAACAGCAAAACACATTATAATCCTAGTTTTCCCCCATCCCCACAGACTGTTGACAGACTAGAAATTGACCAAATGGATAGCCACCCAGAAGTAGAGCCAGTCCAGTCCATTAGACAATGACCAGGTGGGAGGGGACAACAGTTGGACAGTGAGAGTTAGTAAGTGGAAGTGAGAGGAGATGGACATAACTACACTGACATGGGAGTGTGACGGTGACCTGAGGGCCCAGGCGTGTGGTTGCCGGTGGTGTACGGCGAAGTACTCCCAGAACCATAGCATCGACGGGGCACAGAGCCCTAGGTAGGCAAACGCTCCAGGCAAACGCTCCAGGCAGACCTGATAAAAATCTGCACAGTGAGGGGACCATCCAGGACCTCACTGACCTTAGAAGTCCGGGGGCACCAGCAGTAATGGAATAACCAGGGACTGGAATGGAACACTGACCCTACAGGGTTCACACTGCCCGCCGTACGGACCAGAGACTGAGAGACAAACAGGAGGGGACCCCAAGACGCTCCAAGCCACGGGGACCCAACAACATGATAAAGGTGCAAAGGTGCAGGGCAAAGAAGCCACTAGGTCGCCAACCGGCACTGGGACTAAGGGGACCAGAGGTGAATACCAGCCTTCCTCCGGGTAACAGTTACCATCTACTGTGAGTAAAGAGAACCAGTTACACAGCAACCCTTCGTGTGTCCTTCTTTACTTTCCACGCCTAACACCATCACCAACCCCCTGGGGCCCCAGCCAAACTTGCGGAGGGCCCAACATCCAGGCTGCACCCACATCAGCCCCAACGGAGAGACTGTGCAGCGGCGGTTCCATCACCATAACCGCAACCCGCAAGTGGCGTCACGACATAAACTTTACTATTCCCCCTGTATATAAATCCCTTTTTAAAGTGATCCCCAGGGTCACGGAACTGGGCAACGGCCACCCAGTAACACATCCCACTAGTACACTGCCCAGGACAGAGTACCCCATAGCCCTGGGCGGCACACTATCAGGAGTTAATTTCTACTGGCCTGTGAATTTCTGCTAGGATCACAGGTTTCTGGAGACCTATCATGGTTTCCTCTGGCCTTTAAAAGATGGTGTAATCTGTTCCTCCATGCTGGTAATAGCTTTATGCGATTCTGGTCTATGTGCATGTGATCCAGCTTTTGGTGAGCTGCTGTATGCTACTCTGGTGTATTATGGAAATCCTCTTGTCATTTAATTATTTCCTTCATTTTCTTTATTTCCTCCTGATCATGTTTTGTTACCTCTGTGAGTGATTACTGGGAGTTTGAGTTTTGTCTTCTCCCAGTCTGTCTTTCTATCTCCGGGGTTATGGGTGAGGGGGGTATTAGACCTTGGGCTGATCAAGATTCAGGGCTATGCTGGTGATCCAGACCTCTTCACTTTCAGAAGTACTTCTGGGATGAAGGACAGTTAGGGCTCCATAGACTGAGGGCCAGTTTAAGAGCCCCTATTCCCAGTTACTATGTTACCATCATGATAGTATAGTAATTTATCGTCTGTGACTTAATTGACATTTGCAAGATATTATAATATAGGAGAAACTCCAGTTTACCATATAGTTCTGTGCAACAGGGCTAGGTGTGCTCGTGATCCTTCAGGAGGCCAGGCTGTAGTCAGTCATGATTGAACAAAGGTTGGATCCAGCATCAAAATCCATGGTTTAAAAAGATTCCACTTTATTGAAAAATAAGTATAAAAATATACAAGAGACGTATAAATTAGCAGATGGGGCAAAGTGCATGAAACACCTTACGCGTTTCGGACAGTGAATTTAAAAGTAGTCCTTAGTCATAAGTGCTTACGCCAAGAAAGACCGCATGTTATATGCTCAAGAGTAGAATTCACAATGGAAGTTTAGGGAACGCCTCCCTGTGGGGAGGGGAGAGGAAAATCACAGCTAAAAATTAGTAGGCACATCATGCAGAAAGTGGATAAATACAAATCTGTATGGAAAAAGACACATATTGGAATATAAAACCATATTACTCCAAAAACATAATCCAGATTGAATAAATAGCACTCCCACACATGTCAAGGAAAAAGGAGAGTAATGAACATAGATGCGGATATGACTAATATCTATTATACATTTGTATCTGTATTTGCATATATATTTATATGCATATGTACATAATTGCATTGTATGGGTATCGCAAATATATATGTATATTTAGGTATATACTGATGTAATAAAAACTATAGCGTACTGTCAAATATTTTTTTGATGGATAAAAAAAATTGCATGTGCGCAAAATAATAGTTGTATATAATTACATGCATAAAAAACGCATGTGCGCAATATATATGTATGTCTGCGTATCTACATAATTGCATCATACGGATATCGCAAATATATATATGTGCATGTTTATATATTAATATGGTAGGAGCAGTAACATACTGTTAATGGTTATTATTTCATGCGCTAAAAGTTCGTATGAGCGCAATATGTGGTATTTAGTAGATATATATAATTTCGTGCATTAAAAATCTTATGAACGCAAGTGGTAGTATAAAGTAGTTATATGTAAAGAAAAAAAATAAAATTTCAGTATGTGTGTTTACATGCTTATATATGTGATTATGTCACACAAAAACGCGGAAAACATGTATATGCTGGTATGATAAGGGCTATAATATATAGCCAATAATTGTATACATTTTTTGTGCTAAAAAAATCACGTGTGCGCAAATGTGGAGTATGATAATGTTTATAAAATATGTATTTGTTGTCGTATTATAGAATATATCTCAAATCTGAGCGGTAGTTTAAACCTTTAGGGAAGCGTACGTTTAATTTTAAAATCCATTTGGCTTCAGTATATAGGAGCTTCTGAAACTAGTCACCGCCTCGATGAGGGAGGTTAACTCTTTCAATGCCAATGATCTCAACGGTTGAAAAGTCACCATTGTGTATTTCATAAAAATGCTTGGTGAGACCTGACGTAGCTCTGGGTTTGGTAATTTGACCTGACGTTGTATTGGTTGTGATATTCAAATGTTCGGATATGCGTTTGTGTAAGTTACGTGATGTACATCCAATATAATGTTTGCTGCATGTTATGCAAGTTGCTCGGTATACGACATATGTTGTAGCACAGTTTATAAATGAGGCAATACTGTATTTTTTGTGTTCATCATTATTATTATTATTTATTATTATAGCGCCATTTATTCCATGGCTCTTTACAAGTGAAAGAGGGTATACGTACAACAATCATCTGTAAATGTTGACCTTTTTTTTCACATATGGACATAAATGGCAGCGGCTACTATTACATTTATATGAGCCTGTTGTTTTGAGCCAGGTATCTGTGGGCTTGCTGGATATGTACAAAGATGGGGATATAATGTTTCCTATGTTTGTAGACCGACAAGCCACAACATTAATCCCGTTAGCGACAATGTCAGATAATATTGTAATAACCTGCAGGTGACGGGATACGCAAGGACTGCACGGACCCACGGGGGTTAATCAATGCAAATTTAATAATGTATTGCACAACACAGGTAGTCGAAAAGTGTGGGAAGGGGAGAAAAGCGGGAATGTGCACAGCAGTAGAGATAATGCAATATACATACAACTACTTTGGATAACTTGTCAAGGATAGGAAGCCTCAGATTGTACTCCCAAAAGCAAAACACAGAAATCCTTATTAAACAAAAAACCGCAGAGTCCTTGTTACCTTACTCGTATAACACAGTGCAGAGTCTTTTCCTATCTGTCCCTAACTAAAAGTAGTGTGCACACTTAACTGCAGGTTTCAGCGTGGGGTACCTCGTCACCGTTGGGGCCCGTATTCCACCGCAGACACCTCTAAAGTTCAGTCTTTGTCCCGGGTCTGTAACTTGCACGTGCTGCCTGGCTCCTCGCTCCACATCCAGCCTCTTTGGATCTGTAATTTTGTAATTTGCACGTGCTGTCTGGCTACTCGCTCCACATCCAGCCTCTTTGGATCTGTGTCTTGGGGGGGACACCATGCAACACTCTGAGGTACTTGGACCTCGGAAAAACAGGGCAGACTGAGGCCTTCTATCTTACAGCCCACTCCAGCACACTCCTCTCTGCCAAACAGCCACATGTAGACTCCTCCTCCTCCTGTTCCAGACTCAATCAAGTCACTTGAGCAGCAGGACTTTTTCCCGCTGTTCTCTGTTTTGACAGCAGGTGGCAGCATAACACAAGGAAGTCCACCAAACAGTCTTTTAACCTATATATATATATATATATATATATATATATACAGTTAGGTCCAGAAATATTTGGACAGTGACACAAGTTTTGTTATTTTAGCTGTTTTCAAAAACATGTTCAGAAATACAATTATATATATAATATGGGCTGAAAGTGCACACTCCCAGCTGCAATATGAGAGTTTTCACATCCAAATCGGAGAAAGGGTTAAGGAATCATAGCTCTGAAATGCATAGCCTCCTCTTTTTCAAGGGACCAAAAGTAATTGGACAAGGGACTCTAAGGGCTGCAATTAACTCTGAAGGCGTCTCCCTCGTTAACCTGTAATCAATGAAGTAGTTAAAAGGTCTGGGGTTGATTACAGGTGTGTGGTTTTGCATTTGGAAGCTGTTGCTGTGACCAGACAACATGCGGTCTAAGGAACTCTCAATTGAGGTGAAGCAGAACATCCTGAGGCTGAAAAAAAAGAAAAAATCCATCAGAGAGATAGCAGACATGCTTGGAGTAGCAAAATCAACAATCGGGCACATTCTGAGAAAAAAGGAATTGACTGGTGAGCTTGGGAACTCAAAAAGGCCTGGGCGTCCACGGATGACAACAGTGGTGGATGATCGCCGCATACTTTCTTTGGTGAACAAGAACCCGTTCACAACATCAACTGAAGTCCAGAACACTCTCAGTGAAGTAGGTGTATCTGTCTCTAAGTCAACAGTAAAGAGAAGACTCCATGGAAGTAAATACAAAGGGTTCACATCTAGATGCAAACCATTCATCAATTCCAAAGATAGACAGGCCAGAGTTAAATTTGCTGAAAAACACCTCATGAAGCCAGCTCAGTTCTGGAAAAGTATTTTATGGACAGATGAGACAAAGATAAACCTGTACCAGAATGATGGGAAGAAAAAAGTTTGGAGAAGAAGGGGAACAGCACATGATCCAAGGCACACCACATCCTCTGTAAAACATGGTGGAGGCAACGTGATGGCATGGGCATGCATGGCTTTCAATGGCACTGGGTCACTTGTGTTTATTAATGACATAACAGCAGACAAGAGTAGCCGGATGAATTCTGAAGTGTACTGGGATATACTTTCAGCCCAGATTCAGCCAAATGCCGCAAAGTTGATCGGACGGCGCTTCATAGTACAGATGGACAATGACCCCAAGCATACAGCCAAAGCTACCCAGGAGTTCATGAGTGCAAAAAAGTGGAACATTCTGCAATGGCCAAGTCAATCACCAGATCTTAACCCAATTGAGCATGCATTTCACTTGCTCAAATCCAGACTTAAGACGGAAAGACCCACAAACAAGCAAGACCTGAAGGCTGCGGCTGTAAAGGCCTGGCAAAGCATTAAGAAGGAGGAAACCCAGCGTTTGGTGATGTCCATGGGTTCCAGACTTAAGGCAGTGATTGCCTCCAAAGGATTCGCAACAAAATATTGAAAATAAAAAATTTTTTTTTGGGTTTGGTTTATTTGTCCAATTACTTTTGACCTCCTAAAATGTGGAGTGTTTGTAAAGAAATGTGTACAATTCCTACAATTTCTATCAGATATTTTTGTTCAAACCTTCAAATTAAACGTTACAATCTGCAGTTGAATTCTGTTGTAGAGGTTTCATTTCAAATCCAATGTGGTGGCATGCAGAGCCCAACTCGCGAAAATTGTGTCACTGTCCAAATATTTCTGGACCTAACTGTATATATATATATATATATATATATATATATATAAATGTTAACAGGTCTTACATTTCCCCCCCTCTTTAACCTCGGCCGTCCCGGCCGATACACTCCTGAGGCACTCTGCAAAGGGGCACACAGTGGCAACTCCTGCCCTGCTTCACAACCTGTTGCTTGGGAGCCAATGTCGTAAAACAGGATTCAGTGACAGAACACACAAATTCATCTGCCAAGTACCGATCAGGGGGAATACCAGCATTAGCCCGCTCAGTCCGGCGTGGCACCACAGCTAACTCGCCAGACGTCGGCGCCGTATCAGGGAGTACAGTATTCCCGTCCCCATCTCTGGAGATTAGTGACTCCTGCTCTGCAGGGGTGGCACCTGTGTCTTGAACGGATGGGGGTGTGGATCTCTCCCAGTCTGCTGGGTTGGTCGGGGCCCGCCACCATTCTTCATCGTCAGAGCCCTCTTCGAAGGTAACAGGAACAGGCACGGGCACCGTCTCCGAGGTACTTTGTCTGGTCCTGTCTTCTGAATAGCAGGGCCTCAGCATATTACGATGCAGGATGAGGGTGCCGCCTCTTTGCTCGCCTCTCACTTCGTATACTGATCCATGGGGCGAGATTCTTCTGATCACAATGTACGGCTCTGTTTTCCAGCGCTCGCTCAACTTGTGTCTCGGGTGTTTCTCTGCAACTAGTACTCTGTCTCCTGGTAAGAACGGGGTTTCACACACAGGTTTCCGCTGCGGGTGTGTCTTTTCTTGCAACCGCTTGGTGACAATTCGATGGATAGTCTCCAGCCGTCGACGGTGACAATCAACCCAGGAACCTACACTCTGACCTTCACTGATCTCGGGGGGAGCTAGGTTCAGCTCTTCAATGCCTCTTCCGGCTCTTCCAAACAGTAGCACGTATGGGGTGTACCCAGTGGTGGAGTGGACACGATTATTGTACGCCCACACGAGTTCTGCAAGATAGCCGGGCCAGTGATTCTTACGATCATCCTCCAACGTGCGTAGCATTTCTAGGAGCGTCCGGTTAAATCTCTCGCAGGCTCCGTTGCCCTGTGGATGATAAGGCATAGTCCTTGACTTCTGCATTCCGTAAATCCTTTGCAGCTCTCTCATGACACTGCCCTGAAAGCAAGCTCCTTGGTCAGAATGTATTCTTTTGGGGCAGCCGTACACCCGGATAAAGTCATCACTGATGGCTCGAGCAGCTGATTCAGCTGTCTGATCTCTGGTGGGCGTCACTACTGCAAATTTGAAGAAGTGATCTGTCATCACAAGGCAGAACTGATAGCCCCGGTGGGAGTGGCCAATCTTGAGATAATCGATCATGAGTACTTCCAACGGCTCTTTGGTTACAATAGTCTGTACTGGTGCTTGCTGTGGAGGAGCCTTACTTAACTCGCAGGAACGGCACAGTTTACAGGCCTTCTCTACTGCCCGAAGCATCTGAGGACAGTATACTATTCATTGCAACCACTGGTAAGTCTTGTCCGGTCCGAAATGGGCTCCCTTCTCATGCGCCTCTCGGGCCAATGGTACTGCCATCTTCTGGGGTATCACTACTTGCCACCGTACTTCCAACTCTGTAGCTAGGTGCACCTTCCGATACAGCATCCCTTCTTGCACCGACAGCTTATCCCACTGGCTGAGAATCTGGAGGGCCACGTGCGACAGTGTGGCCCGTATTTCCTTTCTAGGCTTGCGCTGCTGGATCACCCACTCTTTCACTTGAAGCAGTTCTGGGTCAGATGACTGGATTTTCACCCATTCCTCTCTGGTTTGGCCAAGCAGGCGTGATGTCGTGCCCGACGTAATTTCCAGCATACGAGCCTCTACCACTTGAGCGGTGAATTTACTAAAGTCCGGAATTTCGTCTTCCTCCAACTGTTCATCTCTCTCCCCCACTGGGGCTTCGGTGGTAACACGAGAAAGGGCATCCGCATTCTGATTTTCATGCTTAGAGCGGTACTGCACATGATAATTGTATCTGGAGAGTCGTGCCAGCCACCTCTGTTCCATTGCTCCCAGTTTGGCGGTGGAGATGTGAGCCAGGGGGTTATTATCCGTATAGACTTCAATTTGAGCTCCCGTGAGATATTCCGAGAACCTTTCGGTTATTGCCCATACTAGTGCCAGTAACTCCAACCGAAAGGAACTGTAATTCTCGGGGTTGCGCTCGGCTTCTCGCAACGTCCAACTTCCATATGCAATCACCCGTTCAGTACCATTCTGTACCTGGGCCAGTACTGCACCCAGGCCGTAGAGGCTCGCGTCTGTATACAACCGAAAGGGGAGGTTATAGTCTGCATAGGCAAGCACAGGGGCGCTAACCAAGGCCTCTTTCAATCGGTGTAAGGCTTCTGCTTGTCTTGGTCCCCAGCAAATTTTCTGTGCTTTTGGTCCTTTTGCAGTGCCTCGGAGCAATTCGTGCAAAGGTTCTGCCTCCTTCGCGAAATCTTTGATAAAGCGACGGTAATAACCGGCTAGCCCCAGGAAAGCTCGAACCTCCCGCACTGTGCTGGGTGTGGGCCATTGTAGCACTGCTCTCACTTTCCCATCGGAGGGCTGTACGCCGGCTTCCGACACCTTGTGTCCGAGATATTCAATCTCTTCCTGAAAGATCCGACATTTTTTTGGTTTTAGTTTAAGCCCATGGGCCCGTAACCGCTGAAACACTTGGCCCAGGTTTTCTAGATGTTTCTCAAAGGTTGCAGAATATACTACTATGTCGTCCAGGTAAATCAATGTGGCCTCGAAGTTCATGTCTCCAAGGCAACTTTCCATGAGGCGTTGAAAAGTTCCTGGGGCATTATTTAGTCCAAACGGCATGCGATTGAACTCAAAGAGTCCCATGGGTACAATAAATGCGGTCTTGGCCTTGTCTTTTTCTGCCACAGGGACCTGCCAATATCCGCTGGCCAGATCGAGGGAGGAGAAGTAACGTGCCTTTCCCAACGCCGACAGGGACTCCTCTATCCGGGGCAGAGGGTAGGAATCACGAACCGTGCATCCATTAAGCTTGCGGTAGTCAACACAGAAGCGGGTAGACCCATCCTTTTTCTTGACCAGCACGATTGGGGCAGCCCATGGACTCTGACTTTCTCTTACCACCCCGCTCTTCAGCATCTGCGCCAAAAGCTCTTTTACCTCTTGGTAGTACTTTGGGGGTATTTGCCTGTACCTTTCCCTGATCGGTGGGGCATCTCCTGTGGGTATTTTGTGCTGAATCTTGTCAGTACAGCCGAAATCTTCTGCGTGACGGGAGAACGTGGCTTGATTCTCCCAAATAAAGTCCTCTATGGTTTGGGCTTGCTCCGAATCGAAGGGGCTCAGGTCCACTCCCATCTGCCCTAAGATGACGCGACTGTTCCATTGATCAGTGGGTTTCTCTTTTCTTTCCATAGAAAGAGCCCAAGTCCAGGCTTCCCCTGCCATGGGCTGCAATTCAATCGATTCTGCAGCCGCCACCTCTTCAGGCGCCAGGTAGACATGGGCCAGAACAACTCCCGAGGTCAAGGTGTAGGCCTGTTCACCGGTGTTCACGCAACGGAAAGGGACCCTTCCATTTCTTACTGTTGCTAAAGTGCGAGCCACCAACGGTTCGTCTCCGTTCTCTTCACCCCGGTAAGGCTCCACCAACACCTCCATCCCCTCGAGTGTACGGTGGTCCCCGACTGGCAAGGTGAGGACTGTCTCATGATTTGGAGGTAGAGTAATTGTTGTCTGTCTTGGGACTCGAACCCTCCCCACCGGGTAGCGGCTCCCACCATTCTTCCACAGTCCTCGGGCACGGATAAGGTGTTGGAAGACCTTTTGGGCAGGCCTGTTAGCAACTGTCGTCTTCCAGTAATCACAGCCCCCCTTGTTGAAGAGCAACTGGTCTAATTCTTTCAGGACGTTCATGCCCACGATAGCTGGCACCTCTCTGTCGTACCGGCCCTCCGTTAACACAATCCCTTTTTTGCCTAAGTTCTGGCCACAGGCACGTATGTTCATCCACACGACCCCTACAACCGGAATGGGAAGATTGTTTGCAGCCCTCAGTTTGATATGTGCCCCTTTGTCAATGGATACAGTTTGTCCAAAATGTTGGTAGAAGAACTGTTCTGGCATGGTGGTCACTTGGGACCCAGTATCCATCAGGCATTTTACTTCTTTCCCTTAAAATTCGGCCGTGATCGTCGGCGTGCAGGCTGCTATATCTTCAGGGCGTTGGTTTTCTCTAAGCTCAGTTGGTCTCCCCACCATGTGCCCATCCATGGAGGGAGGCACTAGTTTAACGGCGGTCTTTCTTGCGACGTCTTCCTCTCCGGACAGTGTCGGAATAAATGGTTCCGATTTCCACAGTTCCAACACTGGTAGTCTCCAGCGGGTCTTGGTCGTCTCTGCTCGATCTGTCCCCTCTCTTCTTGATAGGTATGCGTGCGGGTATTTGATCGCGGTGCTGTCGTTCTTACTTCTGACGCCGGGGCTTGCATATTCTTCAGCAACTCTTGTAGAGCAGTAACAGTCTCTTGTAACTGATCCACTTTAGCCTCAAGTTGGCTCGGTTCTCGGTTTTTCTCACCTGGGACTACCTTATGCATACAAACTTCACCCAAGGCGTTCTGCGGGTCGCAATTTTCAGTTTGTGTGCGGGAGACTGCTTCTTCCAATATTTCCTGGAAAGTTAGTTTTTTTTCTACCCTGAGCCGTTCACGGAGGGCACCTTTGATCTTGGGGTTATGTAATCCGCGGAGGAATTGATCTCGCAGGGTACGGTCAGCATAACCGGGGGTTTGTGCTAGCTCTGGCTCTGCTGTAAGCATTTGTCTCATTAATCTCTGGAGTGCATTTGCATACTGTGGCAGACCTTCTTCTTCACCCTGCAGCCTGTAGAACAGTTGCGCCTGTAAATCTCCTGCTTCTGGTTTCCCGCCATACACTCTCTCAAGAATCTTCACCACCTGCTCTAACGTCTTTCGTTCACTCTCAGGGCGCAATAAAATGGTCTCTTGAGCATGGCCTTCAAGGGCAATCAACAGTATCTCCCCTTGATTTTCTGCAGTCACTCCTGCTACTCTCAACATGCCCCTCACTCTCTGCGCCCAGTCATGGAGAGGTACATTGTTGCCAGTAAATTTTGGTATATGGGTCAGCATAGCCCCCCAGGGACAGCTGCCTTGCTGGTATTCCCCCATCAGGTTGTATTAGTACACCTCCATCAGCGACACCCCCCTGTCCGTCCATTGTTCCGTACCAGCCTGCGTATCCTGCCGACTACGCCAAATGTAATAACCTGAAGGTGACGGGATACGCAAGGACTGCACGGAACCACGGGGGTTAATCAATGCAAATTTAATAATGTATTGCACAACACAGGTAGAGGAAAAGTGTGGGAAGGGGAGAAAAGCGGGAATGTGCACAGCAGTAGAGATAATGCAATATACATACAACTACTTTGGATAACTTGTCAAGGATAGGAAGCCTCAGATTGTACTCCCAAAAGCAAAACACAGAAATCCTTATTAAACAAAAAACCGCAGAGTCCTTGTTACCTTACTCGTATAACACAGTGCAGAGTCTTTTCCTATCTGTCCCTAACTAAAAGTAGTGTGCACACTTAACTGCAGGTTTCAGCGTGGGGTACCTCGTCACCGTTGGGGCCCGTATTCCACCGCAGACACCTCTAAAGTTCAGTCTTTGTCCCGGGTCTGTAACTTGCACGTGCTGCCTGGCTCCTCGCTCCACATCCAGCCTCTTTGGATCTGTAATTTTGTAATTTGCACGTGCTGTCTGGCTCCTCGCTCCACATCCAGCCTCTTTGGATCTGTGTCTTGGGGGGGACACCATGCAACACTCTGAGGTACTTGGACCTCGGAAAAACAGGGCAGACTGAGGCCTTCTATCTTACAGCCCACTCCAGCACACTCCTCTCTGCCAAACAACCACATGTAGACTCCTCCTCCTCCTGTTCCAGACTCAATCAAGTCACTTGAGCAGCAGGACTTTTTCCCGCTGTTCTCTGTTTTGACAGCAGGTGGCAGCATAACACAAGGAAGTCCACCAAACAGTCTTTTAACCTATATATATATATATATATATATATATATATATATATATATATATAAATGTTAACAGGTCTTACAATATGGCAGAGCATAGGGGTAAATTGATGAAATATTTTTTTGATATTTTGAAAGTCTTTGCTGTATGGTGTGGAAAATACAATTTTATTGTTCCAATTATTAGGTTTTTGTTTTTTATCCTCTAATAATAAGTCGGATCTGCTCTTGTTATCAGCTATTTGGATGGCTCTATTTAATATGGCGTGAGAGTAGCCTCTATTAAGTAAACGTGATTGTATACGTTCTTTTTCATGATTGTAGCCTGTCTCAGTAGAACAAAGTCGTCGGGCTCTCAAAAACTCCCCAACCGGTAAATTACGTCTGGTTTGAGGTGTATGACTACTATGAGCGTGTAGTATTGTGTTACCGCTAATTGGTTTCCGATAAAGGGTAGTCTGAATATGACCAGTATCATCTGTCCAAAAAAGGAGCTGAGCTAATGTAAGTCCACAGTAAATTGCAGGTTGAGATCATTGGCAGTGATGTAATTTTTGAAAGAGTTAATAATATTTTTGGGGTCTGAATTAGGGTTTTTCCATATCATAATCAGATCATCGATATACCTGGCATACCATTTAATATGTGGAAGAAAAGGATTCTCAGATGTATGTCTGAATTTATGTTCCCACCATGTCATGTATAAATTGGTGAGGGAGCAAGAAAAGCTTGCTCCCATGGGGCAGCCATTCACTTGAAGTAAAAATTCATTATTAAAGCTGGAAAAATTATGCTGTAATAAAAATTTGGCAACAGAAACAATATATTCCTTATAGGACGCATCCATGTCTGAATAAGCACCTAGATGAAAACATAAAGCTGATATGGCTTTATCGTGTGGAATAAAGCGCAGATACGTCACTAGTTACCCAAAATAAATCTGATGACCATTCGATTGTTTGGATTATCTGAAGTAGATGCTTAAGCCCGCTTTACACGCTGCAATATATCTTACGATGTGTCGGCGGGGTCACGTCGTAAGTGACGCACATCCGGCATTGTAAGGTACATTGTAGTGTGTGACAGGTACGTGCGATTGCGATTGAACAGTAAAACGTTCATCGCATACACATCGTACCTTTCTTTAGAATTGCATGTCAGGTTGTTCATCGTACCCGGGGTAGCACACATCGCAGCGTGTGACATCCCGGGAACGATGAACAGATCTTACCTGCGTCTCCAGGCTAGCAATGCAGAAGGAAGGAGGTGGGCGGGATGTTTACGTCCCGCTCAGCTCCGCCCCTCCGCATCTATTGGCCGGCTGCCGCATGACGTCGATGTGACGCCGAACGTCTCTCCCACTCCAGGAAGTGGACGTTCGCCGCCCACATCGAGGTCGTATGGACGGGTAAGTACGTGTACCCGTGTCGTATGGACGGGTTACTCATATGTGCGGCACGTTCAACAAATTGAACGTGCCGCACATACGATGGGGGCGTTGCAAATCACATACGAGATCGTATGCGAAATTGCAACGTGTAAAGCAGGCTTTAGTGTCACGGATGTGTTCTATAGTTTGTTTAACAAGAGGCTGCAGAATATTATCCAACCAGTCGGATAATCTACTGGTTAAAGATCCAGTACTGGCCACGATTGGGCGGAATGGAGGAGGAAACTGTTTTTTGTGAATTTTGGGCTACCCTTGAAATATTGGACAAATGGGCGTGCCTACGGAGAGATAATCAAAAGTTTTCTGCTCTAAAATGCCTAAATGTAGGCCTTCAGAAAGAATGTTGTTAAGTTTAATAGAAAATGCATTAGTGGGATCAGATGGTAAACTACGATAGGTATTTTTATAGATTTCTCTCTCATATAAGCCAGAGTCCAATATGACAATGGAACCCCCTTTGTCTGCAGCCTTAATTGAAACATAATGGTTATTAGAAAGTTCCTTCAAGGCCAGCAAAGGTCAGCAAAGGTGAGGTTGTCAGATTCGGTAGGATCAGTGATCAAGAGCTTCCTCAGAGCCTGTTCCATTGCGTCTTGATAAGTGTCCATAATGGGGACGCGAGAAGCAATAGGATAGAAGTCTCTGTTATGAGTGATGAACGTTGGAATAGTAGGTGTAATAGTTGTTTCACCATTTAGATCTTGCAATGTCTTAGTAACTATTCCATAAATCCATAGATAAGGGGATAAAATTGTAGTCCTGAGATTGACCAGCCTGATCATTTTGTTTATCTGCAAGAAAATGTTTTCTTAGGCCCCTTTCACACGTCAGTGATTCTGGGACGTTTGTGCTTTTTTTTAAACGTACCAGAATCACTGACATACGCAGACCCATTATAATGAATGGGTCTGCTCACACGTCAGTGACTTTTCACTGCACGTGTCTCCGTGCAGCGTACCCGCGTGTGCGTGATTGCTGCACGGAGACATGTCCATTTTTTTCTGGCATCACTGATGTTCCACGGACCACGCAGTGGTGTGGTCCGTGAAACACGTGCCAGAAAAAAACGTGCATTTAAAATAATAAACATTTTAACTCACCCGGCTCCAGCGATGCTCTCTGCAGCCCGTCCTCCCTGCTGCTTCTAAGCCGGCTGATTACTGTCGCGCATCTTAATGATGCACAACACAGCCGACCCGGAAGCAGCTGCTGCAGGGGTCAGCGCCGGCCGGATGCTGCATCGCGGGAGGATTCAGCACCACGGAGTGCGGGAGTGGGCACAGGTGAGTTGATTTCTAAGTGCAATCACGGGCCACGGAGAACGGAGCCCGGATTGCACTTAGACAACCCACGTGTGCCGTGATTCACGGCAAACGCAGGGACATGTGCGTGTTTTACACGCCAGTGAAAAACGTCACTGTTTTTCACTGACGTGTGAAACGGGCCTAATAGTTAAATTTCTGACAAATCTGTTTAGATCTTTAATTGTCTGAAATAAATTAGCACGTTGTGGCAGTGCAAAATTCAGGCCGCGCTGTAAGACTTTAAGTTGGTTAGAACTAATGACATTGGCTGAAAGATTGATGATTTAAAATTCCTGTATATTAGCATCAGTTAGTATCTGTAATTCCGACGTTTGCACGGGCGGTTCAGATATCGTCTTCCTCCAACGTTTGTGCTTTCGTCCGCTCCTGTGCGGTTCTTGTTTGTTGTGCCGGTATTTGCATGTTTGGGGAAATTTTTTGACTGATAATATGGTATATTAGAAGTAGAAGACGCAATGGATTCAATACTGCCGCCTGATGTATCCATGTCGGTGGAAGTAAATGTAACGGATTTATCCGTTTTCAGAATGGATTTCCTTTTTTTGGTATAAACTTGTTTACGTTCATAGTCAGTACAGTCCCTTCTGTACAGTATTTTCCTTGTTTTAATTCAATGATATGTTCCTCTAATTTGTTGATATTATCCATGAGCTTGTTATTCCATTTGTTAAAATCGGTGTTATTATAGGAAATTTTTAAAAAATCATGCGTTTCCTTGATTTTAACATCTAGTTCTTTAAGCCGCTCATCCTCTGCTTTAATAATCAGATTAATAAGTTGTAATGAGCATGTAGAAAGGATGTCATTCCACTCATCTAGAAATGTGTCATTAAATATGAACATAGGGATCTTCTTTATACGCAAACCTCGAGGGATCATATTTTTTTCTGCGTATTTTTTTAAAGTTTCAGAATCCCACCATGTTCTAAGTCGTTGTGAAGACACTTTTTGTAGATCCCAAAAGGTGTGATTATTATCGGCGTGTTCACCTGGTAGGGTGTTAGTATGTGTATCAACACCAAGTGAAAAAAATCTCATTTATTTTTTTTGTGCCTATCCACATTGTCCAGTGGGAGACTGTGATCCATGCTCTAATTTACAACTAAAATATATAGAAACATTTTCAGATATAAACTTGCTTATATTCGCTTAAAGTAAGTAGAAATAATATGGATGTACAGTCAGGGCCAGAAATATTTGGACAGTGACACAAGTTTTGTTATTTTAGCTGTTTACAAAAACATGTTCAGAAATACAATTATATATATAATATGGGCTGAAAGTGCACACTCCCAGCTGCAATATGAGAGCTTTCACATCCAAATCGGAGAAAGGGTTTAGGAATCATAGCTCTGTAATGCATAGCCTCCTCTTTTTCAAGGGACCAAAAGTAATTGGACAAGGGACTCTAAGGGCTGCAATTAACTCTGAAGGCGTCACTCTTGCCTCCTTTTTGGTACTTCTCTTTCTTATCTTTGATAAAAATTGAAAAAGAACGGACCTGTTCGACATTTTGTGGGGTTGGCTCAGATGCTAGTGATTTTGTATTGAGAATGATGTATTCTCCTGATCTCTGTTCAACTGTTTTTGTCTATTTTGCCAACGGACTGCTTTATGGTTTGTAAGGGTCTGCTGTATAAATAAAGAATTTAAAAAAAAAAAACCTCTGAAGGCGTCTCCCTCGTTAACCTGTAATCAATGAAGTAGTTAAAAGGTCTGGGGTTGATTACAGGTGTGTGGTTTTGCATTTGGAAGCTGTTGCTGTGACCAGACAACATGCGGTCTAAGGAACTCTCAATTGAGGTGAAGCAGAACATCCTGAGGCTGAAAAAAAAGAAAAAATCCATCAGAGAGATAGCAGACATGCTTGGAGTAGCAAAATCAACAGTCGGGTACATTCTGAGAAAAAAGAAATTGACTGGTGAGCTTGGGAACTCAAAAAGGCCTGGGCGTCCACGGATGACAACAGTGGTGGATGATCGTCGCATACTTTCTTTGGTGAAGAAGAACCCGTTCACAACATCAACTGAAGTCCAGAACAGTCTCAGTGAAGTAGGTGTATCTGTCTCTAAGTCAACAGTAAAGAGAAGACTCCATGAAAGTAAATACAAAGGGTTCACATCTAGATGCAAACCATTCATCAATTCCAAAAATAGACAGGCCAGAGTTAAATTTGCTGAAAAACACCTCATGAAGCCAGCTCAGTTCTGGAAAAGTATTCTATGGACAGATGAGACACAGATCAACCTGTACCAGAATGATGGGAAGAAAAAAGTTTGGAGAAGAAAGGGAACGGCACATGATCCAAGGCACACCACATCCTCTGTAAAACATGGTGGAGGCAACGTGATGGCATGGGCATGCATGGCTTTCAATGGCACTGGGTCACTTGTGTTTATTGATGACATAACAGCAGACAAGAGTAGCCGGATGAATTCAGAAGTGTACCGGGATATACTTTCAGCCCAGAATCAGCCAAATGCCGCAAAGTTGATCGGACGGCGCTTCATAGTACAGATGGACAATGACCCCAAGCATACAGCCAAAGCTACCCAGGAGTTCATGAGTGCAAAAAAGTGGAACATTCTGCAATGGCCAAGTCAATCACCAGATCTTAACCCAATTGAGCATGCATTTCACTTGCTCAAATCCAGACTTAAGATGGAAAGACCCACAAACAAGCAAGACCTGAAGGCTGCGGCTGTAAAGGCCTGGCAAAGCATTAAGAAGGAGGAAACCCAGCGTTTGGTGATGTCCATGGGTTCCAGACTTAAGGCAGTGATTGCCTCCAAAGGATTCGCAACAAAATATTGAAAATAAAAATATTTTGTTTGGGTTTGGTTTATTTGTCCAATTACTTTTGACCTCCTAAAATGTGGAGTGTTTGTAAAGAAATGTGTACAATTCCTACAATTTCTATCAGATATTTTTGTTCAAACCTTCAAATTAAACGTTACAATCTGCACTTGAATTCTGTTGTAGAGGTTTCATTTCAAATCCAATGTGGTGGCATGCAGAGCCCAACTCGCGAAAATTGTGTCACTGTCCAAATATTTCTGGACCTAACTGTATGTTCGCCTGTGCACCGTGCTGGTAAGACACGTGAGTGAAAGCCAACATAAGTATAATATAGAAGAAACTCCAGCTTACCATATAGTTCTGTGCAACAGGGCTAGGCGTACTCATGACCTTTCAGGAGGCCAGGCTGTAGTCAGTCATGATTGAAGAAAGGTTGGATCCAGCATAAAAATCCATTGTTTAAAAAGATTCCACTTTATTGAAAAATAAGTATAAAAATATACAAGAGACGTATATATTAGCAGAGGGATGGGGCAAAGTGCATGAAACACCTTACGCGTTTCGGATGGTGAATTTAAAAGTAGTCCTTAGTCATAGGTGCTTATGCCAAGAAAGGCATGTTATATGCTCAAGAGTAGAATTCACAATGGAAGTTTAGGGAAAGCCTCCCTGTGGGGAGGGGAGAGGAAAATCACAGCTGACAAATTAGTAGGCACATCATGCAGAAAGGGCCTACTAATTTGTCAGCTGTGATTTTCCTCTCTCTTATATTATTTTTTGCTCCATAAGATGCGCTAGGGCTTATTTTAAGGGGATGTCTAATAATTTTTATTAGTGTCAGTGGGTGCCCAGGGAAATAAGGGCGAACGGTGTGAACTGGGGGCTAAGGACATTGCATGGAAACCCCAAAAGGGGGCGGAGTCCCAAAAAGGGGTGGTTGCCCAAAAGGGGCAGAGTCCCAAAAAGGGGTGGTTGCCCAAAAGGGGGCGGAGTCCCAAAAGGGGCGATGGCCCAAAAGGGGGCAGAATTCCAAAAAGGGGTGGTTGCCCAGAAGGGGGCGGAGGCCCGGAACGGGGTAGTTACCCAACAGGGGGCGGAGCCTCAAAAAGCGGTAGTGACCCACCAGGGGGTGGAGCATTCACAAGCCGAACAGGTGGGCTATAGCAAGGGGCAATGGGATTCGCCTTACCTATGTCCTACCTGCGGTATAGGCTATCCATCCGATGTGAGGCCACAGAAGTGCTCAGTGGACTTCAATGGGCTAAGTGTGTCTGGTCTGTTAGACCCGGGTAGCCAGTTGACCTTAGTGAGACCCATGTCCGATCTCCATTTTATGGTGGGTAGGACTATAGAAGGACGTTGTGTGCATGGGACCACTAAAGAATATCCTCTGGCCAGGGTGCTGATTCGGACAGCCAGAGGTGTGGGGCGCCCTGATGTGGGTGTAGCTCCAGATCTGCTATATCCGGTTGTCATAGGACAGGACTGTGAGTTCTTTCGGGACTTATGGAAGACAGAGGCCGGGACCGATTGCACAGGAATAAGTCGGCTCCCGTCTATGGAAGCCTCTTTTCCGCAAGAGGTTATACAGGTTCCCGGTGGGACATTGAGGAACACTGAGGAGGAGGTACCTCCACGTAAGGACAGTCCTAAGTTAGGGGTGACCAAAGATAATGGGGGACATGCCCAACTTAGTGACATGACCGTTAAAGTAACAAATGGTAGTGTGACCGTTGAAAACGAGAGAGCTCCAGACAAGGGGTCCGACACCTGGTTAAGTGGGGACGTGGTAGTCCAGAAGACTAGGGGGAGTGACGATGACTCCAGAATAGACACTAACGTTACTAAAGTGACAAATGAGTACAGTGACAGACTGATGAGCAAAGGGGGGGAAATCCTCCTCCAGTCGCCGAAGGCGCAACAGGCGCAGAGGGGCGAAGCAAGCTACAACCTCAGAAAATATGGACCAGGTAGAGACAGTGTTGTGTATGTCTGCCCATCGTGCAGATTCCCTTCCAGAATCTGAGTGGGCAGAGAAGGTTGAGAAAGGCAAGTTGCCGATAGCAACCACTAATGTAGAGTCGGACAGCAAAATCATGCAAAAGAAAGTTGTGTCTGTGCTGAAACTGACACATTGTAACGACAGAATTCAGCAGGGTGTTGAGGTGCTGAATGTGGAAAATGGTGCCAAGGTTCTAAAAAGAACAGAGTACCGTGCTGAAGGGCATGACACCCTTGTAGAAGGTGAGGTTGTAAAGGCCGAAGAGAAGGCAGAGGGTGACACTGCAGAGACCCAAGAGGAAGTTGAAGGGAATGCAGTGAAGTCCCAAGACACGGCTGGTGTTGTAAAAATGGAAATAGCCTCTGAGGAAGAGGTGAAGATCGGACCAGAGGTCTCATCCAGAACTGAGAGCCTGCCTGACCTGCTTGGTATAGAGAAGGTCGTGGGTAAGAAGAGTAAGAAACCCAAAGGTTCTGACGCTGAGACCCAAGAGAGGGGTGACTATGACACAGTTGGACCCCATGGAAAGGCCGGAGGTGTAGAGGTGGAAGAAGCATCGGAAATAGTGTGTCATAGACCAGAGAGGTCTGCAAGTGAAGACTCAGTCAAGAGGATGAGCCAAGACCATCTGCAACAAGAGATACTGCTTAGGCAGGCTACTGCGAGTCGAGTAAGGGAGTTGGAGAAAAAAGTGGCTGAGCTCCGAAGTCACTTGGCAGAGTACCAGTCCAGGTCCCAGGTAGCCTTGGAACAGATGGAGCAGCGAGTGTCGATCCTGACCAAACTTGTTGAAGCAGGGGAGGCCCAAAGAGAGCTGACTCTGGAAGCTAAACTGGACAAGCATGTGGCAGGGATGAATGAGACTTCTGTAGTCAAGTGCATGGTGGATATACCTGAGGACTTAAGAGAAGCGTGTGCCACTGAGTGCATGCATGACGAATTTAAGAGAGCTGTGGAAGCGTGTGAGGTTTACTGTACCCCAGAGGCTGAACAGTTAGTGATATTGTCCACCAGTGAAATTACTGGGCAGCGGGTGGCTATTCTAAAGGACATGCACTTCAGATGTGTTCGTATGAAGTGGCAGGTCCAACTGAAAAAGGAAGAAGCCATTAGACAGCTAGAGTATAAAAGGAAAGCGCAGAGTCTGGCGGAAGATATCGTCCAGGTACCACGGGCTCTGGTGGGGAGAGTCATTGGAAAAAACGGACGAGTCATGCAAGACATGGTGAATAAGTCGGGATTGGTGAAATTAAGAATCCCTGCTGCTAATGAGAGCAGGATACCCAGGGAAGCTGGTATGGTTCCGTTCGTTTGTGTCGGGACTGTGGAGAGTCTTGGAAACATTCGAAGCCTTCTTGGATATCGGGTAAACCATGTACGTGACATGGAGCGGTTGAGGCAAGAAAATCTGAAAATTGAGGAGCAGCTTCGCCAACTGTGTGGGGGACAGCAGCCGTCTTCTCCCCGTTATTCAGAGGAAAGAAGTGGAAGATGGCGTGTCGGTCAAGTAGTTAAGACACGCGATAACAGGAATCGCCGACAGAGAAGTACCCTGCGATGTACTGTAGATAGTGGCCGCTATGAGCTTAGAGTTCCCGACAGTAGCCCTGGGGGTACACGAGTAAGTCTAGGTTCGGACGAAACTGTAGGTTTGACTGAGGACGTGTCTCTCAACTACTGTGACCCTGGGAGGGGGTCAGGGAGAGAACGGTCCGGAATGGGGACGTCCTTTAACCCTAGGTTGACACGACAGGGTTTGGTGACAGTGTCGAGCGATGTCTCAGGGACTTATGCTCTTGGGCACCTTGGACGGCCCTCTCGACTGGTGGGGCATGGCGGCGGGGATTCCCTGTCTCGGGGTCCCAGGTCGTTGGCAAGTGTTCTCCCCTACGGGTTTGAACAGAGGGGGAGGGTATGTGACGTATCAACTGGCTGTATTACAAAAGGCCGGTATGTTTTGCAGAAGCATGGGTGCTCTGCAATGTGAAGTTGGCTGGGACCTGTGGTTCCACAGGATTGCATTACATGCAGAGCCATGGAAGGGTGTGTGATGCTGATTACACACTCCTTACCACCTGTGGGTGTGGCTCCAGGGGTTAAAGCAATCCTGTCTCTGAACATAGGTGGAGTGTGTCTAGGGCAGTCTAGATACAGACTAGCTCCAGAGCCGGGAGCTCTGGGTGTTTCAGCCTGCGTGGAGGCTAAACACAAGGCTCTGATATTGAGTCTGAGGTGAGTGCGGCCAGGCCAGGGCTGTAGGACCGAATCTCTCCAGGAGGAGAGACAGACAGAGGTCTGCAGAGGGCCCTGGGTGCTGGAAGGAACCTTGGCTAGAGTTGTACGCTGGCAGGAGCCAGAGAGAGGGGAAGTTGCTAAAACTTCCATTATGGACTTATTGTTTATGTTTGAGGGCAGTTTATGCTGAGCGTTTTTGAATAAACTGCCGTAATTTCTATGAAGAGACTGTGTACGTGTGTTGCTGAAGCTACCTCACACCGCTGCAAGCGAGTGGAACCCCCACGTTGCAGGGCGCAACGTTACAGTTCGTACAGCTACTTACAAGGTGTAAAGGTAATACATTAAAAAACTGCAACTGACGCTGCAGGTTCCTGAACACAGGACCGCCATCAGGACATTACAACCATGACTGGTGTATAGGGCCTGGCGAAGAGGTGGGCCCAGCCGGGCCTGGGGTGATTACTTAGCTTTATTAAGCCCCGGGCCAGCTGGGCCCCCCTCTTCACAGGGCCCCAGTCACAGCCACAGCAGAGGGGGCCAGCTGTGTTGGTTCGGCACTATACATGGCTGAATTGCATGCAAAGAAGCGGTGCATGAAAATTAACTGTGTGCCTGGGCTGGAGACAGGATCAGTGGAGCAAAGCAAGGCCGGCACATCATCCCGTGGCCCAGCGTGCAGCAGTATGATGAGGTTATCAATCTGCGACCTCATCACACTGCTGCAGTAACAGAGCCCTGGAGGTGGTGGCGAAGAAGTGACAGCTGGCGAGGACAGTTAAACGCTTGGTGACCTGAAGACCATGGCCCAGGGGTGGTGGGGGCCCGCTGACGGTGGGCACACATCCAGCTGAAATGCATCACGGCTTACAGAGGACACTCTGCAACGTCGGAGACGGGGACACTGAGTAAAATGTTTTTATTTTTTTTTGTGGCAGACAAATATGCCAGCAGGGGACCAGGAAGGGGATATACATACCAGGAGAAGGACATACATACCAGGAAGGGGTCAGAAACCAGGATGGGACATACAGTATAGACTAAAAGTTTGGACACACCTCATTCAAAGAGTGTTCTTTATTTTCATGACTCTGAAAATTGGAGATTCACATTGAAGGCATCAAAACTTTGAATTAACACATGTGGAATTAAATACTTAACAAAAAGTGTGAAACAACTGAAAATAGGTCTTCTATTCTAGGTTCTTCAAAGTAGCCACCTTTTGCTTTGATTACTGCTTTGCACACTCTTGGCATTCTCTTGATGAGCTTCAAGAGGTAGTCACCGGAAATGGTCTTCAAACAGTCTTCAAGGAGTTCCCAGAGATGCTTAGCACTTGTTGGCCCTTTTGCCTTCACTCTGCGGTCCAGCTCACACCAAACCATCTCGATTGGGTTCAGGTCTGGTGTCTGTGGAGGCCAGATCATCTGGCGTAGCACCCCATCACTCTCCTTCTTTCTTAGTCAAATAGCCCTTACACAGCCTGGAGGTGTGTTTGGGGTCATTGTCCTGTTGAAAAATATATGATGGTCCAACTAAACGCAAACTGGATGGAATAGGATGCCGCTGCAAGATGCTGTGGTAGCAATGCTGGTTCAGTATGCCTTCAATTTTTAATAAATGACCAACAGTGTCACCAGCAAAGCACCACCACACCTCCATGTAGAGTCCATCCATTCACCTTTTCTGCTTCACACAAAGACACGGTGGTTGGATCCAAAGATCTCAAATGTGGACTCATCAGACCGAAGCACAGATTTCCACTGGTCTAATGTCCATTCCTTGTGTTCTTTAGCCCAAACAAGTCTCTTCTGCTTGTTGCCTGTCCTTAGCAGTGGTTTCCTAGCAGAATGGGACAAATAAACCAGAATGGGGACATATATACAAGCAGTGGCCCAGGAAGGGGTCATACATACCAGGAAAGGACATATAAACAAGGATGGGGACATATATACCAGGATGGACCCAGGAGGGGGACATGCATTCCAGAAGTTCCCAGGATGGGGACATATATAACAGGAAGGGGACATATTTACCAGAATGTACCTAGGAGGGATATATATGTGTGTATGTATATATATATATATATATATATATATGTATAAACATACATACATACAAGGATGGAGACAAATAAACGAGGATGGGAACAAATTAACCAGGTTGGGGATATATATATATATATATATATATATATAGGGGGGATATATATATATATATATATATGTATATATATATATATATTCCAGGAGTGTCCCAGGAGGGGATCATATATACCAAGAAAGGGACAAGCTAGAGTATATATACCAGAAAGGGCCCAGATGGTGACATATATACCGGGAGGACGACATATATGCCAGGAGGGGCCCAGGATGGGGATATATACAAGGAGGGGGACATATGTATTTATATATAAACTTAGCTTTTATTGATACAAAACATATAAGGCTGCCAAAAACAAAGGTTGAAAACCTACACTCTATTGACTTATTGCCACATTACCTTTAAGATGAGGAACCACAGCAAGGTATTGTGTGTTTTGGGATCTTTTTATCTGCAGACACTGCCATGTTTATATACTTATTGTGCATTCTATTATAAGTGCCCTGATACTTCATTGAGGATATGTATAGGATTACCATGTCCATCCCCCTATTTCATCCATTCTTTTTCTCTTGTCAATCATGTTTTTAATCTTTTTTTGCCAGCCTTATACGTTTTGTATCAATAAAAGCCTTGTTTATATATAAATAGCTAGATGTGACATTTTTACTATGAAGCTTTTATTCCTCTCATGTTACAATTGTTACATGTTACAATTCATTTTTTGCATAGTTTTTCTTAGCACCTCTCCCTTTATTTATATTTATTACACTGTGGTTCCCACTACTTCATTCTTAACAAAATATTGCGAGAAGCAGTGTGTGTGTGTGGGGGGGATATTATACAGAAGGGCAGTGTGTGTATGGTATGTATGGGGGCATATTATACAGAGGGGCAGTGTGTGTGAGGAGATATACATAGGGGCAGTGTGGGAGAGATATTATGGAGGGGGCCATGTAGAGACTGTATTGTGTAGAGGGTGTATTATGGAGAGGGGCAGTGTAGAGGTTGTACTTCATTTTCTGGAACAACTTCAAGGGTGCGAAATTTTTTTGCCCTGAAATTTTTAGTAGGACTAGAAGTCCGAACCCTGCAGTCCCTAGTGGTTTCTGCAGAAGTTGGACTAGCCCTGACCACAGACTAAATGATGGCAACTCGAGCCTTTGCTGCTTGATCTCCTGTTGAGGACTTCATGGTCCTTCTAAGGATCCAGAGGGCAGAGTGGAGTGCAAATTACCTACAGAAGAGAAAGTGTGTTGAAGTAGAAAATGGTCCCAGAGTGAGTAAGACAAACAATAAAATACAGAAACTGGAGAGCATGAATTTTGCTAAAGAATATGCCACCTACTTACTGACAGCAAACATAAAATAGGTGCAGAGTAGAGAACAAAAATCAGCAGAGAGAGGCATCCTAGCTGATATTTCATTGACTGGCAGAAACTAACAACAATATGGCTGGACTTCAAAATGAGAATATCACCAGCAGGAAATACCAGCTGGAAGAAGGTATTTAAAGCCACACCTGAAAGGTGATTGGGCAAGCAAAAGAGTAAATCAATACACCTGTTAACCTAATAGTTCTAAAGAAAGGATACCAGAAATTAAACACCCGCAAAAAAAAGTGAATTTGCTGTGGTCCGGTGGACAGAGAAGCTAACCACAGAGCACACACTCAAGAGTTCGAAACCAGACGCATGACAAACAGCAGTGCGAGTGAATCACTGAGGCTGGCACAGAGGGGTGGCCGCGAATATGTGCAGGAAAAGATGGTGAATATTAATTTGCAATTAATATGTTGTAACAGAGGGGTAGATGGGATTATGGGCAGGGGAAAGTGGTGAATATTCATTTGCCATTAACACACGTTTCAATTACTAAAACCGGCACAAAAGGGTGGGCAGAGGAAGGGGTGAATGTATATTTTCCATTAATTAGCTGACGTGTGACTATAAACGTACAGCAACACAATGGTGCAATGTACACCAGTGAAAGTTACATATCATGAAAGGGCTGCCCAAGCCTTATTTCAGGATACTATTATAATATGGTATAGAAAATATGATCAAAAACATTGATAAAAACCTGATCAAAAAGGGGGAAAATCACTGATGTCTGAATGAGGCCTTCATCTTGGCAGCACAAATACAGAAATATGTTAAGGACAATTTCTATAGGTCATGCATTGTAAGGTCTCATTCAATTACCATTTTTTTTATGTACGTAAAAAGAAAAATACAACATTTTTCCTGGATGTTTTGGATCAGATTTTCATCGATATTTGGTTGCTGTGTCAGTTTTTACCATCAGTGTTTCATCAGTGATTTTTTTTGTACAGGGTCGGACTGGGCCACTGGGGTGCTGAGGAATCCCCCGGTAGGCCCTGGGTCCATAGAGGCCCCTTGTGCTTCACATAGGGCCCTAGGCTGGTAACCACGGACTGGGCTAGGGTAGGGGGCGCCGGACCGCTCCACCAGTGGCAGTTCCGGAGCCCCGGGCGGCTCCACCACCAGCAGTGCTGGGGCCCCGGGCAGCTTCACCAGTGGATGTGCCAGGGCCACTTGTTTCTATGTTGGCCAGGGCTGCACTGCGCCTTCTATTGTTTGTGTGTGGCCCCAGCCATCTCACAATTAACAGATGCGGCTTCCCGCCGGAGAGGATCATCAATGGAGCCTGCGGGCCGGACTGGAAACAAACCAGGGAAGGTAAAAACTCATCTAATATGTGTGTGTATGTGTATATTTATATGACGTTTTTGTATAAATGAGTATAATCTGTGTACATGTGTGTATGTATGTATGTATGTCTGCACATTAGAGCATGTGCCTGTGTGTCTATGTATTTGTGCTTGTCTGTGCATGGGCCTGACTGCATTCTCTGTGCATGTATATGCCTACGTATGTGTATGCTTGTGCCTGTGTGTCTATATATATGTACTCGTCTGTGTGTGGGCCTGACTGTTCTGTGTGCATGTATCTGCCTTCATATGTGTGCATGCTTGTGCCTGTGTTTCTGTACTTGTGTTCATTCTTGTGCATGTGTTTCCCTGTGTACATATCTACATATGTGTGTTTGTGTGTGTGCATGTGCCTGGCTGCGTTTTTCTGCATGTCTGTATGTGTGCGTGTGTCTGTCTGCATTTTTATATATATATATATATATATATATATATATATATATATGTGTGCATGTCTGCATTCATGTGCGTCTCTGTGTAAACATGTGCACCTGTCTGCATGTATGTACGTTTTTCTGTGTGTGTGCATGTCTATGTGTCTGCCTATGTGTACGTGTGTCAGCAAGTCTGTGTGTGTACGTATGTAAGTGTACATGTGTGTATGTGCACATTTCTTTGTCTACATATGTGTGCCTTTCTTCATGTCTGTGTGCATATGACCAAACTGACGAAGGCTTTCATACTGAAACACATGTAGAGACGGAAGCCAGCACCAGCAGGACTAGATGCCACTTGGTAATTCACAATTTGATCTTATTGATCTTGCTTATTGATATACCTCTATATACCATTTTATATTTTTTTGCTGATTGTACCTCATCGTGATTCTGCCTGCTCTAATCCTATTGGAGTTTTTTGATGTACACATGTGCTTTATGATTATCACTGTTAAACCTCTGGTAGTATGGAGCAGTGCTATTTATAGTTTTGTACAGTCATACTCTCATTCATTCATCTCCCTTCTGCTGCTTTTGTTGCTGTCTCTTAGTCACTTTGTTTACACCTTGTTTTAATTTATTCTTATAATAAAATTGACATTTTAGTTGGGTATTTGTATTGTCTTTTTGGTGATTTCAAATGTCTATGTGCATGCATTCATGTTCATACCTGTGTGTTTACGTATCTTTGAGTGTGAGCTTGTCTGCAAGAGTGTGCATGTCTGTGTGCATTTGTCTGCATATGTCTGTCTGCATGCATTTATCTGCATTTGTTGCATTTGTCGGCATATGTCTGTGTCTGCATGCATTTATCTGCATTTGTTGCATTTGTCTGCATATGTGTGTGTATGTTTGTGTGTCTACATATTTGTGTGTTTGCGTGTGTGTGTCTATATACGTGTGTACTGTATGTCAGTGCATCTGTGTATGTGTGTACGTGTGCATGTGTCAGTGTGTGTGCATGTCTGTGTACCTACATCACATCTTTTAACATGACTGCTATGCACCACGCTCTGACGTCTGTGAACGGCCTCAGATGGGTGTGGTGGACATTTGACCGCTCCACATATGAAGCAACAAGAGGATGCCAGGGGAGCGCAGGAAGGTAAGAACCTTTTTGTTCCTCCCTCTGTGAATGGACAGGGTAGTGGGTAAAAGAGCTCTAGATGGGGCAATTTAGGGCCCTGGGATGGAGGAATATAGGGGCCCAAGATGGGAGAACATAGGGGGTCTAGGATGGGAAACATTATTAAATAAAGTGGGTCAGGATGGCAGACATTATTAAATAAAGGTGGCCAGGATGGGGGACATTACTATATGGGGCCAGAACGAGGAAGATTCGTTATTGGTTTATGGTATCAAATGGTGGCCATTATTACTGTAGGGGAAAATTAGATAGACATTATTACTGCTCTAATATAATTTAATTTTTAGGATACTGTCTACCATAGGGAACAAAAGTGTGACATAGTGTAGAAATTGGGGGAAAAGTGTAGAATGTGCCCTAGGAGTGATCAGCTATAGATGACTGTGTGTTACAGTATTTTCAGCAGAGTCGTGTCAGCACCAGACGAAAAACAAAGATGAATAATTTTAACTAGAGACATCACTGGTAAGTCAGTATATTGCATGTACACACACATACTATACACTATATAGAGAGGTCCTGTATATAATGTCACCGGTAATCACTGTATTATCTGTACACTGACACTATATACAAAGTTCTTGTGTATAATAGCACTGATGGTAATATTACTGTTATTAGTATTGTGGTTTTTATTCATGATAATTATTGTAGTATTTGATTACTATGTGATCTGGTCATGGGGTGTTGGTATTTGACCCTTGTATGTGGTTGTATTCAGTCTCCATGTGGTGGTAATATGAGATTTGGTCACGGTATGGTGGTATTTCTCTCTTCTATGTGGTATTATTTGGTTACTGTGATCTGGTCACAGCGTGGCGCTATTTCTCCCTTGTATGTGGTTGTATTTGGTCACTATGTGGTGGTAATATGTTGTCTGGTCATGGTGTGTGGTGGTATTTCTCCCTTTTATGTGATTATATTTGGTCACTGTGTGGTGGTAATATGTGGTCTGGTCACAGTGTGGTGTTATTTCTCCCTTAAATGTATTATTATTCAGTCACTGTTATCTGGTCTTAGTGTTGCAGTATTTCTCCCTTGTATGTGGTATTATTTGGTCACTGTGGTCTGGTCACTGTGTGGCAGTATTTTTCCATTGTATGTGGCTGTATTTGGTCTCAATGTGGTGGTAATATGTTGTCTGGTCACAGTGTGGCGGTATTTCCCCCTTATATGTAGTATTATTGGTCTTGGTATAGTAGATTGTTTTGTGTATGAAGGTCACTTTTTCTCTCTGATATCAATATGAGGAAGAATCTTTATTTCCAGTAGAGATTAAATACTTGAATGTTTAACCCCTCCCTGTCCTGTGATTATTACACTGCAGCAAATATGCACTTACAGAGGTTCTCCGCTGAAAACAAGTATTCACCTTTTCTAAGAACACATGTGCATGTTGAGTATTTGGTCAGTATTTTACATCAGTATTTGTAGCCAAAACCAGGAGTGGTAAAATCAGAAAAAAAGTAAATAGAAACACGTCACTAAGTCTGCATTTTTCACCCAATCCTGGTTTTGGCTACAAATACTGATGTAAGATACTGACCAAATACTGAAAGGGTGAATGTGGCCTAAGGATAAGTGATAACTTATTCATCAGTGGGAGTCCAATTAATGAGACCTGCACTAATCGGCAAAATGTCCAACTTTTATCCCCATTACACTGGAGCTCGTGTCTGACTCAATCCCTGATCCATTCATTCCCTCAGTGGCTGCTGCGTGCTTTTTCTGGCTTTTTCTAACCACCCCAAAAAGAGTAAAGAACCGCTTTACTGCAAACTACTGTAATTGTACATCAGTTATTGTGTGCGCACAGTAGATGTGCAGGAGCCGCCTGTGTAAACACAGTCGATGCTCCACTATAACGGGGAAAATGGCTAATAGGTATAATAGTAGGGTTGGCCCCTGGAGTCAATCAAGCTGGTGGGCCCCAGACACCCCAGTCTGAACCTGTTTGTGTATGCACAATCAAGCAAAACAAGCTTCTCCTACCCATTGAATGTGATGGACAGAAATGTTCAGCACACAGACTACATTGTATAGATGATTTTGATAGAAGACTTGGGTCATAAATGAACATGACTCCATGATGTTTCTGCAGACAGTCTGCAAATAAACAAACATGTAAATAGCCCCATAGGTAAGATTTCTGTCTGTGGAAGGCTGACATCTAAATGAAGCTTAAAGAGAAATATTACATGCTAAAGCAGAACTCAGGCCAACTGTTTGAACAAAGTGTAATCAATGCTGCCACCTGGTGGACATTTTGCTTAATAGACATTTTCTTGTTTCCGCAAATAAATTGTATAGTGAAATATTGTCATAGCTTCTAATATAATAAATATTTAAAGGGGTTATTTGGCACTTTGCTTATATTTCCCTTTGGGGCTAAGAACGTAAAGGCAGGTAGTGGCTAACTATGCAGTATTTCAGAGAAAATTATTAAGCGCACCATCACCAGTATTTTTGTATATAACCTAAAGCCAGTGCTATACTGGCACTATGAGGCTGATTCTCTACATAGCTTTAGTCGTTAACTTGGATGTATAGGTTTTGAAATCTAAGAAAGTAAAGTTTATAAAATTGGCAGATTCTTGAATGACAGCAGCTGAGGATCAGATAATATCTGGGGGGTATTCATACTTATCCCCTCCCCCTGTTAGAATTAGCATAAGTAGTATACACTCGATTTAATTTTTGACACTTACAGGACCTGTCTGAGGTCATACCCATGTGACCATAAGGTACGGGGCTTCAGCCAACAGAGCAACATTTTTCTGTTGGCTGAGGCCCCGCCCCTTCTGTTCACATGGGTATGACCTCACACAGGTTCTGCAAGGCAAAAAGTAAATTGATTGTATACTACTTATGCTAATTCTAACAGGGGGAGGGGATAAGTATGAATATTCCCCCCAGACATTATCTGATCCTCAGCTGCTGTCACTCAAGAAGCTGCCAATTTTATAAACTTTACTTTCTTGGATTTGAAAACCTATACATCCGAGCTGACCACTAAAGGTATGTATAGAATCAGCCTGATAGTGCCAGTATAGCACTGGCTTTATGTTATATACAAAAAATCTGGTGATTGGTTCCCTTTAATAGCCAGAAAAGCACAGCACACTAGTCGTACAGGTGGGTTCCCAGCTGCTTCTTCCTGCCCGCTCCCCTGGACTGACAGGTCTCTCCCTGTGTGCCTGTATAGTGTAGAGACCAATCAGTCTAGAGCAACAAGGCAAGGTCTTGTCATGATAAAGAACAAAATCATTAAAAAAAAAAAGTTTTTATTCTGCACCATGTAACAGTAGTCTGCTAATCTTTGGACATGCATTTAAATAATTTTGAATAAAGAAAATGTTTAAATTCAGATAGTGATGGATTGCATGCTTAAGAAAATCAATGTTTTTTTTCATTATGAAACACTGGGTAAGGCCTGCGCCACACATCCGTGCCTCCGGCACGTGTTTGTCATTTTTTACACGTATCGGCGGCACGGAGACACTTTAACCAATGCTACCCTATTGTAGCAGGCACACACACGTAAAACCACACGGAACGTGTGTCCGTGTGCGTTTGTACGTGTGTGCGATTTTCAAAGCGCTGACATGTCAGTGATTTCTCCGGCAGCACGGGTGTCACACGGCCCGCACCCGTACCACACGGGTGTAGTGTGGATGCGGTCCCGTGTGACACGCGCCGGAGAAAACACACGTCAGTGAAAAAAAAACAAAACATTTACTCACCTTCTCCAGCCCTCCTGTCTCTGCCGCTGCTGCCTCTTGCTGCCAACCGGCGCTCATTATTCTCATTGAATATTCACTTCACTGCCTGGCAGCAGCAGCAGCAGCGGGGAGACGGGAGGGCTGGAGACCGAGGATCAGCACCACGGACAGCAGCGCGGACATCAGGAAGGACCAGGTGAGTATAATAATTACTGATTCTACGTGTGCTATCGCGGATAGCACACGTAGAACACACGTGTCACGCACGTACCAGAGACACGTACTTACCTGCATGCAACACGCAGGGAAAATACGTGTCTCTCGGCACGTGCGTGAATTTCACGTGAGTGTGGCAGAGGCCTAAAACTGTCACTGAAAAGGACTTGGCATATAGGTGAATGGGAAACTCAATTTTTATGACAAGTGTCAGGCAGCTGCTGCCAAAGCTAAAAGAATATTGGGATGTATTAAAAAACCCATAGATGCTCATAACAAGAACATAGTTTTACCGCTGTACAAGTGACTGTGCGCCCACACTTACAATGCTGTGTACAATTTTGGTCATCAATATATAAGGACATAGCTGAACTAGAGGGGGTGCAGAAAAGAGCAACTAAGGTTAAGGGAGTGGGTGGACTGCAATACCAAGACAGGTGATCAACCAAGGGCTTATACAGATTGTAAAAACAAAGGTTTAGGCGCAATCTTATTACAAAAGAAATAATACAGAGATCTTTCTAATGAATTTTGTTTACACCTAGGCCTGCAACAGTGATAAGCGGGCATCCTTTATGTCAAGGGTGGGGAACCTTTTTTCTGTCGGGGGCCATTTGGAAATTTCTACCAACCTTCGGGGGCCGCACAAAATTATCAATGTTTAAATGACCCTGCTATATTGGGTAAAGCAATTAATTGGCTGGGGGCACAGACACCACACGCGGGGCTGGGGGCACAGACACCACACGCGGGGCTGGGGGCACAGACACCACACGCGGGGCTGGGGGCACAGACACCACACGCGGGGCTGGGGGCACAGACACCACACGCGGGGCTGGGGTCACAGACACCACACGCGGGGCTGGGGGCACAGACACCACACGCGGGGCTGGGGGCACAGACACCACACGCTGGGCTGGGGGCACAGACACCACACGCGGGGCTGGAGGCACAGACACCACTGGAGGGAGGCACAGACATCACTGGGGGGAGGCACAGACATCACTGGGGGGAGGCACAGACATCACTGGGGGGAGGCACAGACATCACTGGGGGGGAGGCACAGACATCACTGGGGGGAGGCACAGACATCACTGGGGGGGAGGCACAGAAATCACTAGGGGGAGGCACAGACATCACTGGGGGGGAGGCACAGATAAAACTGGGGGGGAGGCACAGACATCACTGGGGGGGGAGGCACAGACATCACTGGGGGGGAGGCACAGACATCACTGGGGGGGAGGCACAGACATCACTGAGGGGGAGGCACAGACATCACTGGGGGGAGGCACAGACATCACTGGGGGGGAGGCACACACATCACTGGAGGGGGCACAGACATCACTGGGGGGGGGCACAGACATCACTGGGGGGGAAGGCACAGACATCACTGGGGGGGAGGCACAGACATCACTGGGGGGGCACAGACATCACTGGGGGGAGGCACAGACATCACTGGGGGGAGGCACAGACATCACTGGGGGGGAGGCTGCACACAGGCCTGGGGGGGAGGCTGCACACAGGACTGGGGGGGGCTGCACACAGGACTGGGGGGGGGGCTGCACACAGGACTGGGGGGGCTGCACACAGGACTGGGGGGGCTGCACACAGGACTGGGGGGGCTGCACACAGGACTGGGGGGCTGCACACAGGACTGGGGGGGCTGCACACAGGACTGGGGGGAGCTGCACACAGGACTGGGGGGGGCTGCACACAGGACTGGGGGGGGCTGCACACAGAACTGGGGGGGCTGCACACAGGACTGGGGGGGCTGCACACAGGACTGGGGGGGCTGCACACAGGACTGGGGGGAGCTGCACACAGGACTGGGGGGGGCTGCACACAGGACTGGGGGGGCTGCACACAGGACTGGGGGGGGCTGCACACAGGACTGGGGGGGTGCACACAGGACTGGGGGGTGCACACAGGACTGGGGGGGGTGCACACAGGACTGGGGGGTGCACACAGGACTGGGTGATGGGCTACACATAGGATTGTGTGGGGGTGCACACAGGACATTGGGGGGCTGCACACAGGACTGGGGGAGGGGTGCACACAGGATTGGGAGGGTGCAAACAGGACTACTGGGTGATGGGCTGCACACAGGACATTGGGGGGCTGCACACAGGACTGTGGGAGGGGTGCACACAGGACATTGGGGGGCTGCACACAGGACTGGGGGAGGGGTGCACACAGGACATTGGTGGGGGGGGGCACACTGCGCTGAGAGTTTCATGCAACTCTGGGGGAGAAGGTTTACAAAACTGGTGTGGGGAGGCACAAAGCATTGGGCAGGGCACATAGCAGCAGAGGGTCGGCGCTGGACTCACAGCAGCATTGCATTCACATCACCGGAGTGCAGGAGCCGGACACCCTGCATCAGAAGGAGAAGACGGGCACTGATCTCCGGAGGGCAGGGGGCGGACACACTGCATCAGAAGGAGAAGGCAGGCACTGATCTCCGGAGGGCAGGGGGCGGACACACAAGGCTGGAAGCTTTGAGGCTGCTGTGGACCCGCCCACAATTGGCACTGGCCGACGGGAGAACACATTACAGCACAAACAGCAATGTGTGGATTTAAAGGGCCGGCGGCAGCAAGACCGCGGTGACAGCACCAGCACTGCCTCCCCCGGGAATCTGCCCGGGGGCCACATAAAAGGTCATGGCGGGCCGCATGCGGCCCGCGGGCCGGAGGTTCCCCCCCCCTGCTTTATGTCTAAAGGAAAGAAGGCTTAATCAACATCACATGCAGTGGTTCTTTACTGTAAGAGCAGTAAAGGCCCTGTCACACAGATAAATCTGCAGCAGATCTGTGGTTGCAGTGAAATTGTGGACAATCAGTGCCAGGTTTGTGGCTGTGTACAAATGGAACAATATGTCCATGATTTCACTGCAACCACAGATCTGCCAAAGATCTATCTCTGCGTAAAGTGGCCTTAAGACTATGGAACTTTAGATATAGTAATAATTGATTCACTAAAAAAATTCAAGGAGGCCTGGATGCCTTTGGAAAACACATTATTACAGGTTATTAGTACTAGAATCTGTAATGAGACCTTGAACCAAGAAACTAGTTTTATTGACCTATGTGGATTTGGGAAGTTTTCCTCTAAAATGGGTTTTTGAAATCTGCAAAACAAATTGTCAATTAGAAAAGCCCGACGTATGCCAATTTACGCCATACCGTTGCATAGATTGCCTACAGGCTCCCATGTGACAAAGGTGTATTCTGTTTCAGCAGTCTACACTTAGAGGACGAGGCACATACGATAACTGTACACAGATACTACACCTTTCTCTAGGCTGCAAAAGTGGAATAGTCAGGACAAAAAGTTAAGATACCGTCACACTTAGCGACGCTCCAGCGATCCCACCAGTGATCTGACCTGGCAGGGATCGCTGGAGCGTCGCTACATGGTCGCTGGTGAGCTGTCAAACAGGCAGATCTCCACAGCGATCAGAGATCAGCCACCAGCCACCAGCGACCCGTGTAACGACGCTGTGCTTGGTAACCATAGTACACATCGGGTTACTAAGCAAAGCGCTTTGCTTATAGTTACCCGATGTGTACCTTGGCTACGTGTGCAGGGAACAGGGAGCCGGCTTCTAGAAGCTGTGGATGCTGGTAACTAAGGTAAATATCGGGTAACCAAGCAAAGCCTTTGCTTGGTTACCCGATGTGTACCTTGGTTACCAGCGTCCGCAGAAGCTGGCTCCCTGCTCCCTGCACATTCAGATCGTTGCTCTCTCGCTGTCACACACAGCGATGTGTGCTTCACAGCGGGAGAACAACGACCAAAAAATGGTCCAGGACATTCAGCAACGACCGGCGACCTCACAGCAGGGGCCAGGTCGTTGCTGGATGTCACACACAGCGACATCGCCAGCAAGATCACTGTTGCGTCACAAAAACCGTGACTCAGCAGTGATGTCGCTAGCGATGTCGCTTAGTGAGACGTGGCCTTTAGTGGGTAGTCCTTGGCCACTTACTTTGTGAGCCATCACCATAAGCAGATTAGGAGGTGCCAGAGCCCCGGGAAGTTTAGAAGGTGCGCCCCCAGCCCCAATGTTTCATGTGACATGCCTCATGATCCCATGTGGTAGATCACGCGATTAATGCAGATAAAAAGATGAGTAGCGCAAATTTTTAATGTATAGCGCTATAAATAACAGTGTTATACACAGGAGCTGGCTTGCAAATTTTAGCCTGAGAGGCAAGCACAAAGCAGTGGTAAATGAGTAGCGGCCAATCCTTCACATGTTTACTTCTACATGCTTCATAGGCTTTGTTCACACAACCTTACTGTTTGTCTGAATGCTGCCAATGAAAAAAACTGACAGCACTCGGACCAGTTCAAATGAGCGTTTGTACTCGCCAGGTGTAGTACATATTATGCTCAGTGGTTAGAACTGTTACTTTGCAGCCCTGGGGTCTTGGTTTCAAATCCCACTAAGGACAGTGAGGAGTTTGTATGTTCTCCCGGTGTTTGTGTGGGTTTCCTCCAGGTTCTCCGGTTTCCTCCCACACTCCAAAGACATACTGATAGAGAATTTAGATTTTGAACCCCAATATCTACAATGATGACCACATCTGTAATGTGCTGTGGAATTAATAGCGCTATATAAGTGACTAAAATAAATATTACTATCTTTAAGCTGGATATATGTTTTTAAACTTCAGTAAAGCAAGGTACACTGTGCTTTGCTACACTCCTAAAAAAAACCATATCCCCGGAGTAAAGGTAGTCACACATAAGCATAGGTCTACTAGATAGTTATATCTATTAATGGGATTGTTTTGTGTGTGTTTTGTCAAATATACTAGCTCAACCAAGTCATCAATGTAAAGTGCAACTCCAGAGCAACCAGCCACTCATTATCCTGAGTATAACATCTGTATCTGATGTATCTGTGCGCACAGTATACATAGTATACCACAAGTATACAAAAGAATATATGACTGCAAATCAATTCGCCCATCTCTACTGGTATATGAAATACAGTATATATGAATACATTTTATATATATATACAGTCAGGGCCAGAAATATTTGGACAGTGACACAGGTTTTGTTATTTTAGCTGTTTACAAAAACATGTTCAGAAATACAATTATATATATAATATGGGCTGAAAGTGCACACTCCCAGCTGCAATATGAGAGTTTTCACATCCAAATCGGAGAAAGGGTTTAGGAATCATAGCTCTGTAATGCATAGCCTCCTCTTTTTCAAGGGACCAAAAGTAATTGGACAAGGGACTCTAAGGGCTGCAATTAACTCTGAAGGCGTCTCCCTCGTTAACCTGTAATCAATGAAGTAGTTAAAAGGTCTGGGGTTGATTACAGGTGTGTGGTTTTGCATTTGGAAGCTGTTGCTGTGACCAGACAACATGCGGTCTAAGGAACTCTCAATTGAGGTGAAGCAGAACATCCTGAGGCTGAAAAAAAAGAAAAAATCCATCAGAGAGATAGCAGACATGCTTGGAGTAGCAAAATCAACAGTCGGGTACATTCTGAGAAAAAAGGAATTGACTGGTGAGCTTGGGAACTCAAAAAGGCCTGGGCGTCCACGGATGACAACAGTGGTGGATGATCGCCGCATACTTTCTTTGGTGAAGAAGAACCCGTTCACAACATCAACTGAAGTCCAGAACAGTCTCAGTGAAGTAGGTGTATCTGTCTCTAAGTCAACAGTAAAGAGAAGACTCCATGAAAGTAAATACAAAGGGTTCACATCTAGATGCAAACCATTCATCAATTCCAAAAATAGACAGGCCAGAGTTAAATTTGCTGAAAAACACCTCATGAAGCCAGCTCAGTTCTGGAAAAGTATTCTATGGACAGATGAGACACAGATCAACCTGTACCAGAATGATGGGAAGAAAAAAGTTTGGAGAAGAAAGGGAACGGCACATGATCCAAGGCACACCACATCCTCTGTAAAACATGGTGGAGGCAACGTGATGGCATGGGCATGCATGGCTTTCAATGGCACTGGGTCACTTGTGTTTATTGATGACATAACAGCAGACAAGAGTAGCCGGATGAATTCTGAAGTGTACCGGGATATACTTTCAGCCCAGAATCAGCCAAATGCCGCAAAGTTGATCGGACGGCGCTTCATAGTACAGATGGACAATGACCCCAAGCATACAGCCAAAGCTACCCAGGAGTTCATGAGTGCAAAAAAGTGGAACATTCTGCAATGGCCAAATCAATCACCAGATCTTAACCCAATTGAGCATGCATTTCACTTGCTCAAATCCAGACTTAAGACGGAAAGATCCACAAACAAGCAAGACCTGAAGGCTGCGGCTGTAAAGGCCTGGCAAAGCATTAAGAAGGAGGAAACCCAGCGTTTGGTGATGTCCATGGGTTCCAGACTTAAGGCAGTGATTGCCTCCAAAGGATTCGCAACAAAATATTGAAAATAAAAATATTTTGTTTGGGTTTGGTTTATTTGTCCAATTACTTTTGACCTCCTAAAATGTGGAGTGTTTGTAAAGAAATGTGTACAATTCCTACAATTTCTATCAGATATTTTTGTTCAAACCTTCAAATTAAACGTTACAATCTGCACTTGAATTCTGTTGTAGAGGTTCCATTTCAAATCCAATGTGGTGGCATGCAGAGCCCAACTCGCGAAAATTGTGTCACTGTCCAAATATTTGTGGACCTAACTGTGTATATATATATATATATATATACAGCATATATATATATATATATATATACATACAGTATATATTATATGATGACTACACATATCAGATATTATGTACAGAATGGTGTGATTGGCATATATACCATAAGGACTGCAGACATCAGATATTAGACCAGCTTAATATTATTAGAATTTTTTTTAAGCTTTTTTAGTTAGTTCCTATATAGGACATTAACTTTTATTAGTCTGATCGCTGGTATAATTTATTGCAATGCACCAGCATTGCAATATATTATACCTGTCAGTATGACACTGACAGAAGCCTTTCAGATCATGCTTCGTGTATGGTCTAACAGGCCACTGTATCCAGATCGTCATTGTACCTTGGGTTACCATGGCAACGATCAGACCGTCATGATCACATTGCGGAGGTCACGATCGGGTGGAGGAGGGAGCTCACGTCTACTTCCAGCTTCCTAAATGCTGCAATCGCTATTTATTGTGCCTTTTATGGTTGTGAGTGCCAGGGTTCAAATGTCATGTAAGTTGAATCCCCATTGCATTTGCGCATGTACAACCCCCGTGCAGTCATCGCAAAATAGGACGTACTGGTTCTTCCAAGGTCATGAACATGTTAACCTTTCAGCGGCTTTTCATCAGCACTTCCTTTAATGTCTATATATACATTCATTTCCTCTTACTCTGTGCTGGAGATAGCTCTTATAACCTTAACAAGTCTACAGTGCAAGCAGTTGGCTTGTATACAGCTAGAGAAACTTTAAAGTTGTTGTAGTTCCTCTCCTTCAGTCATCTGGAGATAAGTTTATCAATTACTTTCCCCCTGTTTGTTTTCCCTAGTGTAAGGGTCAGTCTAATGCCAGGTATCCAGCTTGGAACCTATCTAGGGCGGTGAGGAAACCCAAGGCCCAGCAGTGGGCTTGGTCAATGGTCACCATCTCCTCCTTCTATAGACATAGAGTCTCTCTTCCCTTTCGCCATTTGCTGGGTACTTCCCCATACCTAACGTGACATACAGGCCTGTTGTGAATGTCAGTTATGCTTTTGCTGCTGTGAGGCTCCCTCTTGTGGCCAGGAATGGTTTGGACAGAGACCAGGTGTGTTGAGCAATGGGCGTTTCCATTGCTAACTCTCTGCCTATTTAAACCCTGGTCTGCTGGCAGGCTATGCCGGATGTCAGTTGTTCTTTGTTCACCAGCCTGCTTCATCCTGCTTCAGACCACTTCTACCCCAGATAAGTGCTTTGCTCTTTTTGTTGTTTGGTTTTTTTTGCTCTTATCTGAGTTTGTCATTTGCTGTGGTTATTGTCAGTTTATTTGCATGCAGTAATCTTCCCTCTCAGTTGCTTAGCTGGGAAGCTCCCTGCAGCTATGTTTGGGGTATTGCTCCTATAAGTCCATGTGTTTGTTGCTTCTTGAATTTGTATGGTTCCTGCTTTCTGTTCATTGGTATGACAAGAGCGCCTGGTATAGGACGGAGTTCAGATCTAGCTATCTGAGGGCTTTTTCTACTATCAGGTTTTTGGATTTTTGTAGAGTTTTTCTCTGGCCACCATCAGTCCCTTTCCTATCCTGTCCTATTTAGTCAGTAGGGCCTCACCTTTTGCTAATCCTATCATCTATCTGTGTATTGTGTTTTCCTATATCACCGCAGTCTTTGAATGTGGGGGGCTTGCTATTCTTTATATATTTTCTGAAGCAGAGAGTTATTCGTCTTTCCTTCCTTTAGGATAGCTAGTTCTCCGGCTGGGTTCGCAGTGCACAGGATGTTAGTTCACCCCTCGGCTACTTCTAGTGTTGATGGTTAGTAAGGGGATGGCGGCCAAATTAGTTGCCAATGCTCTTGTCACCTTTTACCAATGATTTATGGTGGTCTTCCATAGTTCCGGATCATAACACAGGCCCCTATATACAGCATGAGCCTCCACATAGCCTTCTATATACAGTATGAGCCCCACATAGCCTCTTATATACAGCAGGAGCCGCCACATAGCCTCTTACATACAGTATGAGCCCCACACAGCCTCCTATTTATAGCATGAGCCCTCATATTGCTTCCTATGTACAGAAGGAATCCCTATATTGCCTTCTATATACAGCATGATCCCCCACAAAGCCTCCTATATACAGCAGAAGCCCCCATAGAGTCTCCTGTATATAGCGTGAGCCCCCACAGAGTCACTTGTATATAGCGTCAGCCACCACATAATCTCCTATATACAAACTGAGCCCACATATAGCCATGTATATACAGTATGAGCCCATTAGCCCATACATATATATATATATATATATATATATATATATATATATATATATATATATAAAAACACATAAGCACCTCACTTCGGTTCTCCCGGGCCTCCATTTCTCCTTGATGCCGACGCGTACCTACTAAGCGCCAACTGATGCTGTCATTGCGCCAACAACAAGAGCTCCGCTGTAGCTGTACTGCCATTCTGTATTGGCTGCAGTGTAGTTCCAGGGATGTTTTCTGCGTGGATATGTGCGCAGGGGATCGAGAAGAAGATGAGTATGTGTTGCATAATAATGGGGGCAATCTGGGCATGACCCCCTACCGAAGCCATAGGCTCTGGGCAGTAGTAGCCCATATAGCCGTAGGCAGATTACAATAAGGGCAATCACTGAAGCTACAATTCCACTGATAAACTCTAGGATCTGTCTCCTGATGTGTCCACAGGTTACACAGTGAGAGAAACTGTGATACCATTGAGACTTTGATTTTTGCACTAAGGAAATAATGGGCAAAGATTAGTTATCAGTTAGTTAGCCAGCTCATTTACTGATAAGTGACTTCTACTATTTTGATAGCTCTCTTCTAACAGCTTTTCATGACTGTCTTTCCCTTATATTAGAGCCACACATAATAATGTAATAAAAGTTAGCCCACCTGTGACTTTACCAAAGTGAGGAAGGATGTAAATTGAATTTAACATATTCTTATAAAAATTTGATACATCTGTCCATAGTAGAGCAAGTGATACATTTACTTTAAGGATGAAATCACTGAAATACCATGGTGATAAAATGCCTGTAATCACTCTCTGAGTAGACTGAAAAGGTATATTTAGTTATGTGCGAAACAGAAGAACGTTTTCGGTCCAACATGGACCTTCCTCAGTAGCACTGTATACAGAAATAATAAATAATATGTACAAAAATGAATACAAAAATATTGTATACAACACAGAGGAAAAATTCATATATCAAGATAAAGTAAAAAGATTCTCGTAAGAAAAATTATTTCATACAAGTATCAATTGTACAGTATTCACAATATTCATAATTCATATTGAATAAAAAAAACAAAATAAATCAGAGGAGAAAAGGAAGAGGAGAGAAAGATGCAGGAAAAGAACGAGGAGAATAGTGGAGAAGAGAATGAGATAAAGTGTACATATACACACACCATTCATTCTTCCTATTTCCTTCACTTTCTCGCATTCTCTTCTCCACTAATCTCCTCGTTCTTCTCCTGCATCTTTCTCTCCTCTTCCTTTTCTCCTCTGATTTACTTTGTTTTTTTTATTCAATATGAATTATGAATATTGTGAATACTGTACAATTGATACATGTATGAAATAATTTTTCTTACGAGAATCTTTTTCCTTTATCTTGATATATGAATTTTTACTCTGTGTTGTATACAATATTATTTTTGTAATCATTTTTGAACATATTATTTATTATTTCTGTATACAGTGTTACTGAGGAAGGTCCATGTTGGACCGAAAACGTTCTTCTGTTTCGCACATAAATAAATATATCTTTTCAGCCTACTATGGGAGTGCCTTGTTACTTCTCGTTATATATGGCTTTGGAACCTGAAGTGCACCCCAATACTCTCTAAATCCATATGAAGGAAGTGCCATTTTCTTCTTACTGTAATCACTCTCTGTCTTGTATAATTGGTAGCACCATAAGCCCCGCTGCCAAAATAGAAGACATCGGTATCATGTGCTACAGACTTAGAACTGAAGTACAGTAGCCACATATTTGCATGTATAAACCAGCGTGTATATATATTTGGACACTGACGCAATATTTTTTTTCCCCGTTTACTAAAACATATTTAAGTTATAGTTATATACTGGACATGGACATAAAGTCTTGACTTTTAGCTTTCATTTCAGGGTATCCACATTAAAATTTGATGAAGGGTTCAGGAGTTTCAGCTCATTTACATGTGCCACCCTGGTTTTAATGGGCCCGAAAGTATTTGGACAATTGACTCAAAGGCTGTTTCATGGCATATGTGGGCAATTTCATTGCTGTTTCATTCTCAATTAGGCACATAAAAGGCCTGGAGTTGATTTGAGGTGTGGTGCTTGCATTTTGAAGTTTTTGCTGAAAAGTAAACATGTGGTCAAAGGAACTCTCCATGCAGTTGAAACAAACCATCCTTCATCTGTAAAAACAGAAACAAATATCCAGGAAATTGGTGCAATATTAGTAGTGGCTAAATCTACAGTTTGGTACATCCTGAGAAAGAAAGAAAACACTGGAGTCTGAAGTCTGAACTTCAACTGCATCTGAATTGTTTGGTTCAAAATCCATTTTGGTAATGTACAGAACAAAAATGTAAAAAATGTTGTCTCTGTCCAAATATTTATGGACCTAACTGTATATACATACACGCATATTTATATGTATGTGGAGTGATGCAAGGCGGTAGTTGAGGGTGAGGGATTGAATCTAGGTGCGCCCAGACATGCTACGTGCCAGTGATGTTGGCTGGCCAGGACCAAAATACGACTCACACCCATAAGGAAACCAACTGTTCACTTTAAGCCACAACTCTTTACTGTTCAGTTGATTGCCATTCAGAACTTTATATCCCAGATAGTGGGCACATAACTTTCAGGACTTGAACAGGAAGCAAGAAACATCCAGCGCAATATGCAGGCAAGGAAAAAATATGTAAAACAGCTGTTTATTATTCACGTTAAAAACATCAACCCCTCTGGCAATGCAGACCTCAAGACAGTGATTAAAACCAACGTGTTTTTCGGCAAAAAAAACTATACTTTAAGCATGGATTAACAGTTAGTAAAATCACAAACATAAATAGAAACTAAATGACCACATCTCCTTTCCCCCCTCATGTGAATCAATTAAAAATGAATTGCAAATGCACAAAGTGAAGTAAAAATTGAAATGCCCAAGGATTTTCTAATTAAACAAGAAGAAAAAAAATATATTAAATGCACAGACTCACAAATATAGAAATAATAATATAGTATATAAGTATCTTCTAGACATACAGTATTCAAGAATACTGCATGGTCAGATCCTGTCTGATATTCAAGACATCAGGCAATCTGGTTTATGGCCTTAAGCACCTTTTCGATAGCTCAACATTTTAAACCTGAGGGGTCTCCTTTATGTGTATATAAAAGGTTCATAGACACCGCTGAAATATTGAAAGCTCTTGATTTTTTACAATCAGAAATATGATGTCTCATTCTAACCTATACTAGTGCAATGGTACAACCAACATATTCTACCCTGCAGATAGTACAATCTATCAGATATACAACGCCTAGCAGTATTACAGTTCATATAGTGCTGAAATTGGTAATTGTTGGCTGTACTAAATGACCAGTGCGACTAGTGAGCAGGCCAGAAGACACTAGTCTTACTACTAACAAAGACAACACAAGGAAGGGGGGACAAACATGGGAGACATGCAACAAAAACTCCAATTCTTCTCCAGAGAGGATCACCACAACTTTCTCCAGAGACAGCTCCTTTACAGGTCAGCATAGAATGAACTTTAGCCAGCATAGGAGAGTGTAAGGAGTGGGTTTATATAGCGGAAGCTGAGATTAACAGCTACAAGTCAATCTCAGCAGATAGAAAAGAAACCTCAATCCCTTCAGCACTGAATAGAATTAAATAAGCTTCTACTCAGAATAAACATTGAGTGGGCTTTAAAGAGGATCTGCGATCAACTAAAAGCTGTGACCTTCTGATCCTAGATCCTCCCAAGATCTCAGCAGGGTGCAACACACTTTAACCTTTTACCTACTTTTCTATACACAACATATTTCATATTATAATATAATGAGATGATGATGAATAGAGGCTGTAGTAGCCGAAAAGGTGAAAGACCTTCTGCCTGAGGAAATTCAGGATCTTTCAGGTCATATGACTGATCATGTAACTGATCACATGAGGGGGCCGGCTGTGTGTGACATCATCAGGAATGTCAGACGCTGCCGGCCCATTCTTTGTTTCACTGTTCATTATTGTGAAGTTTGTACTGTGCATGCACTAACGAGGCTGCTATACGCAGTACAAACAGGACCAGCTTGGAAGATGAAGGATGTAACTGCGAGGAGAGAGGTTCCTCTGATCACCGCAAAGAGCCAGGACTCCATTTGAACCTTCTGTCTTCAGCATCGGAACTGCCAGCAGCTGGTGAGTATAGTCTGTGTGTGTCTGTCTTTCGGCTCCTGCTTCGGCTCTTACACTGTACCATACTATATATACAGTTGCAGAGTCGGACTGGGGTGTCTGCTGTCCACCAGGGGAATTGACTCCAGGGGCCCACCCTACAGCTATATGCTAATACATGTTAGTCGTTATCCCCGACCTCATTGTACTGGAGCATTGACTGTAAAACACAGGCAGCTCCTGCAAATCTACTGTACAGACACCATAACTGATGTACAATTACAGTAGTTTGCAGTAAAGTAATTGTTTTCTTTGGCGAAAACAATTAATCAGTGATCCATAAGATATGTAGGTGATAATGTATTGATTGGTGGAACCAGACCAGTGGAAACCGCACCGATCGGAAGAATGTGGAACTTTTATCCCTGACAGGGCACTTTTATCGCCATTATAAAATGCAGCAACAAGTGGGATGTGTGGCCGCAGCTCCATTCATCCTCTTTGGGGTGGCCAGATAAAAACAAGTGCAGCACGAGGCAGCCACTGAAGGAATGAATGGATAAGGGGTCGAGTCAGACATGAGCTCCAGTGTAATGGGGATAAAAGTTGAACATTATGCCGATCAGTGTGAGTCCCAGCAATCGCACCCCCACTGATGAATAAGTTATCACTTAGGCTACATTCACATAACTGTTCCGTTTTTGTAGTCCGCAATAAATGGTCCTGTTTTTCCACGGATGCATCCATGTGACATTCATGTGACAACTGCATCCGTTACGTTCCGTATACGGTCTGTGTGCCATCAGTGTGACTTCCACGGCAGACGGCAAAAAAAATGGCAGAAGCGTTACATACAGTCCACAGTATCTGGCCAGATGCTCATTCCCATATAAAGTCTATGGGGAACGGAATCTGGCGCAAAGGAGTAGGAGCAAGCGCTTCATACTCACCAATCACCAGGGCGCCTGTCACACTGCTGTCGCAGCAGCTCTTTCTTCTTCCCGAGCCAGACGCTTATTAGGCTCATACATATTCACTGCTTCACTCGCTCACTGGCATCTGTGATTGGTTGCAGTCAGATGCGCCCCCATGTTGAGTGACAGCTGTCTGATTGCAACCAATCACAACCTCCGGCGGGTGGGTCTATATCGTACAGTAAACTAAATAAATAAGCAATTAAAAAAAAACAAAAAATGGCGTGCAGTCACCCCCAATTTTCATACCCAGCCAAGATAAAGCCCCACAGCTGGGGGCTGGTATTCTTAGGCTGGGGAGACCCACGTTATTGAGAGCCCCCCAGCCTAAAAATATCAATATCTGGAATTGCCGCATCCATTAGATGTGACAGTCCTGGGACTTTAGTCGGCTCTCCCTGACTGCCCTGGTGCGGTGGCAATCAGGGTAATAATAGCTAATAGCAGCCCATAGCTGCCACTAAGTCCTAGATTAGTGATGGCAGGCGACTATGAGACATCCCCTCATCACTAATCTGTAAGTAAAAGTAAATAAACACAAACACAGACTGTAGGGGCATCCGACAGAAGTCACACGGAAGTGCTTTCGTGTGACTTTTGGGGATTTTGCTGAGCCGTTGACTTGTATTGTGTCACGGTCCGCAATTATGGAACAGAATAGGACATGTTTCATAATAACGGAACAGACATATGGCATCCAATGTGTTTTTTGTAGGAACTGATGTGGTTCCGTGAATTGCTTCCATGTGCCATCCAATCCTACACAAAAGATATTGAAAAGACGGTCTTGTCAGTAGGTCCGCAAAACAACAGGAACTGAACAGGACAAATAGAATGGTCGTCTGAATGAGCCCTTAGCCTTAGGCCACGTTCACACATTTATTATTTGGTCGGAATGTCAAAGTGTGTCGGAGTGGCATTTGTAGCCAAAACCAAGAGTGGATGATAAATACAGAAGTGGTGCCTGTGTTTGTATTATACTTTTCCTCTGATTTTACCATTCCTGGTTTGGGCTGCATATACTAAGGTAAAATTCTGACCAAATACTCAATGTATGCATGGGGCCTTAGAAAAGGTGATTACTTGTGTTTTGCGGAGATCCTCTGTAAGTGCATATTTGCTGCAGTGTAATAATCACCGGATAGGGAGGGGTTAAATGATCAAGTATTTAATCTCTATTGGAAATAAAGAATCTTCCATGGGGATATCAGAGAGAAAAAGTGACCACCATACACAGCACAATCAACTATACCAAGACCAATAATGCCACATACAAGGGAGAAATACCGCCACACCGTGACTAGACAACATATTACCACCACTCAATGACCAAATACAACCTCATACAAGGGAGAAATACTTCCACGCTGTGACCAGACCACAGTGACCAAATAATATCACATATAAGAGAGAAATACCACCATACCATGACCAGATCACATATTACCACCACATAGTGGCCGAATACAACCACAAACAAGGGTCAAATACCAACACCCTATGACCAGACTACATAGTAACTGAATACTACAATAATGATCATGAATAAAAACCACAAGACTAATATCACTAATGTTACCATCAGTGCTATTATACACAGGAGCTCTATATATAGTGTCAGTCTACAGGTAAAACAGTGATCACCAGTGACATTATACACAGGAGCTCTGTATATAGTGTATAATGTGTACGTGTTCATATAATACACTGACTTACCAGTGACGTCTCTAGTTGAAGTTATTCGTCTTCATTTTCCTCTTCATCTGGTGCTGACCATAATCATATCTTCCTTAATTTAATAATGTTTCCCATCCTAGACCCCTATATTTCCCATCTTGGGCCCCTATGTTCCTCCATCCCGGGCCCCTAAAGTGCCCCATACAGAGCTCCTTTATCCACTACCCTGTCCATTTACAGAGGGAGGAACAAAAAGATTCTTCTCACCTTCCTGCACTCCCTCGGCATCCTCCTGTGGCTTCATATCCAGCACAGTCAAATATCCACCACACCCATCCGAGGCCTCACAAAGACGTCAGATCGCAGCGCATAGCAGTCGTGTTAAAATATGTGATGTAGGCACATGGACATGCACACACACTGACACATGCACAAATACGCAGGCACACATATGTAGACACACATACATGCACACACACGCAAACACACACATACACACACAAACACGCAAACACACACATACACATAGATAGACATATGCAGACACTCAGATAAATGCATGCAGACAGGCACACAGACATGTGCAGACAAATTCAACAAATGCATATAAATGCATGCAGACACAGACATATGCAGACAAATTTACACAGACATGTACACTCCTATAGACAAGAACACACTTATACATACATAAACACACAGGCATGAACATACAGACATGAAGACAGGCACACATATGTAGACACAGAAATGTGCACATACACATATGCAAAGTTGCATATACGTACACACACACAGACTTGCTGCCACAGAAAGGCACACATGCACATAGGCAGACACATAGACATGCACGCATGCACGCAGAAAATCGTATACATATGTAGACAGGTGCACGTAGACAGCCACACGCACATGTTCACACAGACATTCACATGAACGCAGACATGAACACATATATAAAAACGCAGACAGACAGACATGCAGAAAAATGCAGCCAGGCACATGTACACACACAGAAACACATATGTAGACATGCAGACAGATAAACACATGCACAAAAATGAGCACAAGTACAGACACACAGGCACAAGCATGCACACACACATAGGTGTGAAGCCCCACAGGTGTAGTGTCGGTGCATTACCTTCAGGGACTCCACTCGGCTGGATCCTGTCACAGGTAGGAAATCTTCTACTTGTCGTGACGCCACTCTCAGTATTGCGGTCAGTGGGGACCGCCACTGCAGGTTGAGGGACGCCTGGGGCTGATGGTGAGTGCAGTTAGTTGGAATAGCCTCCTGAGAGTGAGGCAAGCCCCAGGGCCCTGTGTAGGTGCGTAGAACCACAAGGCGCAGAATAACTCCACACAGGCAGAATGTCTTTCAGGGTTTTTACTCACTTCAGGTGGCAGGGTGAGTAACCCGGGCGTAGCTGGGATGAACCAGGCGGGAACCAGGTATCCTTCAGGCTGACTTCTGATGGTGACTACCAACTCGCCTTCCTTAGCCCTTGGTGGTTTGGGGTAACCCCGACTTTTAGTCCCTATGGGGGTCACCCAGGGAAGTTGCTGAAGCCTCACTCCCCTTCGTTTGCCGTTTGCTTGTTGCCTGGGCCAGATCACTCCAGCTGCTTGCCTCCTGTGAACTATGGGCCCTAACTGTGGCTACGTGGCTGCGGCTTTTAGGTGTTGTGGTGTGGGCTTTGAGGGCCCCACACCGGCAGGTTTAGCAAGGAAAGGTGGATCTATCCCCGCTCCGGGATCTGCCGCCCGTTTGGGCCTGGTTCTCCCTAGCAGTCTCCTTACTTCCCACTCTGTGCTCTCTCTCTAGCTGGAGATGGGTTTCGGGTAGCACTCCTAGGCGACCGTTCTCCCCCGTCGGTAGCCACTGCGCGGACGCTGTCAGACTACAGCAGCCCAGGGGAAGGGGTCAGCTCTCCTCGGAGCTCCCTGGACTCTGCACTGAACCGGCTCACTGCTCCTCCTCTCCTGTTCTTGCCTACGCCACCTAGCAACCAGGCTCTCTTACCACACCCCTTGAGAGGAGATGGAGGCTTTTGGCCCCCTCCACTATTCCAGTGAAGGTGAAGGCTTTTCCCCCTCCTGGGGTCCCCAGGGGTCCTCTCATAGGTACATGTGTGAGACCTGATCACTATGCGCCTGTGTAGTCACACCTCGGTCAGCTTTCTGGATTACCTGTATTGTACTGTCCCCAGCATGGGTGCAGTACTCAGTGGTGCCTGACCAGGTCAGGGGCGCCACATTCCCCCTTAGTTATCACCAGCACGTCCTCGGGCTGCAAGACAACATTTTAAAATGCATAAAACATTAAAACATGGTAAAACATTTAAAACCACCAGGTACCATACATCACCACCCTCCACCCACAAGTCCGTTAACCCACCCAAAACCCTCTCACGTTGGCCGCGCCTTCAGCCACTTCTGGCAGGATGTAGAGGCGGCTTTCATGGTCTGGTGGTCTTCAGGGTATACCTGGCCTGGTTGATCCGCGCCTTCAGCCTCTTCTGGCAGGATGTAGAGGCGGCCTCCACAGTTGGTGCTGACCAGGTACCCTCTTTGTGGTGGAGAGCCAGGCCCCATAAACAGGCATGCTCTCTGGTTGCAGGTAAGCCAAGGCCCTATATACGGACGGGCTCCCTGGTTGCAGACGAGCCAAGCCCCTAAACAGGCTGACTCTGGTGGTGGTGGTGCCCTCTGGTGTAACTATTTACACTGCGAGAGTTTGTGGCTATAGCCAGTTCATAGCCTTAAGGTTCATTTCTCACATTAGTTTATGTGGGCACATCTCTTAAACTTTAAAACGTTGCAAAAACTTCAAAACTGGTAACTTGCTTTACTTTACATGAACTTTATGCAGACTCCTCTTCACCAGGGCTTGGGCCTGTAGGGCTGCGGCACCTGTTGCTTCCTTGACCTCTTTCTTCATCTGTGGTAGTCTCATCAGTGGGTTCTTTGTCTTTTCTTTCTTTATCGCTGTCTTTCCTTTCTTCTTCCTTAGGACATGGTGCTACATCTAGCGCATACCACCCTCTTTCTCCTTGATGCATGGTAAATTGTACGGAGTCTCCCATCTTTAAGTTTCTGCCAGGGTGTCCTCTGGGCAAATGAGCTCTCACATCTCTTCTATTGACGAAGATACCTTCCTTTATACCTGGTGCCACTATAAAGCCATATCCGCTCTTCAAGTTAAAGTCTTCCACAACTCCTCTACAAAGGGGTCCTCTGACCTGTGCTTTGGCTCTTCTCAGGAACCGTTTTTCTTCTAGGTCTCGGGCCGTGACTTCTCTCTGCTCTGGGGATGGCGGTGCAGGGAAAGACTGGGTTCTGCTACGGCGCCGTGTCTTGCGGACTGGATTCTGCGAGGTACAGCTTACCAGCTCCCAGGTGAGGCTTTTGGGTAAATCTTCTTCCGCAGACGGTGTCAGGTCTTCTTCATCCCAGCGGGAATAGGGCAACATCTCCGGCTCTGGGCATGGATCCACTGCTGGTGGCTCCTGAGTCAGCTCCTCAGCTTCCTGGCCTCCCCTCCCCCTTAGTGCTTCTGAGCACTCCTTTGGTGGCAGTGCTGGGGATGGACTTTCTTCAGCAGGCCCAGGCGGGGGACTCTTTGGCGTAGTTGCTGCAGGGGTTGCCGGAATCCTCTTGGGGGTGTGCGGAGGGAGCATGTACTGATCCACCATCTCCTGTGGGAACTTGGCCTCCATGTCAGCCTTCAGCTGCCAGTATGCGGGGTCTTCCCCCAGCGTGGGCTTCCTAGCAGGGACCTCCTTGGACTGGGAAGCGGTGTCTGCTCTGGCCTTGCCGGCCGGGGAAAATGGTGATGCAATCTTATCTTGGCGGGCCGCGCCCGGCATGGCGGCGGCCTGGTCTTGGCGGGCCGCGCCCTGCATGGCGGCGGCCTGGATCGGCGTCGCTGTCGCGATGGGATCGGTGCAGGCTGGGCTGGGCGTCGCTGCAGCGATCGGAGCTTGGCGGGCCGCACCTGACGGGGCTGCGGCCTGGTTCAGCACCTCACTTGCGGCGCGGACGAGCGTTGCTGCTGCGGTGGGGTCTCGGCGGGCCGGGCCTAGCAAGGCGGCGGCCTGGGTCAGCGTCACACCTGCGGCGTGGATGAGGGTCGCGGTGGCTGCCGGTTCTCTGCGGGCCGGACTGGGCGTTGCTGCAGGGACCGGGTCTTGGTGGGCCGAGCAGGGCATCGCTGCGGCGGCCGGGGCTTGGCGGGCCGCACCTGGCGTGGTTGCGGCCTGGCTCAGCGTCGCCGCGCCGGGCGCCTCTTCAGGGACCGCAGGCGTGGCAGCAGGGGTCGGGGCACTCGCGCCGGCAGGGGCATCACTGGACTCACCCATCGGTGGCAGCATCGGGGTCTGAGTCGTCACCGCCCGGTCTGGCACTCGGCGCGCGGCTCTCCCCTCATAGGCCTGAATCGCCGCGGTCATCCACAGAAACTCCGTCCGTCCCTCTCTAATCAGCCTTCCGACCCTGGCCTCCAGTTGATCGCAGAACTCGGCGAGCTCCCGACACCACCAGGCAGCGGAGCCTGGCTCTGGGTCTCTGCATTCAGACGCCATTTTCTCTAGCCACAAGCTGCTGGCCTCTTTTCCGTTCCGCTGTCTCTGGACGCTTCCGCTCTTTTCACAAGCGAGGTCAGAACTCTGCAGGGGATCTCTGGGTAGCCACACCTCTTCGTGGGCGGTAACTTCTCCCAGCGCGGGCTGCTGTTGTTTTTCAGCGCGCTTTTCATGGTGGCAATATGGCGGCGCTTCCAATTTTTCAAGCGGACCGCCCAGGCACATGGTCACCTGTCTGAACAGGTCTAGTCCTTATCCTGTTCGTGACGCCAGATGTGAAGCCCCACAGGTGTAGTGTCGGTGCATTACCTTCAGGGACTCCACTCGGCTGGATCCTGTCACAGGTAGGAAATCTTCTACTTGTCGTGACGCCACTCTCAGTATTGCGGTCAGTGGGGACCGCCACTGCAGGTTGAGGGACGCCTGGGGCTGATGGTGAGTGCAGTTAGTTGGAATAGCCTCCTGAGAGTGAGGCAAGCCCCAGGGCCCTGTGTAGGTGCGTAGAACCACAAGGCGCAGAATAACTCCACACAGGCAGAATGTCTTTCAGGGTTTTTACTCACTTCAGGTGGCAGGGTGAGTAACCCGGGCGTAGCTGGGATGAACCAGGCGGGAACCAGGTATCCTTCAGGCTGACTTCTGATGGTGACTACCAACTCGCCTTCCTTAGCCCTTGGTGGTTTGGGGTAACCCCGACTTTTAGTCCCTATGGGGGTCACCCAGGGAAGTTGCTGAAGCCTCACTCCCCTTCGTTTGCCGTTTGCTTGTTGCCTGGGCCAGATCACTCCAGCTGCTTGCCTCCTGTGAACTATGGGCCCTAACTGTGGCTACGTGGCTGCGGCTTTTAGGTGTTGTGGTGTGGGCTTTGAGGGCCCCACACCGGCAGGTTTAGCAAGGAAAGGTGGATCTATCCCCGCTCCGGGATCTGCCGCCCGTTTGGGCCTGGTTCTCCCTAGCAGTCTCCTTACTTCCCACTCTGTGCTCTCTCTCTAGCTGGAGATGGGTTTCGGGTAGCACTCCTAGGCGACCGTTCTCCCCCGTCGGTAGCCACTGCGCGGACGCTGTCAGACTACAGCAGCCCAGGGGAAGGGGTCAGCTCTCCTCGGAGCTCCCTGGACTCTGCACTGAACCGGCTCACTGCTCCTCCTCTCCTGTTCTTGCCTACGCCACCTAGCAACCAGGCTCTCTTACCACACCCCTTGAGAGGAGATGGAGGCTTTTGGCCCCCTCCACTATTCCAGTGAAGGTGAAGGCTTTTCCCCCTCCTGGGGTCCCCAGGGGTCCTCTCATAGGTACATGTGTGAGACCTGATCACTATGCGCCTGTGTAGTCACACCTCGGTCAGCCTTCTGGATTACCTGTATTGTACTGTCCCCAGCATGGGTGCAGTACTCAGTGGTGCCTGACCAGGTCAGGGGCGCCACATAGGCACATACATGCAAACAGAATTATTATTTTTATTATTATTATTGTTTATTTATAGAGCACCATTAATTCCATGGTGCTGTACATGAGGGGGTTACATACAGAATACATATACAAGTTACAATAGACAGACTGGTACAGAGGGAAGAGGGCCCTGCCCTTGCGGGCTTACATCCTAAAGGATTTTGGGGAGGAGACAGTAGGTGGGGTGTAGGTGGGGCGGCAGCTCCGCACGGTGGTGGGGCGGCAGCTCCGCACGGTGGTGGGGCGGCAGCTCCGCACGGTGGTGGGGCGGCAGCTCCGCACGGTGGTGGGGCGGCAGCTCCGCACGGTGGTGGGGCGGCAGCTCCGCACGGTGGTGGGGCGGCAGCTCCGCACGATGGTGGGGCAGTGGCGTCATTGTAGATTATAGGCATTTCTGAACAGATGAGTTTTCAGAGTCCGTTTGAAGTTTGCAAGTGTAGTAGATAGTCTGATGTGTTGAGGCAGTGAGTTCCAGGAGACTGGGGATGCTCGGGAGAAGTCTTGGAGTCGGTTGCATGAGGAGCGAATGAGAGAGGAGGAGAGAAGGAGATCTTGGGAGGACCGGAGGTTACGTTTTGGAGTGTAGCGAGAGATTAGTTCAGAGATATATGGAGGAGACAGATTATGGATAGCTTTGTAGGTCAGGGTTAGTAGTTTGAATTGGATACGATAGACGATTGGGAGCCAGTGGAGGGTCTTGCAGAGAGGAGAAGCGGGGTGGTATTGAGGAGAGAGGTGGATCATTCGGGCAGCAGAGTTAAGGATGGACTGGAGAGGGGCGAGTGTGTTAGCAGGGAGACCACAGAGGAGGATGTTGCCGTAGTCGATGCGGGAGATTATGAGGGCATGCACTAGCATTTTTGTAGATTGGGGATTGAGGAAAGGGCGGATTCTGGAGATATTTTTGAGTTGAAAACGGCAGGAGGTGGTGAGGGATTGGATGTGCGGTATGAAGGACAGGGCAGAGTCAAAGGTCACTCCGAGGCACCGAACTTTGGGTGCTGGGGAGAGCGTGATGTTATTAATTGTAATGGATAGGTCAGGTGGAGAGTGTAGGGGAGATGGAGGAAAGATGATCAGTTCAGTTTTGGCCACGTTAAGCTTTAGAAAGCGAGAGGAAAAGAAGGAAGATATAGCAGATAGGCACTCTGGGATTCTGGACAGCAGAGATGTGACATCTGGACCAGAGAGGTAGATCTGAGTGTCATCGGCATATAGGTGGTACTGAAAGCCATGGGACTTTATGAGTTGTCCCAGGCCAAATGTATAGATAGAAAAAAGTAAGGGTCCCAGGACAGAGCCTTGAGGGACACCAACAGAGAGAGAACGGGATGAAGAGGTTGTGTGGGAATGGGAGACACTAAAAGTGCGGTTGGAGAGGTATGAAGAGATCCAAGAGAGGGCGAGATCTCTGACACCAAGGGAAGAGAGGATCTGTAGTAGCAGGGAGTGGTCAACAGTGTCAAAGGCTGAGGATAGGTCTAGAAGTAGGAGTACAGAGAAGTGGTTGTTAGCTTTGGCGGTAAGTAAGTCATTTGTGATTTTAGTCAGGGCAGTTTCAGTGGAATGATGTGGACGGAAGCCGGACTGTAGGTTGTCAAAGAGAGAGTTAGAGGAGAGGTGGGAGGAAAGTTCAGCATGGACGTGCTGTTCCAGGAGTTTTGAGGCAAGTGGGAGTAGCGATATGGGTCGATAGCTGGTAGTAGAGGTTGGGTCGAGGGAAGGTTTCTTTAGGATAGGTGTGACTGTTGCATGCTTAAAGGCAGAAGGGAAGGTACCAGTTGTTAGAGATAGGTTGAAGAGATGGGATAAGGCTGGAATAAGGATAGTGGTGAGGTTGGGGAGGAGGTGGGATGGGATGGGGTCAAGTGCGCATGTGGTGAGGTGTGCTTTTGAGAGAAGATGTGCAAGCTCTCCTTCGGTGATGGTGGGGAGGAAGTTTATGGGGGAGGGGCAGTGGTCTGTTATATGAAGGGGTTGTGGTGGTTCAGCAGAAAAGACTTGTCTGGTTTGGTCGATCTTTTCTTTGAAATATGTGGCAAATTCTTCTGCGGAGATGAGGGAGGTTGGAGGGGGCAGCGGTGGGCGAAGGAGGGAGGTAAAAGTGTTAAATAGCTGTTTGGGGTTGTGTGTTAAAGAGGATATGAGGTTTTTGAAGTAATTCTGTTTAGCAGAGGTAAGGGCCAAGCGAAATGTGTGAATTGTATTTTTGAATGTGGTGAAGTCTTCCTGGGAGTGCGTTTTCTTCCAGCGCCGCTCTGCGGCTCTAGACACTTGCCGTAGTTTTTTAGTGAGGCTGTTGTGCCAGGGTTGTCTATTGATTCGTCTTGCTCTGCCGTTCACAAGAGGAGCGACTGAATCAATAGCTGATGTGAGAGTGGCGTTGTAGAAAATGGTGGCACTGTTTGTGTCGTGGAGTGAAGATATGGAGGACAGCGGTAGGATAGAGTCAGAAAGGGTGTGTATGTTGATGTGTGCAAGGTTTCTGCGGGGGTGTGATACGTGCTGGACAGGGGGGGCAGGTGTGCAATCATTCCAGGGGGGACAGAATGCAATCATTCCCATGCACAGACAAGCACAAATACATAGGCACACAGGCACACGCATACACACACTTGTAGGCACATACATTCATACAGAATGCAGTCAGACCCATGCACAGACAAGCACAAATACATAGACACAGGCACACACATGCACAGACATTCACTAATGTACAGACATACATACACACACACACACACACACACAATCAGATTATAGTGGAACCTTGGATTACAAGGATAATTCGTTTCGGGATTGTGCTCTTAAATCAAGTTATTCTTATATCAAAGCGAATTTTACCATAGGAAATAATTGAAATGCAGACAATTCGTTCCACAACCCAAAAATATTACCTGTATTTATACAAACTTATTACAGTAATACAAAATAATGCACTGTATTCATATCAAATTATTACAGTACACTAATAATAAACTGTACAGTACAGTAAAAAACATGTAAAACAAATTAAACTGTACATTAGCTTACAATAGAATTGTTGGTGTGCGAGAGGTACAGTATAAGCAATGTGCTGTACTGGTTAGTCGAAAGAGAGTACAATACTATATCAACAATTGCAAATTGATAGAAATTATATATAGTATACTAGAAGGTGGCCCGATTCTAACGCATCGGGTATTCTAGAATTTATTGTGTAGTTCATGTATGATTTTTGTTATATATATATAGATGTTGTTGTGTGTACTTACCAAGTGTTTGTGTAGGGCACTGTACATGTTCTGGGTGTTGTCTGGGTGTGGCGGGAGCTTAGAGCGGTGTTGTATGTGTGTTGCGTGTGTTGCGTTATTTGTGGAGCGCTGTGTGTCTGTAGCGTTGTGTGTGTGTGTGTGTGTTGCGCGGTTTGTGTGTGTATGGTGTGTTTTGGGGGAGGTATGTTTTGTGCAATGTGTGTGTTGTGCGGTATGTGTGTATATTTATGTATGCCGTGGTGTTTGTGTGTTGGGTGTTGTGTGTGTGCAGCGTTGTCTGTGTGTGTGGGTGTCTGTGTAGGGCGGTGTTTGTGGTTCCCAGTGTGTGTGTGTTGTGCAGTGCGCGTGTGTGTGTGTGTGTTGGGGGGAGGTGTGCACCTCCCATCGTGCTCCATCCCCCATGCTGCGCACCCCCCATCGTGCTCCATCCCCCATGCTACGCACTCCCCATCGTGCTCCATCCGCCATGCTGCGCACTCCCAAACGTGCTCCATCCGCCATGCTGCGCACTCCCAAACGTGGTCCATCCGCCATGCTGCGCACTCCTCAACGTGCTCCATCCGCCATACTGCGCACTCCCCATCGTGCTGCATCCCCCATGCTGCGCACTCCCAAACGTGCTCCATCCGCCATGCTGCGCACTCCCAAACGTGCTCCATCCGCCATGCTGCGCACTCCCCATCGTGCTCCATCCGCCATGCTGCGCACTCCCAAACGTGCTCCATCCGCCATGCTGCGCACTCCCAAACGTGCTCCATCCGCCATGCTGCGCACCCCCCATCGTGCTCCATCTGCCATGCTGTGCACTCCCAAACGTGCTCCATCCGCCATGCTGCGCACTCCCAAACGTGCTCCATCCACCATGCTGCGCACTCCCAAACGTGCTCCATCCGCCATGCTGCGCACTCCCAAACGTGCTCCATCCGCCATGCTGCGCACTCCCAAACGTGCTACATCCGTCATGCTGCGCACTCCCAAACGTGGTCCATCCGCCATGCTGCGCACTCCCAAACGTGCTCCATCCGCCATGCTGCGCACTCCCCAACGTGCTCCATCCACCATACTGCGCACTCCCAAACATGCTCCATCCGCCATGCTGGGCACTCCCCAACGTGCTCCATCCGCCATACTGCGCACTCCCAAACGTGCTCCATCCGCCATACTGCACACTCCCAAACGTGCTCCATCCGCCATACTGCGCACTCCCCAACGTGCTCCATCCGCCATGCTGCGCACTCCCAAACGTGCTCCATCCGCCATGCTGCGCACTCCCAAACGTGCTCCATCCGCCATGCTGCGCACTCCCAAACGTGGTCCATCCGCCATGCTGCGCACTCCCAAACGTGCTCCATCCGCCATGCTGCGCACTCCCCAACGTGCTCCATCCGCCATACTGCGCACTCCCAAACGTGCTCCATCCGCCATGCTGGGCACTCCCCAACGTGCTCCATCCGCCATACTGCGCACTCCCAAACGTGCTCCATCCGCCATACTGCACACTCCCAAACGTGCTCCATCCGCCATACTGCGCACTCCCCAACGTGCTCCATCCGCCATGCTGCGCACTCCCAAACGTGCTCCATCCGCCATGCTGCGCACTCCCAAACGTGCTCCATCCGCCATGCTGCGCACTCCCAAACGTGGTCCATCCGCCATGCTGCGCACTCCCAAACGTGCTCCATCCGCCATGCTGCGCACTCCCAAACGTGGTCCATCCGCCATGCTGCGCACTCCCAAACGTGGTCCATCCGCTATGCTGCGCACTCCCAAACGTGGTCCATCCGCCATGCTGCGCACTCCCAAACGTGCTCCATCCGCCATGCTGCGCACTCCCAAACGTGCTCCATCCGCCATGCTGCGCACTCCCAAACGTGCTCCATCCGCCATGCTGCGCACTCCCAAACGTGGTCCATCCGCCATGCTGCGCACTCCCAAACGTGCTCCATCCCCCATGCTGCGCACTCCCAAACGTGGTCCATCCTCCATGCTGCGCACTCCCCATCGTGCTCCATCCGCCATGCTGCGCACTCCCCATCGTGCTCCATCCCCCATGCTGCGCACCCCCCATCGTGCTCCATACCCCATGCTGCACCAGCATCAGCCTCTCTGCCCGCAGCATCAGCCTCTCTGCCCGCAGCATCAGCCTCTCTCCTCCCAGCATCAGCCTCTCTCCTCCCAGCATCAGCCTCTCTCCTCCCAGCATCAGCCTTTTCTGTCCCTAGCATCAGCCTCTCTCCTCCCAGCCTACCCCAGCCTCAGCCTCCCCCAGCATCAGCCTCTCTTCTCTCAGCCTCCCCCTCCCAGCCTTCCCCAGGATCAGCCTCTCTCCTCCCAGCATCAGCCTCTCTCCTCCCAGCATCAGCCTTTTCTGTCCCCAGCATCAGCCTCTCTCCTCCCAGCCTACCCCAGCCTCCGCCTCCCCCAGCATCAGCCTCTCTTCTCTCAGCCTCCCCCTCCCAGCCTTCCCCAGGGTCATCCTCTCTCCTCCCAGGCTCCTCCAGCACGCCGTGCTCCTCTGCCGACACAGATCCGATCGCATACACTCACACACACACACACACACACCCCCGATCGCATACACTCACACACACCCGATCGCATACACTCACACACACCCGATCGCATACACTCACGCACACACACATTGATGATATTACACATACGCGCTCACACTCACAACATCCGGAGATACCACATGCTTCTGGCCATGTGATCCTCCGGCAGGTCCTGGAAGTTCACTGCACAGTATCGCCGCCGAGAAGCAAGCGATATCCCAGGATGTTGTGAGTGTGTGGATGCGATGTGATGTGTGTGTGAGGTGTGTGTGAGAGTGAGTGTGATCTGATGTGTGTGTGTGTGCGTGCGTGTGTGTATGTTCCGCCGCTGCAGGACCTTGATGCGCTGGTAACTATGCTACCATGGTTACCAGCGTATCCCGTCCCCCGCTCGCACGGGAGCCCACACCAGCATACGGCGGCAACCCCAGCAATGCGAGGGTATGTGTCGACTGGGTTGGCGGCGTACGCTGATGTGGGCTCCCGGGGGTACAGTACTCACCTGGGAGTCGTGGCTCCGTGTCGGTCGGTTCGGGGAATGCGTGCGGGGGGCGGGGCCAGAGCGAGCATGCATTGCGTGAGGTGGGTGGGGCGTGGGCGAGTTGCCTGGGCGAGCGGCCAATCCGTGCGGGGGGGCGGGGCCATGGCGAGCCCAGCGGCCAATCAGCTTTGTGTCACCGTAAGGACACAATTTTGGAGCAAGACAGACAGACAGACAGACAGAATAAGGCAATTATATATATAGATACTAGAAGGTGGCCCGATTCTAACGCATTGGGTATTCTAGAATTTATTGTGTAGTTAATGTATGATTTTTGTTATATATATAGATGCTGTTGTGTGTAGTTACCAAGTGTTTGTGTAGGGCGCTGTAAATGTTCTGGGTGTTTTTCTGGGTGTGTGGGGGGGGGGGTGAGAGCAGTGTTGTTTGTGTGTTACGTCGTGTGTGTTGCGTTGTTTGTGGAGCGTTATGTGTCTGCAGCATTGTGTGTTTGTGGTGCTGTGTGTTGCGTGGTTTGTGTGGGTGTGTGGGGTGCGTGTGTGTGTTTTGGGGGGAGGTATGTTTTGTGCAGTGTGTTTGTGTTGGAGGAGTAGTCCTGAGGAGAGAGGAGTATAATAGGAGGAGTAGTCCTGGGGGGTGAGGAGTATAATAAGAGGAGTAGTCCTGGGGAGAGAGGAGTATAATAGGAGGAGTAGTCCTATGGAGAGAGGAGTATAATAGGAGGAGTAGTCCTGGGGGAGAGGAGTATAATAGGAGGAGTAGTCCTGGGGGGAGAGGAGTATAATAGGAGGAGTAATCCTGGGGGGAGAGGAGTATAATAGGAGGAGTAGTCCTGGGGGGAGAGGAGTATAATAGGATGAGTAGTCCTGGAGGGAGAGGAGTATAATACGGTAGGAGTAGTAGTCCTGGGGGGAGAGGAGTATAATAGGAGGAGTAGTCCTGGGGGGTGAGGAGTATAATAGGTGGAGTAGTCCTGGGGGGTGAGGAGTATAATAGGAGGGGTAGTCCTGGGGGAAGAGGAGTGTAATAGAAGGAGTAGTCCTGAAGATGAGGAGTCTAATAGGCGGAGTAGTCCTGGAAGTGAGGAGTATAATAGGAGGAGTAGTCCTGGGGGGAGAGGAGGATAATAGGAGGAGTAGTCCTGGGGAGAGAGGAGTATAATAGGAGGAGTAGTCCTGGGGAGAGAGGAGTATAATAGGAAGAGTAGTCCTGGGGGGAGAGGAGGATAATAGGAGGAGTAGTCCTGGGGGGAGGTGTCTCATAGGTTTAGTAGTCCTGGGGGGAGGTGTCTAATAGGTGGAGTAGTCTCCATTCTGGCCCGCAGGGTCCATTGATGATCCTCTCCGGCGGGAAGCAGAAGTGCTGGATGCGCTGCGTGACATTACAGTTAGCAGACACGCCTGCGTCTATTAACTGTAACATGGCCGGGATGGCACACGAACAATAGAAGGTGCAGTGCAGCCCCGGCCGACATATAAACAAGCGGCCCCGGCACTGCCGCTGGTAAAGCTGCCTGGGGCCCCTGCCCTAGCCCAGCCCACGGTTACCAGCCTTGGCCCTATGTGAAGCACGGGGAGCCGCTAAGGACCCGGGGCCTACCAGAGAATCCCTCGGCATCCCGGTGGCCCAATCCAACCAAGTGCACTATAGCCTATATTACGTCTGTATATACTATATGTATATAGTGTGGATGTGTGTGTACACTATAGTGCTCTGTATATACTATATGCTGCCCCCCAGCCTCCATTTTATATAAATATATGAGGAAGGTTTGCAGCATTGGAGTTTTTCCAAGAGTGGCGGTGGGACTGTGGAAGGTTCTAGGGGTGAAGGTGGCACTGGGGTGGAGCCTGGGTGGAGTCTCAAGGGGGCCTGAGAATGTTGCTGCACCGCCCCGCACTCGGCTGCAGCCGAGCCGCTCAGATCCGGGCTCGTTGGTGGGTGGCTCGAGCGCCTCCAGACCCGGGGTCACTTCGCTCTGAAAGGATGCTGGCGCTACGTAGGGGGGTGGTAGGTAGGTGTATGGCCGTAGCCGTGTTTGAGTTCGTGACACCACCCACGGGATGTGGTGAAGGTGTAGACACCACCGCTGCAGTTACGGGGCACCCGGGGAAGACGGTTATGCATCAAGATGTTAACCCCTCCGTGGGCAGGGATGATGGCCCCGGGATCCGTTGGGGACAAGTAGCTGGGCGGTGCAGGGCGGTGCGCGGCCGGATGGCACTGTTGTACTCACTGTTATTGACACACACAAGTCTCTGGCAAACAAAGTTGATGGTGGTCGGTGCCCGCAGCCGGCTGCGTCTGGTCCCCCACCCGGTTTGGTGGTCTTTGCCTTTCTCCTGCACCGTGTAATGTATGTGTAGACTGCCTGCGCTTCAGCGACAGGAGTCCGCTCCCCGGCTTAGTATATGTCGGAGAAGCCTGTTTGCCCGCAGACGCTGGCCCGTGGGATCTCTCTGCCTGTGCGTTGGCTTTCTATCCCCCTCGGTGGGCTGTTGTCTTCAATCGGTACTTGGTAGGGAAAGGACCTATAGTCCAGTCAATCAGTGAATTAAGTCAGTCCAGTGGCTTCTGGACCTCGTTTCAGGGACTGAGTACCCCCCTGTCTGCTCCGGTTTCCAGTCGGTTCCCCGGGTCGGTACCGGCGGGCCACTACCCTGTCCCGGTCCACCACGGTTCCACCTGGCCATCTTCCCAGATCCTGCAGGCTAGGCCACCGTCTGCCTCCTAGCCACAGTGTTCGGGCTACGACCCTCACACCTGTCAGTTGCAGACCTGTCACACAGGCCTGCTTCCACTCTCCTTCACTCCTGTCACTAATCTCACAACTTACTGAACTTGACTGACTGCACTTCCTGCCTCAGGCCCTCTGAACTCCTCGGTGGGCGTGCCAACTGCCTGGCTCCGCCCCCCTGGTGTGTCCATTAAGCTCTGAGGGAAGTGACTAGGGTTTATGTGTTTGGCTGATGTAATATAGCATTAAAATATACACCTTTATTGATATAGACCTAAAAAGAGCAACGTTAATTACTCTAATACAAATAAGTCAAACTCATAAAGCCATCACCACCTACGGTGAATACACCATGGCCACTTAAGTCAGCCTATTAAAGGACATTCCCAACAGGGGTCCTGTCTAGTGATGGCCACAAGAGATAATGAACACAGGAAAAAAACTAAACAAACAAACCAAAAAGTGATCTTGCTGTGAGCAAAGGACAGTGGTCCAATTGGCAAAAAAACACAACAAAAGAAATAATACCTAAAAAAAAACCAAACAACAAATCAATGTGCACTCATCTTCCTGACAGTGGTCAGTCATAAATAGACATTAATACACAATAGATTTTCCAGGTATTAAAATAGGAATGGTCTCACCCAGTCTCTTTTCATGTGAGGTCATGCAGTCTCTTGATCCCAGTCAGTAGAGTCGTCCACCATATACTGACCCTACTACTCTTTGGGTTCAAAAAATAAGAAATAACTGCTGTCCCGGACTTCCGTCCTAACAAGGACGGACCACATCTATGGTCTCAAGCTGGACCCCTACGCTGACCCTGATGACATCCCGACGCGTTTTGTCATTCAGACTCCTCAGGGGACACAATAATTGTCAGTCAGGTCCTTGTTGCCAGCCCTCACAAAACCATAGTGTCATCTCTGACACTATGGTTTTGTGAGGGCTGGCAACAAGGACCTGACTGACAATTATTGTGTCCCCTGAGGAGTCTGAATGACAAAACGCGTCGGGATGTCATCAGGGTCAGCGTAGGGGTCCAGCTTGAGACCATAGATGTGGTCCGTCCTTGTTAGGACGGAAGTCCGGGGCAGCAGTTGTTTCTTATTTTTTGAACCCAAAGAGTAGTAGGGTCAGTCAGTATATGGTGGACGACTCTACTGACTGGGATCAAGAGACTGCATGACCTCACATGAAAAGGGACTGGGTGAGACCATTCCTATTTTAATACCTGGAAAATCTATTGTGTATTAATGTCTGTTTATGACTGACCACTGTCAGGAAGATGAGTGCACATTAATTTGGGTTTTTTTTTAGGTATTATTTCTTTTGTGTTTTTTTGCCAATTGGACCACTGTCCTTTGCTCACAGCAAGATCACTTTTTGGTTTGTTTGTTTAGTTTTTTTCCTGTGTTCATTATCTCTTGTGGCCATCACTAGACAGGACCCCTGTTGGGAATGTCCTTTAATAGGCTGACTTAAGTGGCCATGGTGTATTCACCGTAGGTGGTGATGGCTTTATGAGTTTGACTTGTTTGTATTAGAGTAATTAACGTTGCTCTTTTTAGGTCTATATCAATAAAGGTGTATATTTTAATGCTATATTGCATACTAATTATTTGGGATTGCTGATTTACGTTTGGCTGATGTTACCTAGTGTGGGACTGGTGTTGTGCGGGGCGCTATTGTGACGCCCTGGACTAGCCAGGTAGTCACATACATACCAACACACACACCTCCACCCTAGGCAGTTACACCAGCCAGACCAAAAACCCTTGTTGCCTCCCTCCAGGGTCTGATGTCCACACCAGGTGGGGAGGAGCCAGGCGGTTGGCCCCACCCACCAAGGAGTTCACAGGCCTGGAGGCGGGAAAAGTGTCAGTTTTAGTCTTGGAGGTGAAAGTGAGAGGAGTAAACACTTGAGGTGTCTGGGTTGGAGCCCAGACACTGACAGCAAGGTTGGCAGACGGTGGTGGCCGTCTGCAGGAGTTGGTGGAACTCCGCAGAGCTGTAAGGACCGGGGTCGGGCGTTGGCCCGCCAGTACCGGACCAGAGAATGGAGTGAAGCTAAGCACACAGGCAGGGCCATCGGACCCCGACCAGGCTTGGAGCCGCCGTCAATAGTCAAATACGAATGTGACAGGAACCCCAGGGGTTTCCCAACTACCAAGTCCCGATTGAAGGCAACCGTCCAACCAGAGAGGATATACAGCCACCGCCACAGGCTACAGATCCAAGGGCCAGCGCCTGCGGGCAAAACGGGCTCCTACGGCACCTATACGCCGGGGAGCGGACTACCGGTGGGCAACCACAGGAGTCAAGAACATTCTAAAAAGTGCAGGGAAAGACAGCCACCATCAGCCGTCCGGGGAGAGCACAACAACAACACTGTAGCCGGCTGCGGGACCCGTCTATCTGGCCGTTTAGGTTTACCAGAGACTTTGTCAGTGATTGTCTGAGTGAGTACACCAGTGCCGTCAGGCACTGCGCCGCGCAGTCCCTGCACCCCAGCTATCCGGCCTCCCCGCTACACCACCGGGCCCCGGGATCACCAACCCCCCTACCCACAGAGGGGACAACATCTCAGCTGCACCCTACCATCGCTCCCGGGATCCCCGTTATCAACAGCGGTGGTGCCATCATCACCACGTCCCGTGGGTGGTGTCACGAACAATCTCCCTAAACATACCACCCCACTTTTCACTCACGGGTGAGGAGCGCTGCTCGAGTCCCCGGGTCAGGTCCACCGATCGAGCCACCGAGCAGCCGCAGCAGAAGCCCCGGACCCGAGCGTGGCCTCTGCCCGCGACACTATCTGTGACTACCTGGCTAGTCCAGGGCGTCACATTGTCAGTATGGGGCCCTGAAATTCCTGGTGGCAGCCCTGGGTGTCTTCAGGTGCAGGTCATAACCTCCATTGTCCACCCCTTATACATTTAAACATTGAACAACCTGAAATAGATTGGCAACACAGTCCCAACACATTATATTAATGGCACAGTTGAGAGGTATTATTACCTTCCGGCTTCAGGACCTTCTAGTAAATATAATAAATGACCCATTCATTGGTTTCTGGACAGACTAAGGTGATGTCTTCTCCATGACTCTGGGCTATGCCTATACTTTCCTCTCCTTTTGGCACTTGATCAGCCATTGTGCAGATTAGTCACTAATAAATCCATTCTACCTTCAGTACATGGACAGCTGTTTCCTCATCCCGGCGGGAACTACAGTCTGTAACTTCCGTATGGCAAATGTGCTGCAGTGGAAAATGGACATGATAGGGGATTTTTTTTAGGGGTTTCCAGAACAAAACATTGTCCATTCGCTTATACTAAAATGAGCTGAACACGTGTGTTTTACATCTTAGTCTGCTGAATAGAGCTCTCTAGAGTACATGGTAAATGTACCAGGTAATGTAATAATATTATAATCAGTAAGGCAGATGTCTCTGGCTACATTGTTTTGGTAATCATCACATAAATAACAGGGGTTTTTCATCTTTAAGAACATCTAAGCATTAAGGGGAACCTGACAGTTAAGGGGGCTTTATACGATAGCGATATCGGTACCGATATCGCTAGCGTGCGTACCCGCCCCCATCGTTTGTGCGACACGGGCATATCGCTGCCCGTCGCACACAAAATCGCGCACCCCCGTCACATGGCTTACCTGTCCTGTGACGTTGCTCTGGCCGGCGATCCACCTCCTTTCTAAGGGGGCTGGTCGTGCGGCGTCACAGCGACGTCACACGGCAGGCGTCTAATAGAAGCGGAGGGGCGGAGATGAGCGGGACGTTACATCCCGCCCATCTCCTTCCTTCCACATAGCCGGTGGAAGCAGGTAAGGAGATGTTCGTCATTCTTGCGGTGTCACACATAGCGATGTGTGCTGCCGCAGGAACGAGGAACAACATCGCTAATGAGAGGTAACCGATTTTTTGTTTTAGGACGACCTCTCCGCGGAAAACGATTTTGGCCACTTTTGCGATCGTTTTAGATCGCACATAAGTGTCACACACTGCGATATTGTTAATGACGCTGGATGTGCGTCACAAACACCGTGACCCCCGACGATAAAACATTAACGATATCGTAGCGTGTAAAGCCCCCTTTACCCCTAGCCCCGTAAACCATTCCTATGTATTTATTGTTATGTTCTTACCCTTTCTAACAAGCTCATTTTATTGTCGTACTCAATTTTTCATATGAGAAAAAACTATTTAAAGGGAACCAATCATCAGGATTTTCGTATATAAGCTAAAACCAGTGCTATACTGGCACTATCCGGCTGATTCTATAGATACTGTATGTTAAATATAGGGACCCCCATACAGCAGTATGAAAAATCATGCTGGGCAAAATCTAGCCCAGATTGGTCAATGAGACCATTGCACAGACTCAAACTAACATATATAAGCAAGAGAACAAGAGTCAAAAGGTGCCAAAAAGTGAATATAATTTTTTTATTACAATCATAGATGTGCAACCAGCAAAAAAGAAGATAAAAACACAGAGGGATGTGAGAAGACATAAACAGGACCGCCAAATGGATGGTATTTGGAGATGACCAATTACATGAATAAAACATACAGGGGAAATGTCAGAGCAAATATTACAGGGACAATACATATACAGTGCATGTGCATAAATACATATGAATAGCCCGCTCAGACACCCCCAATACATAAGTAAGATCAACTTATGTATTGGGGGTGTCTGAGCGGGCTATTCATATGTATTTATGCACATGCACTGTATATGTATTGTCCCTGTAATATTTGCTCTGACATTTCCCCTGTATGTTTTATTCATGTAATTGGTCATCTCCAAATACCATCCATTTGGCGGTCCTGTTTATGTCTTCTCACATCCCTCTGTGTTTTTTGGCATCTTTTGACTCTTGTTCTCTTGCTTATATATGATTCTATAGATACCTTTAGTGGTCAGCTAGGATGTATAGGTTTTTAAATCCAAGAAAGTAAAGGTTATAAAATCGTCAGCTTCTTGAGTGACAGCAGCTGAGGAGCAGATAATTTCTGGAGGGGGGTATTCATACTTATCCCCTCCCCTGTTAGAATTAGCATAAGTATTATACAATCGATATAACTTATCACTTCCAGGACTTGTGGTGAGGTCATACCCATGTGACCAGAAGGGGCAGGGTCTCAGCCAATAGGAAAATGATGCTTCCTTGTATCAGCTTTGTTGGCTGAGGCCCCGCCCCTTCTGGTCACATGGGTATGACCTCACCACAGGTCCTGGAAGTGAAAAGTTACATCAATTGTATAATGCTTATGCTAATTCTAACAAGGGGAGGGGATAAGTATGAATACCCCCCAGCTATTATCTGATCCTCAGCTGCTGTCACTCAAGCAGCTGCCGATTTTATAAACTTTATTTTCTTGGATTTCAAAACCTAAACATCTGAGGTGACTGTCGCAGGCGGAGGAGGGGACGCAGCGCTCTCCCACTGCTCGGGTCCGGCCGCTGCTGCTGCGGCTGCTGCTGCGGCTGCTGCTCGGTGGTGGCTTGAGCGGTGGGCCGGATCCCGGGGACTCGAGCGGCGTTCCTCGCCCGTGAGTGAAAAGGGGAGTTTGATTGTGGGGATTAGATATTGTCCGTGACGCCACCCACGGTTGTGGTGAGATTGGTGACACCACCGCTGCTCTGGACGGGGATCCCGGGAGCGATGACAGGGAGCAGCTTGGATATTAGTCCTCCCCTCCGTGGGTAGGGGGATTGGTTGTCCCGGGGCCCGGTGAGGGAGTAGGGATGGATGGCAGGCGGGTTACGGGGCCTGGCCAGGTGCAGAGTTGCGGGGGCAGCGCTGTGCCACATGGCACGGTGGTACTCACTCAGCCAATGATGTACACAGAGTCTCCGGTAAAACAAACGGCTGGATGGACGGGTCCCACAGACGGCTGCGGTGTTTCTCCTCCCGGCAGGTTGATGGTGACTGCCTTTCCCTGCACCTGTGTAGTGTGTACGGTTCCAATGGGTTCCCACCGGTAACCTGCTCCCCAGCTTGGATGGGTGCTGAAGGAGCCCCTTTTGCCCGCAGGCTCTGGCCCTGGGAACTTTAGCCTTGGCGGTGACTGTGTTTCCCTCTCTCGGTTGGACTGTTGCCTTCTGTCGGGACTTGGCTGCTGGGAAACCCAGGAGGTTCCCTTCGCTAACGGATTTGACAAATTCACGGTGACTCCTAGCCTTGTCGGGGTCCGTACACCCCTGCCGGATGGTGCTGGCTTCTCTTTGCGTACCGGTCCGGTACCGCCGGGCCACCGCCCGTCCACGGTCCTTACGGCTAGCTCCAATAGGCCACTCCTGCAGACGGTCACCACCGTCTGCCAACCTTGCTGTTCCGTCCGGGCCACACACCCGGACCAACTTCAGGCCTCTCAACTGCTACTTCCCTCCTTCCACTTTCACTTCCAAACTCTATCTGCCTGCTTTTCCCGCCTCTAGAACTGTGAACTCCTCGGTGGGCGGGACCAACCACATGGCCCACCCCCCTGGTGTGGACATCAGCCCCTGGAGGAAGGCAACAAGGGTTTTTGTCTGACTTTGGTGTGCCTGACCGGGAGTGTGGGGTGTGTTGGTGTAGTGCTTGTGACGTCCTGGCTTGCCCAGGGCGCCACATGACCACTAAAGGTATGTATAGAATCAGCCTGATAGTGCCAGTATAGCACTGGCTTTAGCTTACAGTATATAAGAAAATCCTGGTGATTGGTTCCCTTTAATAACTGTGTTGCTGTCTCTTTGCAAGTCTCTGCCTGCCAGAAAATGTGCAGTAACCCGGGTACACACACCTCAACACAGGACTCAAAGTTCTGTCCTATATCACCGCTGCCTCCCTGGGCATGACCTGGTTACTGCACATAAGGAAGACGAGATTTGCAAAGATCCGGTGGTGATGTAACTCACATACACAAGGGTGTGATAATGTCACGCTCCCCGGGTCCTCTGCTCCGCTCCCCGGGTCCTCTGCTCCGCTCCCCGGGTCCTCTGCTCCGCTCCCCGGCTCACCTGCCACGCTCCCCGCTCTCCAGCCTCCAGTGCCCGCGCTTCCCAAGCCTCCTGGTCCCCGCTCCCGGCGCTCGTCGGCTTCCCAGTCCCTGGTCGGCTCTGCTGCGTCCTCCTCTCAGCTTCCTGCCCTGGCTTCTGGCACCCGGGCCGCGCGCATGCGCATTAGGGCGCACGCGCGGTCACTGACCCTTTCTTAAAGGGCCAGTGTCCACTGACAGGAAATGATGCATACAGGTACAGGGTATAAAGGGGGTTAATGTCCAAGGGAGCGGGGCCTGTTCTTCGTGTTTTCCCAAGCTAGGAGTCAGGTCTCCTTGTGTTCTGTGAGATACTTACCTCTCTGTCTTCTAGAGCCGATCCTGCATCGCCATCCGGTCCTGCTGTATCTCGAACCCCGAACGCTGCCCATCTGCCATCCTGACAGTCCGTACCATCTCGGTTCCCTGCGGTGACCCGTCATCTCGCTCCAACGGTTCCGGACCCCGCCAGACATCATCACGGCTTCCGAACCTGAGCTCCGTCACCCGGACCACCATCAGTGACCTCGTGGTCCCAGGGACTTCTCCATTGTGTTCCAGTGCACGGACTGTCCTGCTACCTAAAGTGCTCCGGCTACCGGACTCCTTTCCTTCATCGGGGAGTTCGGCCCAGTGGATCCACCTCCCGGGTCTGCCCGTCCATCTGGCCCTAACAGTAAGAACAGGCCATGGATCCCGCCGAAGCACTAGCGGCCTTGCAAGAGGAACTCCAACGCCAGCGTGAAGTCCAGACCCGCATGCTTAACTTTATGACCTCCGTGGACGCCCGCTTGAACACGCTACAAGCGTCGGTCACATCTTCAGCGCCCCGGGTCTCCACTAGTCAATCCACGGCCCCCGCTCCCGTGGCAGCCTCCTCGGATGCTTCCAGACTGCGTTTGGCCTCACCACCCCGGTACGCCGGAGATCCCAAGACCTGCAGGGGGTTTATAAACCAATGCTCCCTCCATTTCACGCAGCTGCCACATTTGTTTGCCTCCGACCAAGCCAAGGTCGCCTTCATCATGTCTCACCTAGAGGGCGAGGCACTGGCGTGGATGAACCCTTTGTGGGAGAAGGAGGACCCTATGACCAAGAACCTCCAGGAGTTCCTGCAGGCCTTTCGCAGCACCTTTGACGAACCCGGACGCGCCTCCGCGTCTGCTTCATCTCTTCTCCGGTTACGTCAGGGGACTCTGACGGTGGGTCAATACGCCATCCGTTTCCGCACCTTGGCTTCAGAACTCGGGTGGAATAACGAGGCCCTAACCGCCGCCTTTTGGGAAGGACTCTCGGGTCGAATCAAAGATGAGCTGGCTGGACGTGACGTACCGTCCACCCTGGACGCCCTGATTACCCTAGCGACTCGAGTGGACATACGCTTTCAGGAGCGGTCCAAAGAGGTGTCCCGTGAGAGACGTCCGGTAAGGCATTCCTCTCCTCCACAGAAGCCCGCCGTACTCCAGTCAACGGCCTCTGGTGTCTCCATCCATGAGCCCATGCAGATCGACCGTGTGCGACAGTCAGAACAACGCCGAGCAGAGCGGCTCGCCAAGGGTCTCTGCTTCTACTGCGGAGAGGGCACACACCTGCTACGCTCCTGTCCAGAGAGGCCGGGAAACTCCAAAGCCTAGGGTTGGTAGGAGAGGCCACCCTAGGTGCTGGGACTCTCTCAGACCCAGTTACATGGACTGTGCAAGTGACAACGGGAGAGACGCGGTTTACGGCTGAGGCGTACCTCGATTCTGGGGCAGCAGGCAATTTCATCCAGCAGGCCACGGTGGACAAATACCAGGTGCCTGTTACTCCACTCGCCAAACCTCTTGTGATTGCCTCTGTGGATGGGAGACCCCTCTCTGACACCATCTCCTGGATCACCAAGCCGCTTGAACTGCGTATCGGTGCTCTGCACACCGAGAACATCGCTCTCTACGTCCTCCCACATATGTCACATCAAATCCTGCTGGGCCTTCCTTGGTTGCGGACACACGAGCCTTCAGTCAGCTGGGGCACTGGCGATATCACTCGATGGGGGTCTTCTTGCCATGAGAACTGTCTGAAGACCATACAACCTATCCGGCGACCTCCGGTTCCCGAGTCCCTACCGGGACTGCCCTCAGCCTATTGGTCCTTCGTGGACGTCTTTGATAAGAAGGAGTCCGAAGTACTTCCGCCACATCGTCCTTACGATTGTGCCATTGACCTGCTCCCGGGAACTACACCACCTCGAGGACGGATATATCCACTGTCTCCAGCCGAAACAAGGGCCATGTCTACGTACATCACAGAGAGCCTGGCTAAGGGATTCATTCGGAGATCCTCCTCTCCTGCTGGAGCAGGCTTCTTCTTCGTAAAGAAGAAAGAGGGCGACCTACGCCCATGTATAGACTACCGGGGATTGAACCTAATCACCGTAAAAAACAAGTACCCCCCTGCCGCTCATCCCCGAATTGTTTGATCGGCTCAGAGGAGCTCGTGTGTTCACCAAGTTGGATCTTCGGGGTGCCTACAACCTGGTCCGTATCCGCTCAGGGGATGAATGGAAGACCGCGTTCAACACTCGCGATGGGCACTATGAATACTGCGTGATGCCCTTCGGCCTGTGTAACGCACCAGCAGTCTTCCAAGAATTAGTGAATGATGTGTTTCGGGACCTTCTCTACGTCTGTGTGGTGGTATATCTGGACGACATCCTTGTCTTCTCTCCGGACCTCCAGACCCACCGAGAGAACGTGCAACTGGTTCTACAAAGACTGAGAGAGAATCGTCTGTACGCCAAGTACGAGAAGTGCGTCTTCGAACAGTCTTCTCTCCCCTTCCTGGGTTACCTCATCACCGATACCGGACTGCAGATGGATCCAAAGAAGGTCTCTTCCGTTCTCAACTGGCCTCCTCCTTCTGGACTGAAGGCAATCCAACGCTTTCTGGGATTCGCCAACTATTACCGCCAGTTTATTCCTCACTTCTCGGCTCTGACTGCTCCTCTTTCCGCCTTGACCAAGAAGGGGGCTAATCCAAAGGACTGGTCACCTGCGGCCGACGCCGCGTTTGGCTCTTTAAAGTGAGCCTTTGCCTCCTCTCCTGTACTCCATCGTCCAGAGTTAAACCGCCAGTTCACCTTGGAGGTGGATTCCTCCTCCTCGGGAGCCGGAGCAGTACTCATGCAGAAGTCCTCCTCCGGGAAGATGGTGACTTGCGGTTTCTTCTCCAAGAGCTTCTCAGCGCCTGAACGCAACTACACCATCGGTGACCGAGAGCTGTTGGCAGTCAAACTGGCTCTGGAGGAATGGCGCTATCTTCTGGAAGGAGCAGTGTACCCCGTCATTATTTACACGGACCACAAAAACCTGGAATACCTGCGGACGGCTCAGCGACTGAACCCACGGCAAGCCAGGTGGTCCTTGTTCTTTGCCCGGTTCGACTTCCAGCTCCATTTCCGACCCGCGAACAAGAATGTACGCGCTGATGCCTTGTCTAGGTCTTTCATGCCCATGGAGCAGGAGGAAGAGACATCCCAACCCATCATCTGCCCTAGTAAGATCATTCCGGTGGCTCCTGTCACCCTTGCCCAGATACCGCCTGGGAAGACCTATGTCTCTGAGACTGACAGGCAAAAAGTGTTACACTGGGGCCATGCCTCGAAAACAGCCGGTCATGCAGGTCAGAAGAGAACATGGAGTGCGATTGCACGTCATTACTGGTGGCCATCTCTTCGCACGGACGTCGCCTCTTTTGTCTCTGCCTGCTCCTCCTGTGCCAGGAACAAGACTCCCAAACACCTGCCATATGGCCGTCTTCTGCCTCTGCCCATACCCTCAGTTCCCTGGCAACACATAGCGATGGACTTTATTACGGACTTGCCATTGTCCTCCGGACACACAGTCAGATGGGTCGTGGTGGATCGGTTCTCTAAAATGGCCCATTTCGTTCCTATGGCTGGACTGCCCTCTGCCCAGGAACTCGCGGACGCCTATATACATCACATCTTCCGCTTGCATGGCTTTCCATCACACATAGTGTCCGACAGAGGAACTCAGTTCACCTCCCGCTTCTGGAGGGCTCTCTGTAAACATCTGGGAGTGACTCTGGACTTTTCTTCGGCCTACCATCCTCAGTCGAACGGCCAAGTGGAACGGGTCAATCAGATATTGACCTCTTTCTTACGTCACTACGTCAACGCCCATCATGACGATTGGTCCACGCTTCTTCCTTGGGCTGAATTCTCCCATAATCACCACGTCAGTGAGTCCTCCTCCAGTTCTCCCTTCCATGTCGTCTACGGACTTCAGCCGTCTGTCCCATTGCCTGTATCCTCTTCCTCGGACATCCCTGCTGCTGATGCAGTACTCCGTGACTTTACAACCATTTGGGACTCAGTTAAGGCCTCCCTTGCACGTGCATCCCTGCGGATGAAGAGACACGCGGACAAGAGACGTCTGGATCCTCCGTGTTTCTCTCCGGGAGATCTCGTCTGGCTTGCTTCCAAATACATCCGACTGAAGATACCATCCTACAAGCTGGGACCTCGCTACATTGGACCGTTTAAAGTCCTCGGCAAGATCAATGAGGTCTCCTACAAACTACAGCTCCCGGCCACGATGAGGATACCCAACTCCTTCCACGTCTCTCTGCTCAAGCCGGTTGTCCTTGGTCCCTTCTCCGCTGCCGCCAGTCCGGCTCCTCCTCCTATTGCTGAGGACGACATCTATGCGGTAAGGGATATCGTGGCCATGAAGACCGTACGAGGTCGACAGTTCTTCCTGGTGGACTGGGAAGGGTATGGTCCTGAGGATAGGTCCTGGGAGCCCAGGGAGAACGTGGGCACTCCTCTGATCCGTGCCTTCCTGTCCCGGTTGCGGGGAGGGGGGCGTGGGGGGGGTACTGTCACGCTCCCCGGGTCCTCTGCTCCGCTCCCCGGGTCCTCTGCTCCGCTCCCCGGCTCACCTGCCACGCTCCCCGCTCTCCAGCCTCCAGTGCCCGCGCTTCCCAAGCCTCCTGGTCCCCGCTCCCGGCGCCCGTCGGCTTCCCAGTCCCTGGTCGGCTCTGCTGCGTCCTCCTCTCAGCTTCCTGCCCTGGCTTCTGGCACCCGGGCCGCGCGCATGCGCATTTGCGCGCGCGCGCGCGGTCACTGACCCTTTCTTAAAGGGCCAGTGTCCACTGACAGGAAATGATGCATACAGGTACAGGGTATAAAGGGGGTTAATGTCCAAGGGAGCGGGGCCTGTTCTTCGTGTTTTCCCAAGCTAGGAGTCAGGTCTCCTTGTGTTCTGTGAGATACTTACCTCTCTGTCTTCTAGAGCCGATCCTGCATCGCCATCCGGTCCTGCTGTATCTCGAACCCCGAACGCTGCCCATCTGCCATCCTGACAGTCCGTACCATCTCGGTTCCCTGCGGTGACCCGTCATCTCGCTCCAACGGTTCCGGACCCCGCCAGACATCATCACGGCTTCCGAACCTGAGCTCCGTCACCCGGACCACCATCAGTGACCTCGTGGTCCCAGGGACTTCTCCATTGTGTTCCAGTGCACGGACTGTCCTGCTACCTAAAGTGCTCCGGCTACCGGACTCCTTTCCTTCATCGGGGAGTTCGGCCCAGTGGATCCACCTCCCGGGTCTGCCCGTCCATCTGGCCCTAACAGATAACATGATTAGTGGGAGGACTAGTCTGGGGAAAACACCACCCCAACGACTAGACATCCACTAATTAACATATCGCCAGCGCAGTTATAAAATTGATTCTTGGCAAATGCAGAACTCAATAAGACAATAAAATGAGATGATTAGGAAGGGTATAATAGCAATAGCTATACTAGCAATAAATAGATAGTGGTAATTTAGGAGGTCCGGGAAAGTAGTCAGGATGCTTTACAAGCTATAAACTAGTCATCTTGATTGTTTTTCATTTCGTAGATAAAAAGTATTTCTATTCTTAATTGGAGCTGTCGTTAGGTGCCATCCTAGTACACTTATGCCACGTACACTTGTTTAGTACTGTATTTGCTGAGTTTTTTACCTCATATTTGTAACCCAAAACCAGGAGTGGGTAAAAAATGCAGAAGTGGTGCCCGTGTTTCTATTATACTTTTCCTCTGATTGTTCCACTCTTAGAAAAAAACTCACCAAATACTCAATGTCTGCACGTGGCCATAAGGGGAACCTATCAGGTCCACAAATGCTTTTAACCTGCAGATATGAGATTAATTTGCAGTTTAATAGTGTTCTGAAGTCAACGCATTGAAAGCCTGGTTACCTGGAGGAAATTAACTTTATGCCTCCTGGCAGCCTCCGCCTTTCATTCATAGAGGCAAAGCACGCCACCGCACTGAGTAACAACCAGCTCTGTATTATCACTGATGACCCGGCTTTCAATCAGTTCAGAACTGTGATTACAGCTGTCACTCATGAACAAAGCAGTGACTGCAGTGACTTTATGACTGAAAGCCGTAGATTTCCAGGAGAAATAAAGTTAAAGAGGTTGTCCAGTCTAAATTCTTATGTGTGTGTGACGCCCTGGACCCCAGGGGTCACAGAATAACATCACATACACACACACCCCCTCCCCTGGTCAGGAACACCCGTCAAACAAAACCCTTGTTGCCTCCCTCCAGGGTCTGATGTCCACACCAGGTGGGGCAGAGCCAGGCGGTTGGCCCCACCCACCGAGGAGTTCACAGGCCTGGAGGCGGGAAAAGTAGTCAGTTGTAGTTTGGAGGTGAAGTGGAGAGGAGGTAGAGAGAGAGAAGGAGAGACTGTGTGTGTCTGGGTCGGAGCCCATGGATAATTCTTTCGGTCTAATATAGCGCAATAAGGATATTTGCTGGTATTAATTATTTGAACTTTATTTAATAGGCACTCCTATTATTACAACGCGTTTCAGCAGAATTGCTTTCATCAGGTATAATAGGAGCAGTCAGGTCGGAGCCCAGGCACAATCAGCAAGGTCGGCAGACGGTGGTGGCCGTCTGCAGGAGTAGGTGGACGCCGGTACCGAACCGGGGAGCGGATTGAAGCCAAGCACCAAGGCAGGGTACTCAGAACCCGACTAGGCTTGGAAGCCGCCGTAACGGTCAAATTCCCTGATTGCGGTCTGGACCTCAGGGGTTCATTCCCAACCAAGTCCCGTCAGAAGGCAACAGCCGAACCCGTCCGGATAAGAGCTACCGCCAACGGCCAGAGATCCAAGGGCCAGCGCCTGCGGGCAAAACGGGCTCTCCCGACACGTACAAGCCGGGGAGCGGACCACCCGTGGGAATCCATAGGGGTCAAACACTTACACATAGGTGCAGGGAATGACAGCCACCATCAACCCGTCCGGGGAGAGTGAAGACACCGCAACCAACTGTGGGCCCCGTCCATCCAGCCGTTTGGTTTACCAGAGACTCTGTTATTGACTACCTGAGTGAGTACACCAGTGCCATCCGGCACAGCGCTGCACCGTAACGCTGCCCCGCATCCACGCTGCCTCCCAACATCAGCACCTGCACCTATCCCCTCTTCCCTACTCCCCAACCGGGGCCCCGGGACCAACAGCCCCTACCCACGGAGGGGATAACACCTTAAGCTGCTCTCCGCCATCGCTCCCGGGATACCTTCGTCACCAGCAGCGGTGATGCCCACCATCACCACAACCCGTGGGTGGCGTCACAACCGACATCCCACCACCAAACCTCCCCTTTTCACTCGTGGGCGAGGAGGCGCTGCTCGAGCCCCCGGGTCCGGCCCCGTGCTCGAGCCACCGAGGAGCAGAAGCACCGGACCCGAGTGCCAGCGATTCCCCAAGGCGAGCGGCGTTCCCGGAACCCCTCCGCCCGCGACATATGCAGTCACTCTATGTGACTGCAAACATATGAATCCTCATATTGCACACAATGTGCGCTGTAACATTTGACGGTGTCAGAATGGTGGTCACGTGGCAGCGAGCATGTGATATGTATACTCCCAGACACATTTTGACTAGAGGTGTACAGCCTCTCTCCAAGAAAGTGTATTGAGCGATGCCTCCACCCTCTAGTCAGATTCTGGCTGGGAGTCTGCATATCGCATATGTGACGCCCTAGCAAAACCAGGTAGTCACACATAGGCCCCCCGCATAACACCTTCCCTCACGTAGGTTACATACAGCCGACCTGAAACCCTACAACCCCCCTCAGGGTAAGACAGGCACACCAGTGGGTGGGACCAGGCGGTTAGGAGATGCCCACCTAGGGGTCTAGACAGCCCGGGGTGGGAAAAACAGTAGTTGAGTTGGCGTTCAAGTGCAACTTGGAGGTGCCAATTTTACAGGTGCCAAGGCCGGAGCCCTGACACCTTGGCTAGGTGGCAGACGGTGGTCTCCGTCTGCAGGAGACGGGAAGACGGCTCGGCAGATCCGAGGTGGACCGGGACAGGGTTGGAGCCTGCCGGTACCGACACCGGAGACCCAACCGGAAACCGAGCACAGAGGGGGTACTCGGACCCTGAAGCCAAGACCGGAACCAATGGCCTAGCTAATCAACCAATTCAGGGCAGGATTATAGGTCTTGTGCCAACCAAAGTCCCAAAAGCAGACACCCACACACAGAGAGGGATAGGGCAACCGCCAGGGCCTGATAGATCCCACGTGTCAGCGTCAGCGGGCACGGCTCCTCAGGTACACAACAAGCCAGGAGCGGACTCCCGTGTTACATACCGGGAAGTCCAACACAAGCAAAACAGTGCAGAAGGAAAACACGGCGACCACCAACCCGGGTGGGGGACCAGAGTACAACCAGCCGCGGCGGCCGGCCACCAGCACCTTGGTTTACCAAAAGACTCATGTGATTTATTCAACTGTGAGTAACCAAACATCCCCTGGTACGTCCGGGCGCGCAGGCCCCTGCCATCACCATCCCCTGTACAGAGCCACTGGGCACCGGGGCAACCATCCGTACCCACGGAGGGGTTAATATCCAGCTGCCATTACATCTCCCCCGAGGTGTCCCACAACAGCAGCAGTGGTGCCACCTTTCACCACACACCGTGGGTGGCGTCACGAACTGAGTATGGCCCAGCCCGTACAACTACGTCCCCCTTTTCATTTGGCGTGCCCACGTGACCCCCGGGTCCGCAGGATCCCTCGAGCCACACAGGGGATCCGGATCCGAGCAGCCCGGTTGCTACAGGCGTGGGGGCGGCACACATACTTGTGGACACGTAACCGCTATTCCGAGCTCTGACACTGGTGAATCCTCACAGCGCACAGTGCGAGCAATGAAAGGATTCATAAGTCTGTAGTCGCATAGAGTGGCTTATGGAATAACCCAATATCTGCAGGTTAACAGCGTTTGTGGACGTGACATTCACTTTAACCACTTACAATCTCCCTGTACATACATATGCCAAACAATAGTACCATCCATTGATTTGTGTAGGTGAAATGTGTTTTTGTTAGGCCTATCCCTATGGAAAGTAAGTCACTGAAAGTGCCTGAATAGATAGAAATAGTCTTTGTAGCAAGTTAGTAGCATATAACTGTAATCTCCGTCCAGACTGAATGGAGCCCACAGCGGACCCATTGTCAAAGTGACCCATGACTCACTTTGGAGGGCAACGAGGGGTTAATGTGTCGCCCTGGGCAAGCCAGGGGACACAGGTCACACACCACCACACCCTACATCCCAGTTAGGAACACCAAAGCTAACCAAAAATCCTTGTTGCCTTCCTCCAGAGGCTGATGATTCACACCAGGGGGTGGGCCAGGCGGTTGGCTCCGCCCACCGAGGAGGACACAGCTCTGGAGGCGGGAGAAACCAGGCAGTTGAAGAGAGTTGAGTTTAGGAGGAGGAAGTGGAAGGAGTGAAGGAGTAGCCCAGGCAGGGCTTGAGAAAACAGCTAAGTGAAAGTGAAGGAAGAAAAGTGGTAAAGGAGGACAGCAAGAGTGGTGACAGGAAAGAAAGAGTGTGTAAAGCCTGAAGTAGTCCAGCTGTGTGCAGGACAGGTCAGCAAGGTCAGCAACGGCGGTGACTGTCTGGAGGGGGACCGTTTGGAAGTTCCTGGAAGGACCGCGGACGGATAGTGGCCCGGCGGTCTGGAGCAGTGTTCCGAAGGACAGTCAGCACCAGGGCACGGGCCTCTCGGACCCCGGCAAGGCTTGGAGTCGCCAGAATTTGCCAAATCCGTCAGTGAAGGGGACGTAGATCCCCCAACAACCAAGTCCCGATTGAAGGCAACAGCCCAACCAGTGTAAGAGAGACACCGCCACCGCCAGGGCACCAGTTTCTCAGGGCCAGCGCCTGCGGGCAAAGAGTAGAGCTCCTCCGGTCCAGCTTGAAGCCGGGGAGCAGGTTACCGGTGGGAACCCATCGCTACCAACATAGAACAAAGGTGCAAGGAAAAGGGACATCACCGTCACCTACTGGGAGAGCGAGTGCAGCCGTCCGTGGGAACTGTCTTTCCAGCCGTGTGGTTTACCGTAAAACTGTGTCAACGTCTCAGGCTGAGTGAGTACCACAGTGCCGCAAGGCACAGCGCTGCCCCCGCGTCCCTGCGCCCCACCAGGCCCTGCACCTCCCTCACCATCACCGGGCCCCGGGATCACCAACCCCTACCCACGGAGGGGCAACAAAACACCTGGCTGCTCCGCATCACCATCCCCGGGATCCCCATATTGAGCAGCGGTGGTGAAATCACCACAACCGTGGGTGGCGTCATGGACAATAAACAATTCCCACACCCAACAAACCCCTTTCACTCACGGGTGAGGAGTGCTGCTCGAGAACCCCCGGTATCCGGCCTACAGCTCGAGCCACCACTGAGCAGCGGCCGCCGGACCCGAGCAGAAGGGGGTGAGCGTAGTGTGCTGACACCCTCCTCCCCGCCCGCGACAACTTGGCGTCATGAACAGGATCTTACCGCTCTGCCGTCTGGTAGAGGTGCGCCTTGTTACCGCCGGAGGTATCCGGCAGAAAAATTTCAGAAGCCGCCATCTTTGGCGCGAAAAGTTCCCGCTCGAGCGTCTTCTCGAGTAGTAGAGGCGCGAAGGCCAAAACCCCACCCCGAGAGAGGAGGGGCCGAAAAGAGCTAAGGGGGACGCGATGGCGGCTGGACGCATGTAGCTGCAGCTATAAAAGCAGGGACGCCAGGACTCTGCAGACATACCGTTCCTGGAAGAAGAAGCCATCATGTGGATGCCGTCCCGCGACACCGTAGCCCCCGCACCTGAAACCGCGGCGTGGGTGGAAATCCGAACCGCGCAGCTCTACCAAAGGCTGCAGGTCAGGATGCAGCTCCTCATGGAGGAGTGGGAGACCGACATGGCGGACGTCATAGCCACCATGCGGAGACGCGAGGAGGAAGCGGAGAAAGGGAGGGTGAGTGACCCACGTCCCGATGCCCTGGAAGGGCCGGTCATCGCGGCTGCGGGGCCCGGTCCAAGCCCTCTCCCCCCGTTGCCTCCCTCGCCACCCGTCTCGGAGGCCGTGACCCCGCCACTAGGCCTGCTACCACCGCAACCGGTAGCAATACCCGGCGTCCCCGCCCAGGCAGACCGACCTGTAGCCGGAGCCCGCAGTAAACCGGAGGTGTTACCGTGGAAGATTCCGAAGGTTGAACCGGAGGCATCCCCTGAAAAACCCCCCGAGCCGGAGCCGATGACCCGCTCCGAGCCGAAGGCCCAGCAGCGGAAAGCCCCTATGCCCATTCCCCACACCTCGGCTGAGGTAGCGCCGGGTTGTTGCTGCAAGGCAGCGCCCAAGACCAAGACACCGCGGGACATGCCGCCCAGATTCCTGACAGTGGGCAACGTCCAGGATGTCCCGCGGGGCCCGACCCGTGCGCCGGCGCTGGCAGCAGCGCCGTATTGAGATAGGGAGCCGGTACCGCTGGGCCTGGAGATCGCCGAGAGGGAACGAAAGAAGGCCGAGCTGGTGGCCCGAGCTATCAAAGAAAAAGAGAATCTCCGACAGGCCACGTTCCGTGTCCGGGGTCCGTTGTACGAGGGGCAGGTGAGGCGGTTTGATGTCCGCCGGGGCTACGGGTTCATCTACGAGCCGGACCTGGAGGCCGAAGTGTTTGTAGCCCGGCGGGATGTGAATGCCCACCTGCCTGAGGAGCATCCCGGCCGCAACCTAATGCCGGGAGCAGGGCCGGATTATAGGCGGGGCAGGCGGGGCTGGAGCCCAGGGGCCCCCACCAAAAGAGCTTCTAAGGGGGCCCCCACCATACTTAGCACTAGGCACCTGTCAGCATTTTTTTTTTCACACCCTCTCCCCCTCCGTAAAGACAGTCTAATAAATCAGCTGTGTTTTCGGGGGGGGGGGTGGCACCGCTATTTATTTGCATCTGCGTCTTTAAGACGCAAAAACAAACTGCGGGCACAGGACGCTGATTGATCTCGGAAGTACCAGCGGCCGCTTGAACTTCCGGGGTCAGAGGTGTGCTAATGCTCCCTGCTATGTGCTGCGGCTGTACCTAGAAGCAGGGGCACGGTGTGGTGGGCCGCTGTCTGCTGTCCCCGCTGCGCTCCTTACATGCCAGGCACACTAGCAGGAGGCAGCGAGCTGTGCCGGCTCTGCTGTGTGCCGGCTCTGCTGTGTGCCGGCTCTGCTGTGTGCCGGCTCTGCTGTGTGCCGGCTCTGCTGCCGGCATGTACACTGCAGAGGGGCGCAGCAGAGCCGATGACCGCAGCTTCCTGTTTCCGTTCCTATTCAAATGTATTTGCATCTTTCAGACGTAAATACATTTGAACAGCGCGCCGGGACTGGGCCCCGCCCCCGACGTGCAGCAACGTGATGAGATCAGCACCTTGCTGACATCATCACAGTGCTGCCGGCGCCACACTGGGGACATGAGGAAGCGAGCGCTCCATGAAGGAGCTGAAGAGACAGGTGTAATTAATGGGGATGAGTGAGGAGGGGCAGAGGACACAACGGGGAACATTTGTGAAGGAACACAGCTCTGTGACAGGCAGAGGAGGAGCACTGTATTCCGAGAGAGGGGGGGAGGGAGGCAGGAGTGTGTAGTGATGGAGCAGTGTAATTTGTGTGTGTAGGGGGTGATGAGGGCTGTATTGTGTGTGGGGGAGGGGTAATGGAGGGTGCATTGTATTGTGTGTGTGTAGGGGGAGGGGTAATGGGGGGTCTATTGTGTGTGTGTGTGTAGGGGGAGGGGTAATGGGGGGTGTATTGTGTGTGTGTGTGTGTGTGTGTGTGGAGGGGTAATGGGGGGTGCATTGTATTGTGTGTGGGGAGGGGTAATGGGGGGTGCATTGTATTGTGTGTGTGTGTGTAGGGGTAATGGGGGGTGCATTGTATTGTGTGTGTGTGTGTAGGGGTAATGGGGGGTGCATTGTATTGTGTGTGTGTAGGGGTAATGGGGGGTGCATTGTATTGTGTGTGTGTGGGGGGGGCGGTAATGGGGGGTGCATTGTATTATGTGTGTCTGTGTAGGGGTAATGGGGGGTGCATTGTATTGTGTGTGTGTGTGTGTGCGTGTAGTGGTAATGGGGGTGTATTGTGTGTGTGTGTGTAGGGGTAATGGGGGGTGCATTGTATTGTGTGTGCGTGTGTGTGTAGGGGTAATGGGGGGTGCATTGTATTGTGTGTGTGTGTGTGTAGGGGTAACGGGGGGTGCATTGTATTGTGTGTGCGTGTGTGTGTAGGGGTAATGGGGGGTGCATTGTATTGTGTGTGCGTGTGTGTGTAGGGGTAATGGGGGGTGCATTGTATTGTGTGTGTGTGTGGGGGGGGTGATGGGGGGTGCATTGTAGTGTGTGTGTGTGTGTGTGTGTGTCAGAGATGTGTGTGTAAGAAGCAGTACTGTGTGTGTATATATGAATTAGAGCAGTCTGTGCGCCCCCCCCCCCCCCCGAACTATATGGGTTCCCCAGAGCGCTATGTCACCCATCGCAGTGATGAGTACACCACCAGAGCTGTTTGCCACTCCAGTAACGTCTATGCCCCCTGCCCCTCCTGTAATGTATATATCGTAGCCCCCAGCCCCTCCTGTGATGTATATACAGCAGTGCTGCCAGTGTGCAGTCATGTGTGTTAGTGACAGCCATCGTGAAACAGCCACATGTCCTGACGGAGCTGGACGGAAACAAGCGGGAGAGGTGAGTGAGGCTGCTGGCGATTTCCCCATATTAATACCTGTAAAGGCTCATGCACACGTAACTGCTGAATATTCTGCAGCGATTTGACAGCACATGTGCGCGTCAAATCGCTGCAGAAACACTGCATAATGGATGTAGTTATTCTGTACAGAAAATCCGATTTCATGCGCTCTGGCTGCTGCCCCCACCATAGACAGAGCGGGAGCTGCATCCATAGCGCACGGAATAATTGACATGCTCATTTTATGAACGCACGGATTTGGGTCAACATTTTAGCACCCAAATCACTGCGTTCATAAAAGCAATGGGTGCACGTATCATGCACAATATACATAGATTGTATAGGGGACGCAGGACGCATGCATTTACACTGCAGTGCTATACGCAGCGTAAATGCATGTAATTACGCAAAGTGCGCACGAGCCCTAATGCGTCTGTGTCTGCATGTATGTCAGTGTATATGACTGTGCATATATTTGTCTGTTTATATGTATTTTTCTGAATTTGTCTTCAAATATGTATATACGCATGCCTGTATGTGTATGTGCGTGTCTGTGTGTGGATGGGGTCCACTGAGACTCTTTCACCCGGAGGCCACAAAAACCTGGAGCTGGCCCTGGCTGCCTTAACATTGGGATCAATAAAAAATATGTGACAAAAGCGGGCTTTACACGCTACAATATATCTAACGATGTGTCGGCGGGGTCACGTCGTAAGTGACGCACATCCGGCATCGTTAGTGATATTGTAGTGTGTGACAGCTACGTGCGACCCTGATTGTGCGTTAAAACGTTGATTGCATACACGTCGTTCATTTTCTAAAAATTGAACGTCTCTTTGTTCATCGTTCTTGAGGCAGCACACATCGCTCCATGTGACACCCCGGGAACGATGAACTGCAGCTTACCTGCGTCCCGCCGGCAATGCGGAAGGAAGGAGGTGGGCGGGATGTTTACGTCCCGCTCATCTCCGCCCCTCCGCTTCTATTGGCCGGCCGCTGTGTGACGTCCCTTTCACTTCAGGAAGTGGATGTTCGCCGGCCACAGCGAGGTCATTTGGAAGGTAAGTACGTGTGACGGGGGTTAATCGTTTGTGCGACACGGGCAACAAATTGCCTGTTCCGCACATACGATGGGGGCGTGTGCGATCGCATACGAGATCGAAATGTGTAAAGCAGCCTTAACTCTACTTTCTGTGTGTAAGTGGACAGCTGTGATTTATCCTGGACTGTGTCTGTATTGTAGTGCTGTAAATCTGAATGTGGCAGAACAGGATAAGATAAATGTTCATTGGATTTATATCTAAATGCTACGGTTCGTGCTCTACTGTTATGGCTAAAAATGTTAACGTTATGGGGCCCCCACCAGATTTTCTGCCCAGGGGCCCCCACCAACCTTAATCTGGCCCTGGCCGGGAGACATCGTGCAATACACCCGGCACTGTGGGGAGCGGGGGTGGTTCGCGCTGGACGCTAAGTTAAGGGGCAGCCAAGAGTCCCGAGTGAGCGCCGCGCCCCCTCCCTTGGAAGGAGCGCCTGAGCCTGAAAGTCTGGAGTAGGGCAGCGGATGCCCGTTGCACCGTCCCCGTTGGGACCACCATTTTGTTGTTTAAAAGTTTGAAAGAATGATAAGGAAATGATTACCGAACAGTAACCAGATTATCTTTGTGATTTGCAACCGGCTGGAGCCGGCACCGTTGTCCCCGTGGGGACCGTTTAAAAAGTTTTGCATGGAGGACTATCCATGGACAAGCCCGTGAACTTGCAGGGCAACCACAAACGTTAGTGGCTTGTAAATAAGTTGTTTACCGTTACCGTTTTCCGCAATGCCGCCTCCGGAGAGGCAGGTTGGAGGGAGGGCCCTGAGCAGAGCAGGCTGGGGCCCAGCCACCAAAGGAACCGGTGGCTACCCTCTGGAGGGAAGGACAGATCCCGCTCGGGTACCGTGTGCTGGACTGTGGGTCAAGGGGTGCTGCCTGGGCTTTAGGGGCAGCATCAGGGCCAGGTTGCTTGGGTGGGAGAGAGCGGAAACCGTAACCGTAAACCGTTATGCAACGTTTAAGAAATGTGCCTCCCGTTAAGGGAAGATTTATTAAAAATGTACATATGTTATTATTTTACCATGTTATCTTTAGCAGAAAAATAAAACCGGTGTTGGACGGCAGCCCGCGGACGGTCTGAATTTTGCTAAGGGGGAATGTGTCGCCCTGGGCAAGCCAGGGGACAAAGGTCACACACCACCACACCCTACATCCCAGTTAGGAACACCAAAGCTAACCAAAAATCCTTGTTGCCTTCCTCCAGAGGCTGATGATTCACACCAGGGGGTGGGCCAGGCGGTTGGCTCCGCCCACCGAGGAGGACACAGCTCTGGAGGCGGGAGAAACCAGGCAGTTGAAGAGAGTTGAGTTTGAGAGGAGGAAGTGGAAGGAGTGAAGGAGTAGCCCAGGCAGGGCTTGAGAAAACAGCTAAGTGAAAGTGAAGGAAGAAAAGTGGTAAAGGAGGACAGCAAGAGTGGTGACAGGAAAGAAAGAGTGTGTAAAGCCTGAAGTAGTCCAGCTGTGTGCAGGACAGGTCAGCAAGGTCAGCAACGGCGGTGACTGTCTGGAGGGGGACCGTTTGGAAGTTCCTGGAAGGACCGCGGACGGGTAGTGGCCCGGCGGTCTGGAGCAGTGTTCCGAAGGACAGTCAGCACCAGGGCAGGGGCCTCTCGGACCCTGGCAAGGCTTGGAGTCGCCAGAATTTGCCAAATCCGTCAGTGAAGGGGACGTAGATTCCCCAACAACCAAGTCCCGATTGAAGGCAACAGCCCAACCAGTGTAAGAGAGACACCGCCACCACCAGGGCACCAGTTTCTCAGGGCCAGCGCCTGCGGGCAAAGAGTAGAGCTCCTCCGGTCCAGCTTGAAGCCGGGGAGCGGGTTACCGGTGGGAACCCATCGCTACCAACATAGAACAAAGGTGCAAGGAAAAGGGACATCACCGTCACCTACTGGGAGAGCGAGTGCAGCCGTCCGTGGGAACCGTCTTTCCAGCCGTGTGGTTTACCGTAAAACTGTGTCAACGTCTCAGGCTGAGTGAGTACCACAGTGCCGCAAGGCACAGCGCTGCCCCCGCGTCCCTGCGCCCACCAGGCCCTGCACCTCCCTCACCATCACCGGGCCCCGGGATCACCAACCCCTACCCACGGAGGGGCAACACAACACCTGGCTGCTCCGCATCACCATCCCCGGGATCCCCATATTGAGCAGCGGTGGTGAAATCACCACAACCGTGGGTGGCGTCACGGACAATAAACAATTCCCACACCCAACAAACCCCTTTCACTCACGGGCGAGGAGTGCCGCTCGAGAACCCCCGGGATCCGGCCTACAGCTCGAGCCACCACTGAGCAGCGGCCGCCGGACCCGAGCAGAAGGGGGTGAGCGTAGTGTGCTGACACCCTCCTCCCCGCCCGCGACATTAACCTTTGGGAGGAAAGGAAAGCACAGGCTCTGGGGGGGGGTCAAAGGTTTAGGGGGTTGGTGAAAGAGTGAGGGGATGGCTTAAGTTTTGAAGTGGGTATATAGGGTCAGGAAGGGGACGTGGAGACTACCATAGCACGTGTGGCCACCAGAAAAGGTCCCACCCTCCCACTTTGTGTTGAGTTGGTGTGTGGGTTTTTAGAAATATAATGTTGCATTTATTCAACTGTTCTTGTCATTTTGGCAGGCTACCGCCAAAAGTGAGGTGGGTTCTTGGAGTTGGTGGTAAAATGGTGGTGGGTGGGTTATACAGTACAGACCAAAGGTTTGGACACACCTTCTCATCTCTAGAACAGCTGTTAAGAGCAGACTTTGTGCAGCAGGTCTTCTGAGTAAAATAGCTTCTAGGACACCACTGCTGAGGACAGGCAACAAGCAGATGAGACTTGTTTGGGCTAAAGAACACAAGGAATGGACATTAGACCACTGGAAATCTGTGCTTTGGTCTGATGAGTCCAAATTTGAGATCTTTGGGTCCAACCACCGTGTCTTTGTAGAAAAGGTGAACGGATGGACTCTACATGGCTGGTTCCCACCGTGAAGCATGGAGGAGGAGGTGGGATGGTGTGGGGATGCTTTGCTGGTGATACTGTTGGGGATTTATTCAAAATTGAAGGCATACAGAACCATCATGCCTACCACAGCATCTTGCAGTGGCGTAATATTCCATCCGGTTTGCGTTTAGTTGGACCATCATTTATTTTTCAACAGGACAATGACCCCAAACACACCTCCAGGCTGTGCAAGGGCTATTTGACTAAACAGGAGAGTGATGGGGTGCTACGCCAGATGACCTGGTCTCCACAGTCACCAGACCTGAACCCAATCGAGATGGTTTGGGGTGAGCTGGACCGCAGAGTGAAGGCAAAAGGGCCAATAAGTGCTAAGCATCTCTGGGAACTCCTTCAAGACTGTTGGAAAACCATTTCCGGTGACTACCTCTTGAAGCTCATCAAGAGAATGCCAAGAGTGTGCAAAGTAGTAATGAAAGCAAAAGGTCGCTACTTTGAAGAACCTAGAATATAAGACACATTTTCAGTTGTTTCACACTTTTTTAAGTATTTCATTCCACATGTTTTAATTCATAGTTTTGATGCCTTCAATGTGAATCTACAATTTTCAGCCTTGAAAATAAAGAAAACTCTTTGAATGAGAAGGTGTGTCCAAACTTTTGGTCTGTACATCAGGTGGATGGTAACCCCCCTCCTTTTTTCTTTTTGGAATGGTAATTATCTGGCGGACTTTGAGGCTCTCTAGGGTGGGGTCCCTTGGGAGTTGGTGTTAGGCCTAAGACACACGGCATGAAAATCGGACCGAGTGGAATACGATAAAACATCGCATTCCACTCGGACCAATATTAACCTATGCGTCAGCACCCATGAGCGATTATTTTCTCGGCCCCAATCGGACCGAGAAAACAATCGTAGCATGCTGCGATTGTAATGCGAGACTCTTTCTCTCGCACCCATTCAAGTTATGGGGCGAGAGAAAGATCGCACTGCACTTGCGGTACACCGTTGTACCACGAGTGCAGGGCGAGAATGTCAATACCCGGCTACGGAGGAGAGAGGGAGATAAATCCCTCCCACTCCTCCTCCGTGCTGGCCTGCCTCTCCTCAGCGCTGGCCCGTCCCTCCTCAGAACCGTCCCGTCCCCCGCAGCTGAGGGCCGATCGCATGGCAGTGTGTCGCCCGGGGACCAGGGGGTACTCAGATCCGGGCCACAGAGTCACTTCTGTGGGTATCACGGTGGCGTGACCCGGTCTGTGATCCCAGGCTCCACAGTAAAAGGGGATTTGGTAAGGGAGATTGTCCGTGACGCCACCCACGGTTGTGGTGAGGTTGGAACACCACCGCTGCTCTGGACGGGGATCCTGGGAGCGATGGTATGGAGCAGCTAGATGTTACTTCTCCCCTCCGTGGGTAGTGGGTTGGCTGTCCCGGGGCCCGGTGATGGGGTAAGCAGGGAGCAGGGCGCAGTGCTGCGGTGTGGTGCCCAAGGGCATGGGCGTACTCACAAGTAATTCACACGGAGTCAATGGTAAACTAGGAATTGCCGGTGTCCGTAGCCTTCGGTACGGGGGTGTTAGTGTCCCACTGTCACGCTCCCCGGGTCCCCTGTGCTGCCCTCCGGCTCACCTGTCACGCTCCCCGCTCTCCAGCACCCCTTGCCAGCGCGTCCCCAGCGTCCTGGTCCCCGCACCCGGCGTCCGTCGGCTTCACAGCCCCATCCTGGTCCTGCTGCTTCCTCCTCGCAGCTTCCTGCTCTGGCTTCTGGCACTCGGGCAGCGCACATGCGTATTAGGGCGCGCGCGCGGTCATTGACCCTTTCTTAAAGGGCCAGCGTCCATTAGCAGGAAATGATGCAAAACAGGTACAGGGTATAAAGGGGGTTTATGTCCAAGGGGGCGGGGCCTGATCTTCGTGTTTCTTAAGCTAGGAGTCAGGTCTCCTGGTGTATATGTGTATATACTCACCTATCTCTCTTGTAGAGCCGTGCCTGCCTCGCCATCCGGTCCAGACCGAATCCCGAACCCCGAACGCAGTCCATCTGCCATCCTGACAGTCCGTACCATCTCGGATCCCTGCGGTGACCTGTCATCTCGCTCCAAAGGTTCCGGACCCCGCCTGACATCTTCTCGGCTTCCGAACCTGAGCTGCGTCACCCGGACTACCACCAGTGACTCCGTAGTCCCAGGGACTTCTCCGTTATACTCCTGTGCACGGACTGTTCTGCTGCCTATAGTGCTCCAGCTACCGGACCCCTTACCACCATCTAGGAGTTCGGCCCAGTGGATCCACCTCCTGGGTCTGCCCGTCCACCTGGCCCTGACAGTAAGATCAGGCCATGGATCCCGCTGCAGCACTAGCAGCCGTACAGGAGGAACTCCAACGCCAGCGAGAGACTCAGACCCGCATGCTGCAATTTATGTCTTCTGTGGACGCCCGCCTGAACACGCTACAAGCGGCAGTCACGGCTTCAGCATCCCGGGCCTCCACTAGTCAAGCCACGGCTCCAGCTCCCGTGGCGACTTCGTCAGATACTTCCAGACTTCGTTTGGCCTCACCACCCCGGTACGCCGGAGACCCCAAGACCTGCAGGGGATTCTTAAACCAATGCTCCCTCCATTTCACGCAGCTGCCGCATTTGTTTGCCTCTGATCAAGCCAAGGTCGCCTTCATCATGTCCCATCTAGAGGGTGAGGCACTGGCGTGGATGAACCCCTTGTGGGAGAAGGGGGATCCTGTGACCACGAACATCCAGGACTTCCTGCAGGCATTCCGTGGCACCTTTGATGAGCCCGGACGCGCCTCCGCGTCTGCTTCGTCTCTTCTCCGGTTGCGTCAGGGGACTCTGACGGTGGGCCAATACGCAATCCGGTTTCGCACCTTGGCTTCGGAACTCGGGTGGAACAACGAGGCCTTAATCGCCGCCTTCTGGGAAGGACTCTCGGGGCGAATTAAAGATGAGCTGGCGGGTCGTGACGTACCGACCACCCTGGATGCCCTGATTACCCTAGCGACTCGAGTGGACATCCGCTTTCAGGAGCGATCCAAGGAAGTGTCCCGTGAGAGACGTCCGGTACGGCATTCCTCTCCTCCGCAGAAGCCCGCCGTACTTCAGTCGTCAACAGCTGGGGCCCCCGTCCACGAGCCCATGCAGATCGACAGAGTGCGGCAGTCTGAACAACGTAGAGCTGAGCGGCTCGCCAAGGGCCTCTGCTTTTACTGCGGAGAGGACACACACCTGCTACGCTCCTGTCCTGAGAGGCCGGGAAACTCCAAAGCCTAGGGTTGGTAGGAGAGGCCACCCTAGGTGCTGGAACTCTCTCAGACCCGGTTACATGGACTGTGCAAGTGACAACGGGAGAGACGCGGTTCATGGCTGAGGCATACCTCGATTCCGGGGCAGCAGGCAATTTCATCCAGCAGGCCACGGTGGACAAGTACCAGGTGCCTGTTACTCCACTTGACAAGCCCCTCGTGATTGCCTCTATGGATGGGAGACCCCTCTCTGACACCATCTCCTGGATCACCAAGCCGGTGGAACTGCGTATCGGTGCCCTGCACACCGAGAACATCGCTCTCTACGTCCTCCCACACATGTCCCATCAAATCCTGCTGGGACTTCCCTGGTTGCGGACACACGAACCATCAGTCAGCTGGGGCACTGGCGAAATCACCCGATGGGGCTCTTCGTGCCATGAGAAGTGCCTGAAGACCATACAACCCATCCGACGACCTCCGGTTCCAGAGAACCTACCGGGGCTGCCCTCGGCCTATTGGTCCTTTGCAGACGTCTTTGATAAAAAGGAATCCGAGGTACTTCCGCCACATCGTCCCTACGATTGTGCCATCGACCTGCTCCCTGGAACTACACCACCTCGAGGACGGATATATCCATTGTCTCCAGCCGAAACAAGGGCCATGTCTACTTACATCACAGAGAGCCTGGCAAGGGGATTCATCCGGAGATCCTCCTCTCCTGCTGGAGCAGGTTTCTTCTTTGTCAAGAAGAAAGAGGGCGACTTACGCCCATGCATAGACTACCGGGGTTTGAATCAAATCACCGTAAAAAACAAGTACCCTCTGCCGCTCATCCCTGAATTGTTTGACCGGCTTAGAGGAGCTCGTGTGTTCACCAAGCTGGATCTTCGGGGTGCTTACAATCTGGTCCGCATCCGCTCTGGGGACGAATGGAAGACCGCGTTCAACACTCGCGATGGGCACTATGAATACTGCGTGATGCCCTTCGGCCTGTGTAACGCCCCAGCCGTCTTTCAAGAACTGGTGAACGACGTCTTCTGGGACCTTCTTTACGTCTGTGTGGTAGTATATCTGGATGACATCCTTGTCTTCTCTCCGGACCTCCAGACCCACAGAGAGAACGTGCAGCTGGTTCTACAAAGACTGAGAGAGAATCGTCTGTACGCGAAGTATGAGAAGTGTGTCTTTGAGCAGTCTTCTCTCCCCTTCCTGGGGTACATCATCTCTGATACCGGACTGCAGATGGATCCAAAGAAGGTCTCCTCCATTCTCAACTGGCCTCCTCCTTCTGGACTAAAGGCAATCCAACGCTTCCTGGGATTCGCCAACTACTACCGCCAGTTCATCCCTCACTTCTCGGCTCTGACTGCTCCTCTCTCCGCTTTGACCAAGAAAGAGGCTAATCCAAAGGACTGGTCACCTGCGGCCGACGCCGCGTTTGGCTCGCTGAAGCGGGCATTTGCCTCCTCTCCTGTACTTCACCGTCCGGAGTTAAACCGCCAGTTCACCTTGGAGGTGGATGCCTCCTCCTCAGGAGCCGGAGCAGTGCTCATGCAGAAATCCTCCTCCGGGAAGATGGTGACTTGCGGATTCTTCTCCAAGAGCTTCTCAGCGCCTGAACGCAACTACACCATCGGTGACCGAGAGCTCTTGGCAGTCAAACTGGCTCTGGAGGAATGGCGCTACCTTCTGGAAGGAGCAGTGTACCCCGTTATCATTTACACGGACCACAAGAACCTGGAATACCTGCGGTCTGCTCAGCGACTGAACCCACGGCAAGCCAGGTGGTCCTTATTCTTTGCCAGGTTTGATTTCCAGCTCCATTTCCGACCCGCGGACAAGAATGTACGCGCTGATGCCTTGTCCAGGTCTTTCATGCCCATAGAGCAGGAGGAGGAGACTACCCAACCCATCATCTGTCCTAGCAAAATCATTCCAGTGGCTCCTGTCACCCTGGCCCAGATACCGCCCGGGAAGACCTATGTCTCTGAGACAGACAGGCAAAAAGTGTTACACTGGGGTCATGCCTCGAAAACAGCCGGTCATGCTGGTCAGAAGAGAACATGGGGTGCGATTGTACGCCATTACTGGTGGCCATCTCTTCGCACGGACGTCGCTGCTTTTGTCTCTGCCTGCTCCTCTTGTGCCAGGAACAAGACGCCCAAACACCTGCCATATGGCCGTCTTCTGCCTCTGCCGATACCTTCAGTTCCGTGGCAACACATAGCGATGGACTTTATTACAGACTTGCCATTGTCCTCCGGACACACAGTCATATGGGTCGTGGTGGATCGATTCTCTAAAATGGCTCATTTCGTCCCTATGGCTGGATTGCCCTCTGCTCAGGAACTCGCGGACGCCTACATACATCACATCTTCCGCTTGCATGGCTTTCCATCTCACATCGTATCCGATAGAGGAACTCAGTTCACCTCCCGCTTCTGGAGGGCTCTCTGCAACCATCTGGGAGTGACTCTGGACTTTTCATCTGCATACCATCCTCAGTCTAATGGCCAAGTGGAGAGGGTCAATCAAATATTGACCTCTTTCTTACGTCACTATGTCAACGCCCATCACGACGACTCGTCCACGCTTCTTCCTTGGGCTGAATTCTCCCATAACCACCACATCAGTGAGTCGTCCTCCAGCTCTCCCTTCCATGTCGTTTACGGACTTCAGCCCTCCGTCCCATTGCCTGTATCCCCTTCTTCGGATGTCCCTGCTGCTGATACTGTAGCCCGTGACTTTGCAACCATTTGGGACTCTGTCAAGGCGTCCCTTGGGCGTGCTTCCCTGCGGATGAAAAGACACGCAGACAAGAGACGTCTGGACCCTCCGTGTTTCTCTCCTGGAGATCTAGTCTGGCTTGCATCCAAGTACGTCCGATTGAAGATACCATCCTACAAGCTGGGTCCTCGCTACATCGGGCCGTTTAAAGTCCTCAACAAGATCAATAAGGTCTCCTACAAGCTACAGCTCCCGGCCACGATGAGGATACCCAACTCATTCCACGTCTCCCTGCTCAAGCCGGTTGTCCTGGGTCCCTTCTCCGCTGCTGCCAGTTCGGCTCCTCCACCTATTGCCGATGACGACATCTATGCGGTAAGGGATATCGTGGCCATGAAGACCGTACGGGGTCGACAGTTCTTCCTGGTGGACTGGGCAGGGTATGGTCCTGAGGATAGGTCCTGGGAGCCCCGGGAGAATGTGGGTACTCCGCTGATCCGTGCCTTCCTGTCCCGGTTGCGGGGAGGGGGGCGTGGGGGTGGGGTACTGTCACGCTCCCCGGGTCCCCTGTGCTGCCCTCCGGCTCACCTGTCACGCTCCCCGCTCTCCAGCACCCCTTGCCAGCGCGTCCCCAGCGTCCTGGTCCCCGCACCCGGCGTCCGTCGGCTTCACAGCCCCATCCTGGTCCTGCTGCTTCCTCCTCGCAGCTTCCTGCTCTGGCTTCTGGCACTCGGGCAGCGCACATGCGCATTAGGGCGCGCGCGCGGTCATTGACCCTTTCTTAAAGGGCCAGCGTCCATTAACAGGAAATGATGCAAAACAGGTACAGGGTATAAAGGGGGTTTATGTCCAAGGGGGCGGGGCCTGATCTTCGTGTTTCTTAAGCTAGGAGTCAGGTCTCCTGGTGTATATGTGTATATACTCACCTATCTCTCTTGTAGAGCCGTGCCTGCCTCGCCATCCGGTCCAGACCGAATCCCGAACCCCGAACGCAGTCCATCTGCCATCCTGACAGTCCGTACCATCTCGGATCCCTGCGGTGACCTGTCATCTCGCTCCAAAGGTTCCGGACCCCGCCTGACATCTTCTCGGCTTCCGAACCTGAGCTGCGTCACCCGGACTACCACCAGTGACTCCGTAGTCCCAGGGACTTCTCCGTTATACTCCTGTGCACGGACTGTTCTGCTGCCTATAGTGCTCCAGCTACCGGACCCCTTACCACCATCTAGGAGTTCGGCCCAGTGGATCCACCTCCTGGGTCTGCCCGTCCACCTGGCCCTGACACCCACACACGGTGCAGCAGCTCCTGTTCTTTCCCTGCAGCCAGGTGCCTTTCTCTCCACTCTCTTCCTCTTTCTCCTCAGCCGGGAACTGGGAATACACTCCCCTGCAGTGATCCGGGTCACCCTAGGTACCGAGGGGCCACTACCCTGCTCCGGCTACCTCTGGCCCCTTCCTCACTACGGCCTGTCCCGGCCCTCTCGGAGCACGCTTCACTTTCAGCCTGGGAGCTACAACTCCAGACTCCTCTTCTGTCTGTTTCTCCACACACTCTGCTCCAGCCCCTCCCCTCTGCTCTGCTTTTCTCTTACACTGGGGGCTGTGGTTTGTCCTGCTGCACCGGTGTGAGATCAGATTACCAAGGAGGATTAACTCTTTCTGTGACAACCTGGCTTTGCCAGGGCGTCACACACCCCCTTGGTAAATCACGGCCCGTCCTCGGGCCGTCTGGCCACCAACATTTATTAAAACTGGAAATATCAACACATTACAATCATACATCTTCCCACATCGGGAGGTACGTTTTCTTAACTCTAAACTGTTCTGCCGCCCCCACCTGCTGTGCAGATGGCCTCCTCCTGAACTTGAGGGCGTTCAACAGGGGTGACAGTCCATAAAACAGTCAACGTTTATACTTGTGGGTAGCCATCCATGCTCCACTACCACTGCCGCTGCCGCCACTCCCAGTACGGGGCACGGGTTCCGTGCTCTGCCTCCTGCTCAGAAGCCAGGCCCACTTGGATGCCCTCGGCGCCGGCTACAACCGGCCTCGCTAACTGCCGAGGGCTCCATCTCTCACTGGCCTGCTCCTCCTCTCTGCAGGTGCACTCCGGCTGCTCCACAGCCATGACGGGGTACCTGGGAGCGGCCGGCGCCACATCTGGGGCAGACTTCCAATCGGGTGCCACCTCCGTTGCGGCCGGGGGGACTGCCGGAGCCGACGTCATCACCGTGGCGGCTGGGCGGACTGCCGGAGCCGTGTAAGATGTCATCGGGGTTGCGGCTACTGCTTGTCCAGGAACGGAATTAGGCAAAGTCCTGGCGTCCCTGCCTTTACAGTCCTGGTCACATGAACTGCGGTTCCTTACTCCTGCTCCCCCTTGGTACTCGGGAGCAGTCCTTCTAGCAACTTTTAAAGTTTTCCTTTCGCTTCCGGTCCTCCGGAGCTTCACTTCCGCCCGCGTTCTCAGGGGGCGGAGCCTCTTTTTGGCGCCCACCGCTTGGGGAAGAAGGCGCTGGGCGGGAGATTTTTGCGCCCAAAATGGCGGCAAAGATGGCGACTTTCAAAATTTTTGCAGCGGAACACCGCTGACAGTCCAGAACAAGGCGCAATTCCTCCAGGTAACTGGATGGGTTTGATCCTGTTCGTGACGCCAAATGTGTCGCCCGGGGAGCAGGGGGTACTCAGATCCGGGCCACAGAGTCACTTCTGTGGGTATCACGGTGGCGTGACCCGGTCTGTGATCCCAGGCTCCACAGTAAAAGGGGATTTGGTAAGGGAGATTGTCCGTGACGCCACCCACGGTTGTGGTGAGGTTGGAACACCACAGCTGCTCTGGACGGGGATCCCGGGAGCGATGGTATGGAGCAGCTAGATGTTATTTCTCCCCTCCGTGGGTAGGGGGTTGGCTGTCCCGGGGCCTGGTGATGGGGTAAGCAGGGAGCAGGGAGCAGTGCTGCGGTGCGGTGCCCAAGGGCACGGGCGTACTCACAAGTAATTCACACGGAGTCACTGGTAAACTAGGAATTGCCGGTGTCCGCAGCCTTCGGTACGGGGGTGTTAGTGTCCCACACATGGTGCAGCAGCTCCTGTTCTTTCCCTTCAGCCAGGTGACTTTCTCTCCACTCTCTTCCTCTTTCTCCTCAGCCGGGAATGGGGAATACACTTCCCTGCAGTGATCCGGGTCACCCTAGGTACCGAGGGGCCACTACCCTGCTCCGGCTACCTCTGGCCCCTTCCTCACTACGGCCTGTCCCGGCCCTCTCGGAGCACGCTTCACTTTCAGCCTGGGAGCTACAACTCCAGACTCCTCTTCTGTCTGTTTCTCCACACACTCTGCTCCAGCCCCTCCCCTCTGCTCTGCTTTTCTCTTACACTGGGGGCTGTGGTTTGTCCTGCTGCACCGGTGTGAGATCAGATTACCAAGGAGGATTAACTCTTTCTGTGACAACCTGGCTTTGCCAGGGCGTCACAGCAGCACAGCGGCAGCCGAGTGTCATGCGAGGATCGCATTAGTTCCTGTGTGGCCCTGGCCTTAGGGAGGTTTTCTGGTAGGCGGGGTCCCCGAGCTGATGGTCGTGGCTGGGGGCAATGCCAGATGGTTTATTAATATTATGGGAACGTCCGCCAGATTTTTGGAGCTCCAAGAGTCCGCCTTGCTTAAAGAAAGTTATCTACTGTTTTGATTGTGTAATAAAGAGCCCGTTTGGCCAATTTATCCAAGCAGGTGTCCAGTGTTTATTGGGGTGGGGGGGATTAGTGAAAAAAGGGTAAAGGCATGGGGGCTCTTGGTTAAGACGGGAAGGAAGCATCTACAATATTGCATTCATGAGGCTATTCAGCTGTTCTGAAACTATAGTCCACAGCATGCTGGAAGTTTTTGATTTGTAACAACAAAGGGGCAGAATTTGACAATCATTGCAATATTTATACTTTTTACAACACTGGATAGAATAGTGTCTTATAACTTTCAATAAAGCAGGTAATACTTTTTTGGCATATATATTTGTCCTATATTGACTTGTGGCTATATCACAGGCTAAAGGTGAATACATATTTTCTGCTAATCATATGTCCTTTTTAGAAGACGTTTAAAACCTGAACTCAGCACATTATGATTCAGAGGGGACTTGTACAAACAATAAAGACATGATAATGTGGCGCCCTGGACTAGTCAGGTCGTCACAGATAACACTCACACACCCCCACCCCCATTACACAGTGACACCAGCCAAACAAAAACCCTTGTTGCCTCCCTCCAGTGTCTGATGTCCACACCAGGTGGGGCGGAGCCAAGCGGTTGGCCCCACCCACCGAGGAGTTCACAGGCCTGGAGGCGGGAAAAGTGGCAGAGTAGTTTTGGAGTTTGAAGAGTGAGGAGCAAACACTTGGGTGTCTGAGTTTGTGGCCCAGGCACTGACAGCAAGGTTGGCAGACGGTGGTGGCCATCTGCAGGAGTGGTGAAGCAACGCGGAACCGTAGGACCAGGGTCGGGCGTTGTCCCGCCGGTACCGACCGGGGAGCGAAGTGAAGCCAGCACACACAGGCAGGGCCATCGGACCCCGACCAGGCTTGGAGCCGCCGACAATAGTCAAATCCGAGTGTGACCGGAACCCCAGGGGTTTCCTAACAGCCAAAGACCCAATAGAAGGCAACCGCCCACACCGTGAGGGTATACAGCTACCGCCTAAGGCTAGAGACCCAAGGGCCAGCGCCTGCGGGAAAACGGGCTCCTACGGCATCCATACACCGGGGAGCGGACTACCGTTGGGGATCCATAGTAGTCAAACAAGTACATCAAGATGCAGGGAAAGACAGCCGCCATCACCTGTCTGGGGAGAGACATTGCAGCCGGCTGCGGGACCCGTCCATCCAGCCGTTTGGTTTACCGAGGACTTTGTGCATCTCTTACTGAGTGAGTACACCCATGCCATCCGGCACCGCGCCGCGCTGTCCCTGCAACCCTGCACCTCACCAACCCTGCCTCCCCGTCACACCACCGGGCCCCGAGACCACCGACCCCTACCCACGGAGGGGGAAAACAACATCCCAGCTGCTCCCTACCATCGCTCCCGGGATCCCCGTCACCAGCAGCGGTGGTGCCCACCTTCACCACAACCCGTGGGTGGCGTCACGGACTAAATCCCCCAAACCAACCACCCCTTTCACTCAGCGCCACTCGAGTCCCCGGATTCGGCCCACCGCTCGAGCCACCGAGCAGCCGCAGCAGCGCCGGACCCGAGCGTTGGCGAGCGACCAGCAGCGGCGGCGTCCTCCCCGCCCGCGACAACAGAGCAACACAATTCAACAGATACCAAGAGGAGGTTCCTGCTCACAAGCTTACAATCTATGAGGAAATAGGGGAAGAAAAGTAAATGGTAAAAAATGCTTGCATTGTCTGGTCCAGCCGTCAATATAATAGGAATTTAAATAATGCTGCATGAATCAGACACCAGCCAGTGTCTGTACAAGTGCAGGTAAAGTGTGCTATTAAACACATAGAGGGTGTGTTGTCAGATGCTATGAGAGACAAGATTTGTAAGAAAATTTTGTAAGGGCAAAATGGGAATAGTTACATAAGTGAGTTGAGGTGATAGGCCAGACTAAAATGCCTGTATAGGGCACGCTTAAAGCTGTGTATTGGAAATTAATTGAATTGTCCTTGGTAGTGCAATCCAGAGAATTGCAAGAAGTCTTGGAGAAAAGAGTGGGAAAATCAGATTATTGAGGATGTCAGTCTTAGGGGTACTTTACACGCTGCAACATCGCTGCCGATATATCATCGGGGTCACGTCGTTAGTGACCCACATCCGGCGCCGGTAGTGACATCGCAGCGTGTAAAACAAATGAGGACGATCAACGAGTGGAAAAACGTGCAAAATCGTTGCTCATTGACACGTCGTTCATTTCCATAATATCGGTGCTGCTGCAGGTACGATGTTGTTTGTCGTCCCTGCGGCAGCACACATCGCTATGTGTGATGCCGCTGAAACGACAAACATCTCCTTACCTGCGTCCACTGGAAAAGGAGGAAGGAAGGAGGTGGGCGGCATCTTCCGGCCGCTCATCTCTTCCCCTCCTTTTCTATTGGGCGGCGGTTCAGTGACGCTGCTATGACGTCGCTGTGACGCTGAACGAACCGTCCCCTTAGAAAGGAGACGGTTCGCCGGTCACAGTAACGTCGCAGAGCAGGTATGTGCGTGTGACGCTGACGTAGTGATAATGTTCGCTACGGCAGCGATCACCACATATCGGCCGTATGACGGGGGTGGGTGCAATCGCGCTCGACATCGCTAGCATATGCAAGCGATGTCGCAGCGTGTAAAGTACCCCATAAGGCTACGTCTCACTAAGCGACATCGCTGCTGAGTCACGGTTTTGGTGACGCAACAGCGATCTTGCTAGTGATGTCGCTGTGTGTGACATCTACCGGCGATCAGGCCCCTGCTGTGAGGTCGCCGGTCGTTGCTGAATGTCCTGGACCATTTTCTTCAAAGGCGATGTTCTGCTGGGCAGGACACATTGCTATGTTTGACACTGTGTGACAGGGTCCCAATGACAGCAGAGATCGTTATACAGGTCGCTACTGCGACCTGTATCGTTACTGAGTCGTTGGTAAGGTCTGACTGTGTGACATCTCTCCAGTGACCTCCCAGCAACTTACCAGCGATCCTTATCAGGTCACATCATTTTCGGGATCGCTGGTAAGTTGCTAAATGTGACGGTGGCTTTAGGTCATTAGCAGAACAGAGGACAAAGGTAAGGTGATAGACTGAGATGAGGGGGATATGTATGGTGCAGAGCTGTAAAGGACTTTGTGGGTGAAAGTTTTTATTGGACTCTGTACTGAATGCGCAACCAGTGCAAATACTGGCACAGGAAAGAGGCATCGGTGTAGCGGTTGGAGAGGAATAAGATCCTGGCTGTGGCATTCAGGATGGATTGGAGGGGGAAGAATTTAGTAAGAGGGTGACCGATTAGTAGAGAATTGCAATAGTCCAGACAAGAATGAATAAGAGCAGTAATAAGAATTTTTGCAGAGTCAAAAGGTAAGAAAAGGTCAAATTCTATAGATGTTTTTGGGGTTTGGGTGACTCGATTGAGTGAGTGATCAAATATAGGGAATGAAAGAAAGATCTGAGTCAAATATAACACCAAGACAGCAGGCGTGCTGCTGGGGAGAAATAGTAGAACCACACATGGAAATAGCGATGTGATGGTGGGATATGGTGTACTGTGTATCATGTTGTGTAGGTTCGTATTTTAGGCATGGTTCACTGTCCAGTCTATATGTTGCTTGTGTGTACATTGTATTGTCTGTAGGTAATCACCCCCTGTAGTGTTCCTGTCCCTAGGTCTGGGGGAGGGGGGCCTGGGATCCACCTAAACTCTCTGCTTACCTGAAGAATGAGTCAGTCTGTTGGAGAACTTTAAGAAAAGCAGGACGAGTCATCCTCTGGGACAGTAACTGTGGCTCCCCAGAGAGATCTGGACATTTATCGCTTACTGGACTATATTCGTGTTTCTTTACTATTTTTTACCCTCTGTATGGTGGATTATTTTATGGACCGTTTGATTTGCTTGGAATAAATATTCTTGGACTGCTCACTCATCTCTCACTGTGTTGATTGTGTCTGTGAAGATGTAATTTACCCTCTCACTGTATATGCTGTGATACTATGTCATGATATGTATATTTCCCTGGTTGTATTAGCAAAATGACGTGGAGGAAGGATCCTCACAGCAAACGGAAGAAAGACGGCAGCCGGAGGTGAATACCCAAAAAAGTCAATGGGTTGTGTGGTACAAGGAGGAGATGGCACTGCTTGGAGATGAGGCCACCATAGAAGATAAGAGGGAGGCCATGCGTGGAGCTAAAGAGAAGGAGCGCAGGATGGAGGAGATGGCACTGCTGGATAAGGAGCTCGCTGTGGAAGCCGCGAGAGGTTCCAGACAGACTGTAACCCCAGCACCCATCATGAGGGAACTTCCCAGGGTGTCCCGCAAAGACTTTAAGCCGTTTAATGAGGCTGCAGGCGACATTGAGGGCTTCTTCCAGGACTTTGAGCATCAGTGTCGATTAATGGAAGTCCCGGACAGGGAGCGTGTCCGGCATCTGGTTGGGCTCCTAGAGGGGGGAGCTGCTGAAGCCTATAGAGCTATGGACCCTCGGTGGAACTGTGAGTATGCGGATATTAAACAGACTATTCTAGAACATTATGCTGTGACCCCAGACACTTACAGGACTCAGTTCCGTGTTTTAGCATGTGATGGGGAAGTGTCTTTTAAGATATATGCTCATAGACTCAAACAAATATGTAATCGCTGGCTGGAGGCAGAGGAGGCCTTATCTTGGGAGACCTTCCTGCAGGTCATCCTAAAAGAACAATTCTTTGCCCAGTGCCCCGCTGAGATCCGGGAATGGGTGCGTGAGAGAAAACCAGCGACAGTGGAGGAAGCTGCTGCTCTCGCTGATGAGGCTCTCACCATCAAGCCGCAGTGGAGGGTTCTGTTGGAGGATGGAGAGACGCCTAACAGCTCCACAACACCGGATGCCCCCAGTTATTCTGTCCCCATTGTTCCCCGTTCCTCTAAGCCACCACATGTTGATACCCGTGTTAATGTGCCTCCAGTTGCTTCTACTGCACTTTCTGGAATACGCCGGGGAGAGGAAGTAACAGAGCGCAGGTGTTATGTTTGTAGGCATCCCGGGCATTTGCAGGCCTCATGCCCAGCCAGGCCATGGAGGAATCATCCTCAAACCCCTACAGCACCTTCAGGTGGGAGCCGGCCTCCAAGTTCCCCTACCCCTTACCCAAGAGGACGCCTTGGATGGAGGGAGACCCAGCTCAGATGCTATCAATGTGGACAGCCAGGGCATCGGCAAGTCTCCTGCCCAGCTGTTCAAATGAGGACTGATCCTGCACCAAATCGGATTGTTAATTATTTACAGCCCAGTGCCATGGAGGAAGATGTGGCACCGTTATGTGAGGACTGGCCTAGTGACTCAGCCCCCCATGTTGCACCACCAGGAGTTTACGGGGTGCGACCCGCAGTTATGACGACTTCTGCTCATCGAGGTAAGCACTTGCAGGAGGTTGTGCTGGATGGACAGAGACTTGTTGGATTTTGTGACTCGGGTGCTTTCCTCACACTGGCTGATCCCCGAGTGGTTCGGCCTGAGGCAATCCATAGAGGACCTGGGATTGTTATTGAACTGGCTGGTGGACAATGGAGGACTATTCCCACAGCCACTGTGGATCTGAACTTTGGTTTTGGGGTCAGGCGATGTGTGGTTGGGGTGATGGGTGGTCTGCCTGCAGCTGTTCTCCTGGGCAATGATGTGGGAGAGCTACGATGCCAATTCGTGGCTGCATGAAGCCACATGTAAGTAACGCTCTGCCTGTGTGTACTTAACCAGTGACCTGTAGAGGTCCCTAGTACGTACACAAGTTGGGAGGGGGAGGGATTGTGAAGATGTAATTTACCCTCTCACTGTATATGCTGTGATACTATGTCATGATATGTATATTTCCCTGGTTGTATTAGTTGTAATTCATGTATTTTCTTGGGGGAGCTACTAGTCTCAATGTGTCTCTCTCATACAATTGTAGTCTTGGCATCTAATGTGATTATGTAAATAGCCTGTCCTTTTCTTTCCAGAGTTGTGTATCTAATCTGTAATTGCATTGGCCAGTGAAGGAATAGTCATTGTTCTTTACAGCAGGGGATCCCTTCATCTACTGTGGCTGGCAGACATATTGGAGCCCTGTGATGGACCAAACCATTGATGATAGGATGTGTGACCCCTACCCCCTGAACAAACATGGTGGGCTGGTCAAGCAGCCCAGACAATGCATTTCCCTTTTTGTAACTTCAGAGTGAGCTGAAACTAAAGAGAGGAAGGAGCTCCAGCCTGGGTGGCTGTGGACAAGGACGGAGCTAGGCCTGTGTGGCGGCCCGTGGGATTGTGTGGAACTCTTTGGACTACTGTAAGGACGATTGCTTTGTTATCCGGTCCGAGGATTGTCGGGAAGGGCCCCCGAATCTGTTTTACGTGGACTTATCGTGTGCTGTTCCAGTGTTCTTGTGAATAAACCTGTTGGATTGTCCCTCGGCCTCGTCCATCCTTTGCTCTGTTGTACACTCCCGTCACAGTGTCATATGGGAGAAGGACCCCGTCACAAATGATATTGGGTTTAGGAATGTTTGGAAAGAGAGGACACACAAAGAGTTCCGTTTTTGACATATTCAATGTTATGCTCACCGGGCGAGCTGAGATGTTAGTGAAGCCACTGGGCCACAACACACAGAAAACCCAGAGGGGCTTGACTATGGACCTGAGCCTTGTTTTCTCCAGAGCTCCTAATGGTGGAGGTGTTGTGCTGCAAGAATTGGCCCGGATGCCACTCAGGAAGACTGGTGTTGCGTCAGCTGGCCCCAGGGGTGCGAGATCGACAGTCTCTGATAATGGGCTGCGGCAGCAGAAGGTGTCAAGGATCCATCCAGGATGGATGGATGGATAGCCGGATGGATACAACAGCAGGCTGGAGAGGATGCTTTCAGCAGTGGGTGGGAGTGACGGCAGCAGCACTCTATAGTGCAAACAGTTGTAAGTAACAGACCTAGCAAAAAGAGACAGCAGCACAGTACTAGGGAACCTGTCAACAGCAATGAGTCTAAAGGGGGTGTTACATGCAGGGATATCGCTAGCGATATCGCTGGTGAAAGCACCCGCCCCCTTCGTTTGTGCGTCACGGGCAAATCGCTGCCCGTGGTGCACAAAATCGTTTGGAGCCGTCACACGGACTTACCTCCCAAGGAACGTCGCTGTTGCTGGCAAACCACCTCCTTTCTAAGGGGACGGTTCGTGCGGCGTCACAGAGGCGTCACTAAGCGGCCGCCCAATAGAAGCGGAGGGGCGGAGATGAGCGGGACGTAACATCCCGCCCACCTCCTTCCTTTCTCATTGCCGATGGCCGCAGGTAAGCTGCAGTTCGTCGTTCCCAAGGTGTCACACGTAGCGATGTGTGCTGCCTCGGGAACGACAAACAACCTGCGTGCTCAACAATCAATGATTTTTTAAAAAGGAACAACGTGTCAAAGATGGACGATAAGGTGAGTATTTTCCATCGTTAACGCTCGTTCCTTGCTGTCACACGCAACAACGTCGCTAACGATGTCGGATGTGCGTCACGGAATCCATGACCCTGGCGATATATCGTTAGATACGTCGTTGCGTGTAACGGGGCCTTAAGTCTAACTCATTGCCCAAGCACGTTACAATAGGACTAAGGTCCTTTAAATGCCTCCAGCCTCCCAGCTGACCTGGGAAGCACTTTTGGGTTAGAAGCTGGCCCTTTAAGAAAGGGAGCGTGGCAGCGGGTGTGCCCTAGAGGCAGTGGGTGGGAGTGACGGCAGCAGCACTCTATAGTGCAAACAGTTGTAAGTAACAGACCTAGCAAAAAGAGACAGCAGCACAGTACTAGGGAACCTGTCAACAGCAATGAGTCTAAAGGGGGTGTTACATGCAGGGATATCCATGTTTCATGGAGCTGCAGCATGGGACAGAGACGGGACTACTGCAGCAGGATGCCCAGACAGGTGAGATAAGGAACATCCTCGTTGGGGGAGGGGATCAGGAGAATGCGAAGACGCTAGCATGTGCATTACATTCAATTTTGGATAGAATGAGGATGTGATATTAGAGACAGCAGACATTCACTGGTATTTTGTATTAATGCAGGGGTCATGTCATGAGACGATATGTATAATTGGGTGTCACCCTCATAGACATGGTCCTGAAAATCAAATCTATTAATTGTTTGTCCAATAGAAGCAGTGTATAGGGAGAAAAGGAGGAGGCCTAGGACTGAACTTTGAGGAACCCTGACAGTAAGAGGAAGAGGATCCAGCACAAACTACAATGAGGGAGCAGTCAGAGAGGTAGGAGGAGAACCAAGAGAGAGTAGTATCCTTGAGTCCAATAGAGCAACGCATAGTGAGGAGGCGATGCTGATTCACAGTGTTGAATGGTGCAGAGAGATCGAGGAGGATTATTGACCATTAGTAGTGACCATTAGATTTTACTGTTAGTAGAAGAGAGTTATCTGACAGATAGCAGATTAGATGGGAGTGGACCAAACGGTCCAAAACTTTAGAAATAATGGGGAGAATAGAGACAGGTCCATAGTTAGCAGTGCAGTTCTGGTTGAGGGATTTTTTTTTAACTAATGGGTGGACACTGGCATGTTTGAAGGAGGTGGGAAAGATACTAGATGAAAGAGAGAGCTTAAATATTTTAGTTGGGTGAGTGGTGACAAGCAGGGAAAGGGACTGAAGGAGATGGGAGGGAATAGGATCAGTGGAGCAGGCAGTAGGATGAGAAGATGCAAGGAACCTGGCAACTCCATCTGTCACTGGTTCAAAAACTAAAGTTAGATAGAAATGCAGGAGGGAAGAGAATGCATGATTTTAGGGGATTGTGAGAAAATTTCCTATGAAATATGGTCATGTTTTTTTGTTTTGGTTTGTTTTTTTAATAATTGACCAGATCATCAGTTTTGATGTTGGAGGTTGGGGTCGGCACTCTTCAATTGAGAAGGGAATGAAAAGTGTCAAAGAGCCATTTAGGATTGTTGGCTAGTGAGGCGATAAGGGTGGTGAAGTAGACTTGTGTGGAGAGGTAAAAGGCAGCGTTGTATGTGTGCCACCCCCGTGCCACCAGCCGACGCTGCTCGGTTCCGGGCCTTCAGGGGGGGGTGGCTCGAGAGTCTCCGGACACGGGGGTCTCACGGACATGCCGAATATAATGGGGGACGTAGATGTACGGGCTAGGCCGTAATTGGTTTGTGACCCCACCCACGGTGTGTGGTGAGGTGGGACACCACCGTTGCTATTATAGTGCACCCGGGGGAGATGTTGTGCAGCAAGTTGTTAACCCCTCCGTGGGCAGGGATGGTGGCCCGGGACCCAATGGCTCTGGTGCAGGGGTAATGACGACCGCAGGGGGTGCTGATGTACTCACTGTTAGTAAAAACACACAAGTCTTTGGTAAACCAAGGTGGTGGTGGCCAGTGCCGCGGCCGGTTGCGTTCAGGATTCCCCACCCGGCTGGTGGTCTCTATCCTTTTCCTGCACTGTTTAAGTAGAAAAGACTTCCCAGTTTGAAACACAGGAGTCCGCTCCCGGCTGGATGTGTCCTAAGGAGCCGTGCCCGCAAACGCTGGCCCGTGGGATCTATGGGCTTTGGCGGTGACCTCTTATCCCTAATCAGTGGGCTGTGGTCTTCTATGAGGGACTTTGGGTGGGACAGGACCTCTAGCCCTGGCCTCAATAGGTTAATTAACCAGTTCCACTTGTTTCTGGCTCCTGGCTTCAGGGTCCGAGTACCCCCCTTTGTGCTACGGTTTCCGGGTCGGTTCCCCGTGTCAGTACCGGCGGGCTACAACCCTGTCCCGGTCCACCTCGGTTCCACCGAGCTGTCTTCCCATCTCGTGCTCACGGAGACCACCGTCTGCCTCCTAGCCAAGGCACCAGGGCTCCTACCCTGGCACCGTTCAACTTGGACTTGTCTGCTGGAGCTACCCATAGGTCCAGCCCACACTCCTCTCCAAACTGAACTCTCCGACCAACTTCACTTGACTGACTGTTTTCCCGCGCCCGGGCTCTCTAAACCCGAGTGGGCGTGTTCCAACCGCCTGGTCATGCGCACTGGTGTGTCTATCTGTCCCTAAGGGGGGTGACTAGGGTTTACTGGTTGGCTGTGTGTTTCCTAGTGAGGGAAGATGTTATGCAGGGGCCTATTTGTGACTACCTGGTTTTGCCAGGGCGTCACACTCCCCCTTGGTTAAACACAGACCGTCCGCGGGCTGTCCGACCACCACCGGTTTATTTTTACTGCAAAGATAAAAGAATAAAACAATTACAAGTAAAATAACATATTTACATTTCAAGAATATTTTTGTTTTTCTTCCCTTACGGGAGGCATGTTACTTAAACGTTGCACATACATAAACAGGACGGGACGGACCGAGTCCTTTCCACTTCACCCACCCAAAACAACCTAGCCCTGGTGCCACCACTAAAGCACTGGTTGGCACCCCTTGCCCAAGTCCAGGTTAGGTCCGGGTGTTCCCCAAACGGGCCCGGTAAAAAGTTCCTTACCCGGCAGTCCTTTTCAAGGGCCCACGTCCAGGGGACCCCTGACCCGGAGGGTAGTCACCGGTTTCATTGGTGACAGGGCCTCGGCCTACTCTACCGCAGGCCCGTCCTCCAATCAGCCTCTCCTAGACTGCAGTTTGGTGAAAAGGTCGGTCTGGGGGCTATTTACAAGGCCCAATAGTTTATGGGTTGGCCTGCAAGTTCTCAGCCGTTGTCCTTGTTTTAACTTATAAACTGGGAAACAGCAAACGGTCCCAACGGGGACTAAACTGTGGGTAGCCGGGAACCACTACCACTGCTGCATGGGGCCGTATGGCTCACTTGGCCCTTGGGGGTCAGCGCACCGGGGCCAGCTGCAATGCATCACGGAACTTTGAACCTCCATTGGGAATGGGGGTGGTATAGCAGGTGATGCTGCTGCTCCCGAGAGCAGTGCCGGCCGGCTCTCCCACATTACATGGGAAGCATGTTCCAGCTCCGTGCAGGTCAGCGAGGACGAGATGGTTTGGGTACTTTTCTCCCGTTGCGACACTGTGCGGGTAACTCGACTCTCACGGGCCCACACCACGGCCACCATTCTCCGGACCTCCGCTTTCCACTCCAGCACCTGTGTCAGGGATTGTGACCGCACCCGGACACAAAATCTCGCCAGCTCTCACTCCAGCCAGGCAGCCGTCCCCATCGGTAGGCGGTCTGACTCGCGTCCCTCCGCAGGGACGTCTGCTCTGCTCTGGGGCGCCGCCGCTCCAGCAGTCGGTGCAGGGCCGGCACCAGGTTTAGGAGCCGACATCTTCCCGCTGCTCCCCCTTGGTCTTTTGCTGGCACTCCTCTTTCAGGCCTGTAAGTTTCGTTTTTCGGCTTCCGGCCTCGCTTTCCAGCCGCATTCCCAGGGGGCGGAGGTTCGGCTTTCGCGCCCTTTCTGTAGGGAAGAAGACGCTAGGCTGTAGTTTTTCGCGCCAAAATGGTGACCAAAATGGCGACTTCTGAAAATTTGGCAATGGATCACTGCTGACTGTCCAATACAAGGCGCACTTCCACAAGGTAAGTGGATGGGTAAGTATCCTGTTCGTGACGCCAAGTTTCGGGGTGTGCCACCCCCGTGCCAGCAGCCGACGCTGCTCGGATCCGGGCCTTCAGGGGTGGTGGCTCGAGGGTCTCCGGACCCGGGGGTCTCGCGGACACGCCGAATAAAATGGGGAACGTAGATGTACGGGCTAGGCCGTAATAGGTTCGTGACACCACCCACGGTGTGTGGTGAGGTGGGACACCACCGTTGCTATTATAATGCACCCGGGGGAGATGTTGTGCAGCAAGTTGTTAACCCCTCCATGGGCAGGGATGGTGGCCCCGGGACCCAATGGCTCTGGTGCAGGGGGAATGACGACCACAGGGGGTGCTGGTGTACTTACTGTTAGTAAAAACACACAAGTCTCTGGTAAACCAAGGTGGTGGTGTCCGGTGCCGCGGCCGGTTGCGTTTGGGATCCCCCACCCGGCCGGTGGTCTCTATCCTTTTCCTGCACTGTTTAAGTAGAAAAGACTTCCCAGTTTGAAACGTAGGAGTCCGCTCCTGGCTGGATGTGGCCTAAGGAGCCGTGCCCGCAGATGCTGGCCCGTGGAATCTATTGGCCTTGGCGGTGACCTCTTATCCCTAATCAGTGGGCTGTTGTCTTCTATGAGGAACTTTGGGTGGGACAGGACCTCTAGTCCTGGCCTCAATTGGTTAATTAACCAGTTCCACTTGTTTCTGGCTCCTGGCTTCAGGGTCCGAGTACCCCCCTTTGTGCTACGGTTTCCGAATCGGTTCCCCGTGTCAGTACCGGCGGGCTACAACCCTGTCCCGGTCCACCTCGGTTCCACCGAGCCGTCTTCCCGACTCCTGCTGATGGAGACCACCGTCTGCCTCCTAGCCAAGGCACCAGGACTCCTACCCTGGCACCGTTCAACTTGGACTTGACTGCTGGAGCTACCCCTAGCTCCAGCCCACACTCCTCTCCAAACTGAACTCTCCGACCAACTGCACTTGACTGACTGTTTTCCCGCCCCCGGGCTGTCTAAACCCCTGCGTGGGCGTGTTCCATCCACCTGGTCACGCCCACTGGTGTGTCTATCTGTCCCTAAGGGGGGGTGACTAGTGTTTACTGGTTGGCTGTGTTTTTCCTAGTGAGGGAAGGTGTTATGCAGGGGCCTATTTGTGACTACCTGGTTTTGCCAGGGCGTCACATATGTTTTAAACATAAACTTAAAATGGATGAAATCTTTGGCCAGATTGGATTTTCTCCACAGACGTTCGGCGCACTTAGATCACCGCTGGAGAAAACATATTTGCAACGTGTGCCAGGGTTGCAGCCGTCTGTGCCAAGTTCTTCTATGTGCAGGAGGTGCAGCTTCATCCAGGGCACTTTGCAGTATTTCACTATAATGTTTCAGAGCAGAGTCAGGGCATGAAATAGAGGAGATTGAGGCTAATGATGACTGCAAATTCTTCATAACATGATGTGTACTAACAGGAAGTATATTTCTATAAGTGTTATAAATAGGGTTGTCCTGATTATTGTGACAGTACTTGACAGAGAATGAAATAAGGGAGTTAGTAAAATCATAAACTGAGCCGAGGTGGCAGAAGATCAAATTCAATTCATTACCGTCTTCATGTGTAGGACAGTTAGTAAGTTGTGAAAGGCCGTTAGAGACAAAAGATGAGTGGCAGATGGGGAGAGTGATTCATCAATTGGGATGTTAAAGTGGGAATGTTATATCACAAAGGTTATTGGCAAGTCACTCTAGCATATTCCCATCCTTACCTCATCCCCCACCACCTCCTCCCACCATGATTTTCCCATCATGGCTTTGACTCCCTGATTTCCACCTGAAATAAAGAGATCAGACACTGCTGAATGGGAAGAATTTGGCCACAGCAGCTTTTTATTAAAACACAAAACATGAATAAACATTAGATTGCAATAGTGTGGTGCCCCTGAGGCTTCCGTCGCCACAGGACATTGCACCCCATCCAGCTGTGTGATGTCCCATTCTGGGTGAGGAAAGGAGTGAACGCCGGTCCCCTGGTAAATCTACACAACACCCATTGTTAGGTACACACTGGGCCCAGGGATAGTGGCAGCAACCCTCCCATGCTGCATGCTGGGAGGGGCCGTAAGACCCATCACTGCTCCTATAGGGTACAGCTTAGCAACTGGGGAGGAGGGAGGAGCCACCAGAGTGCAGTCAGAGAAAGGAAGGTCAAGTTTAGTGAGATAGAGAGAGAGAGAGGGGAAGGAGGAGGAGGTCTGCAGGAGGCAGACGTGAAAGAGAAGAAGAAGAAGAAAAGCTCTAGTCAGACAGGAGCTAAGTAAGAAAGTGACGCTTCCTGGTGAAGACCCTGGGACTCAGAGGGTCCAGGTGACACCAAGCAGAGGAAGAGAAGGGATTCCAGGGCCACGGATAGCTGGTGAGCTGTGGTGGCCTGTTCCACAGGAACATCGGTGGAGGGATCAAGCTGCAACAGGGGACGGTCCCTAGAAACAGAAGGAGTGAAAAATCATCTCCAACAGTAAAAACCGAGGCCCAGGGAAAGTTGTAAACTCCCCGGGCCACAGCCCACAGCAGAACCTCTAGAAAGGGGGCAAGTAACCGACAGGCGAGCTCCCAGCCTGGAGGCTGTAGTGGAGGCCGAGCAGGTTCATCCTAAAAGAGCTAGGCTTAATTAGACAGCTGAAGACAGAGACACTTAGAGAGAAGGGTACCGGCTTTCATTCCAGGATCTACCTAGGATCGGCGGAGGTCCCTGACAGTGGGTTCCAGCCGCCCAAAGGCACCAGTGTGCTGCAGCCCAGGAAATGTGAGTAAAGACCTTGGAATTGCACCCTCTGGTGTTGTCTCAGTTATTGTCGCCTGCATAGACTTCCATCACACCATAGACTCTCACGAGCACCAACTGTGCCCCGGGGTACCGCTCCACCTGTGGGGAGCAGCACCATCATTGCTGCCATTCCATCACCCCGGAGGCCTCACACAGCAGCGGCGGCTTAATAGCCGCAAACCACAGGTGGCGTCACGACAAATATACACTTTAATTACCCCTACATCACCAGCCATATTAATTGACACCCACCAGGGCCACGGAGCCGGGCCCCGCCACCACTGACGACCCCCGGACTAGTCCGGCCTGGCACCGGGTGTCCCATAGCCCTGGGGTGGGCGAGTCAATAGCGATCCCCAAAAATCTCAACCCATGGAAGAGGTATGGCCCTTGAAGCCCCATAAGTCTGGCAAGCCCATTATATGTCTGCAGTGACTGCTCTGGTCGTATTATCTCTAGCCATTTTCATACCTGCTAAGAGGCACCATACTAGAACAACCTGGCATCTAATGGTAAACATTATCCATGGCCCACCAAGACCCCTTTTGTGCAGGGGCTCCACTACCCACCGTGACCAAATTGAGTCTACCTGGCAGGTCCACAGCTATTACCTGCTTCCCCTCCCCCCAACCATGCCATATGAACTGTATCACCAACTTCAAGAACTTTCCTCACCACCATCAATGCAAAGGTTTTGAGCCCAGAAACCTTTACATCTCTCCATCCTTTTAGTCAAATTTCAATCCCTTCCTGGATTGCCAATGATGGTATGGATTACCTTTTCCTTCTTTTCCATGACTTGAGGTTGGTTTGGCACTTCTGTGGGTGGTCTCAATGGTCCCGGCATTTCTTTAAGTGATTCATACCATCTTGGGAGACTTTCCAGAGAATTGGCCATGGTACAATGGAGCAGTCATTGTACCAGTCATCACATTCCCACAGCCTGTGGAAGAACCAGTTGCAGAAGAACCTTCAAACAATGCATCTGCTAGCTTACCAAGGGTACATATACAATTGCCAAGTCCACCTACCAATAGTAGCGAGACACTCGCAATAGACACCAGAACACAACAGGGATTAACTGAAAGACCAGAGTTACGTAGATCAACCCATAGCAACTTAGGTCAGCCCCTACTTAGATATAGAGAATAGAGCCATACGAGAAATGTACAGTCATTAATGTAAATAATGTTGAAAATGCTAAAAAGTTGAATAATGTTTGAAAAGTTAATATAAAAGTGGACCACTGGTCATTGGACTGGGAATGACCCGAACTCTCGCAGTGTACATAAATTGCACCAAGTGTGCCTCCCAGAGTGAACCTTGCCATCAGGACATTGATACCGCCACCAAGGAGAGGAAGATTGGAGGAAAGGCTGGGATAGAGCTGGCCCAGGCCTGGTCACCAAAGGGACCTGTGACCTGCCTCCTTAGAAGGTACTGGGTTCAGTACCATTGGGTGGTGGGATGATGGGGGGATGCTCATGCAACATTAAACTAAAGGCTCCCCTGTGCGGGAAGAAAGTTATATGTTTTTTTCTGTGTTTAATAAACCCCTTTATTCTCTTTACAGCCCGAGGACATGCTGTGTTTCACCAAGGGGGAATATAGCGTCCCTAAGCCACTCAGGGCACCATTAAGTACTGCATCCTCACCAGGATGCAGGACCTAACTCCAGGGACCTGGAACACCAGTGCCAGAAACACCCACACACCAAAATCCCAGTTTCCACTTGACACCAGGGGTCATTGGCTAGTCGGACACAAGGGTATGGCCACCTAGAGGGCGGAGCCAAACCTGGGGCTAGAAAGCCTGGTGGGAAGGGACAGCAGTAGTCACTGCAGTGAAGGAGTAGAGAAGAGAGGTGCCTGAAAGCTGGATCGTGGCTGCCCACACACCATCTGCCCTGGTACTCCCTTTGGCAGCTGCGGTACTTCCCTTTACCGTAACCCGCAGGTGGCATCACGAACATTCATCCCCTGTAAATACTCCCTTTATATTTGAGTGGCTGCAAGCCCCCAGGTCCGGAGACCCTCGAGCCACAGCAACCCCGGATCCGAGCAGTTCTACTGCTGCAGGGGCGGCACAATGGCAGCTGTGGTGGTAGGCCTTCTGCAGGTAGGGCTGAGCCCGGGAGACGTATGATGGAGTAATAAGGGAGGCCACACTGTGGGTTGTAGCTAACAGTCTCTACTCACTCTTGACTCTTGGACGGCTGGTTCAGGTCCCTGTAGTTCCAGTTTCTGTGATCTCACTATTATGAGCCACCTCAGAACTGATAGACCTTGTGATGAGCCGACTTGTTGACTCTGATATTTTGCCTGGACGTCCACCTCTTGGCTTTTGAATGGATGGACTGACTTAATTTAGTATTCTTCAAACTGTCAAGGCACTCGCATGATGCAGTGTGGCTATTTTTTGGTCTAGAGACAGCTATTGATGAGCTGGATGATGCTGTTTCTCTTGGGAAATCTTCTTCATGTCTGCTCCTCGATTTGAGCCATTGAATTTCGCTTGGGAATCAACCTAATAACATACAGAGCTGTTAAGGAATGTGAGAACAAGTTGTATACATGAAGAATAAGTTGTATACATGAAGATTTTTTTTTTTCAATGACCAGGAGCAAAACAGTAACAATGCAGTGACATGACAAGAATCTGCATAACTAATCATATGCTAAATAGTTGATAGACAAATTTATGTACAGTCATATGAAAAAGTTTGGGCACCCCTATTAATAAGCACAAAATACCTTTTAACATACATCAATATTGGCCAAAACTATAAATGCATAAACAACAAAACCACACAGTATAGGGCCCCAAAATATCAATTTTATTAAGTATTTTTTAAAATCACATAAAAACAAGGTGCCAACAGTTATAGGGGAGGACAGAGGAAATATAACCATATATACATATAAATTATGCACATGAATATAAGTATAAATATAAATATATGTATATTTAGGATAGAAAGAGTCCAATAAACACATCCAGAATCAATAGATATTTAAAGTTGCATAGTGCCAATACAATAATCTGGATAAATAAACAGAGCCGTTCTATCCCAAATAACCAGGAACAAAGTGCAATTTGCAGGCTCCAGCATCAGTAGACCAGCAAGAGAAGCTTAAATACCGGCTACATGAGGTTCAAGTGAAGGCAAATAAGCCATATAGGCAGATCAATAATAGATTATGCACGAGTGCAAATAAGGCAGGAAACTGCCGATTAGAGCGAGCAGGCAGATTGTAAATCCAGGCGCAATAAAGATAAGGGTAACAGGCTTATGAGTAGCAAGCTTTTACCTCTGTCAAACACCCACGCTTCCAACGTACGTTTCGTGAGAACTTCTTCAGGGTCTTTTTTTTAATGTGATTTTAAAAAATACTTAATAAAATTGATATTTTGTGGCCCTATACTGTGTGGTTTTGTTGTTTATGCACCCCTATTAATGTTAACCTTTTTTCTTTATAACAATTTGGGTTTTTGCAACAGCTATTTCAGTTTCATATATCTAATAACTGATGGACTCAGTAATATTTCTGTATTGAAATGAGGTTTATTGTACTAACAGAAAATGTGCAATCCGCATTTAAACAAAATTTGACCGGTGCAAAAGTATGGGCACCCTTATCAATTTCTTGATTTGAACACTCCTAACTACTTTTTACTGACTTACTAAAGCACTAAATTGGTTTTGTAACCTCATTGAGCTTTGAACTTCATAGGCAGGTGTATCCAATCATGAGAAAAGGTATTTAAGGTGACCACTTGCAAGTTGTTCTATTTGAATCTTCTATGAAGAGTGGCATCATGGGCTCCTCAAAACAACTCTCAAATGATCTGAAAACAAAGATTATTCAACATACTGTAGCTGTTCAGGGGAAGGATACAAAAGGTTGTCTCAGAGATTTAAACTGTCAGTTTCCACTGTGAGGAACATAGTAAGGAAATGGAAGAACACAGGTACAGTTCTTGTTAAGCCCAGAAGTGGCAGGCCAAGAAAAATATCAGAAAGGCAGAGAAGAAGAATGGTGAGAACAGTCGAGGACAATCCACAGACCACCTCCAAAGACCTGCAGCTTCATCTTGCTGCAGATGGTGTCAATGTGCTTCGGTCAACAATACAGCGCACGTTGCACAAGGAGAAGCTGTATGGGAGAGTGATGCGAAAGAAGCAGTTTCTGCAAGCACGCCCCAAACAGAGTCGCCTGAGGTATGCAAAAAAACATTTGGACAAACCAGTTACATTTTGGAAGAAGGTCCTGCGGACTGATGAAACAAAGATTGAGTTGTTTGATCATACAAAAAGGCGTTATGCATGGAGGCAAAAAAACACGGCATTCCAAGAAAAGCACTTGCTACCCACAGTAAAATTTGGTGGAGGTTCCATCTTGCTTTGGGGCTGTGTGGCCAATGCCGGCACCGGGAATCTTGTTAAAGTTGAGGGTCACATGGATTCAACTCACTATCAGCAGATTCTTGACAATAATGTGCAAGAATCAGTGACGAAGTTGAAGTTACGCAGGGGATGGATATTTCAGCAAGACAATGATCCAAAACACCTCTCCAAATCTACTCAGGCATTCATGCAGAGGAACAATTACAATGTTCTGGAATGGCCATCCCAGTCCCCAGACCTGAATATCATTGAAAATCTGTGGGATGATTTGAAGCGTGCTGTCCATGCTCGGCGACCATCAAACTTAACTGAACTGGAATTGTTTTGTAAACAGGAATGGTCAAATATACCTTCATCCAGGATCCAGGAACTCATTAAAAGCTACAGGAAGCGACTAGAGGCTGTTATTTTTGCAAAAGGAGGATCTACAAAATATTAATGTCACTTTTATGTTGAGGTGCCCATACTTTTGCACCGGTCAAATTTTGTTTAAATACGGATTGCACATTTTTCTGTTAGTACAATAAACCTCATTTCAATCCAGAAATATTACTCAGTCCATCAGTTATTAGATATATGAAACTGAAATAGCTGTTGCAAAAATCCAAATTGTTATGAAGAAAAAAGGTTAACATTAATAGGGGTGCCCAAACTTTTTCATATGACTGTATGAACCAAGATGATTATCCATAAAGTGATGGTAGTTAGTGATGAGCGAGTACTAAAAAGCTCGGGTGCTCGAAGCTCGGGCCGAGCCTCCCAAGATACTCGTGTACTCGGGCCGAGCAACGAGCCCAATGTTATCCTATGGGAGACCCGAGTATTTTTGTGAAATGACCCCCGGCAGCATGGAGAAACCCTAAAAATGGCACAAAAGTCTCAGAAGAGTGCTCAAATGACATGGCAACAGCATGGGGAAGACCCCTTGAAGCATTTATCACTGAAAAGTCACAGCTGTGAACAATTTTGTCCGCGTTTTACGCCATTTTTACGGACTCACCAGAAAACCTTCCAAAATGACCCCAAAATGATTTTTCATGGCGGAAATGTTAAGGGCACATACCCAATAGTGAGATAGAGCTGGTGTATGTTACTTTTTGAGATTAATACATGAAAGATTTTACGTGAAAACATTGTGTGGCACTCCGATGTCCCTGAGAAGAGACGTACATGAAGGCCTCTTGAGTCTAATGTGCCCATTTTGAGGAAGTGAGTCTTTGTAGTATTTTCCTTTGCCAGGGCAGTCCAAAATTGTGAGGTTCACCAATGCCCCTGGATAGAGACGTGCATGATGGCCTGTAAACCTGAAGTGCCCATTGTAAGGAAGTGGGTCTATTTCAGTATAGCCCTGTGCCAGGGCAGCCAAAAATTGGGAGGCTCCACATTGTCCCTGGATAGAGACGTGCATGATGGCCTTTAAACCTGAAGTGCCCATTGTAAGGAAGTGGGTCTATTTCAGTATAGCCCTTTGCCAGGGCAGCCAAAAATTGGGAGGCTCCACATTGTCCCTGGATAGAGACGTGCATGATGGCCTGTAAACCTGAAGTGCCCATTGTAAGGAAGTGGGTCTATTTCAGTATAGCCCTTTGCCAGGGCAGCCAAAAATTGGGAGGCTCCACGTTGTCCCTGGGTAGAGACGTGCATGAGGGCCTCAAAACATTAAGTGTCCATTTTAAGGAAGTGGGTGTATTATAGTATAGCCCTTAGGCAGGGCAGCCAAAAATTGGGAGGCTCCACGTTGTCCCTGGGTAGAGACGTGCATGAGGGCCTCAAAACATTGTTCCCATTGCAAAGGAGCGGGTCTCCTGTCGTAATGTCCATTCTGCAAAGAATGGGCGAAAAAATTTACCACTGGGGGTATACCTGAGACAAAGGCCTAAGTATTGCAATTTGTAACGGTCATCATCATGGTGGCGCATGAGGAGAAGGAGGAGCAGTCCAGCGATTATCCAAAGTCCAGAAGTGTGTACCCATGGGTGAGTGGAGGTACATGGCAAACTTTAAATTCCGCTCTCATTTGCTGGTGGTGTGGTGAAGTCTGGCCCAATCCAACCCTTGTTCATCTTGATCAGAGTCAGCCTGTCAGCATTTTCAGTTGACAGGCGGGTGCGTTTATCTGTAATGATTCCACCTGCGGCACTAAAAACACGCTCTGACAAAACGCTAGCAGCAGGGCAGGCCAGGACTTCCAAGGCGTAGAGAGCCAATTCATGCCACGTGTCCAGCTTGGATACCCAATAATTGTAAGGCACAGAGGAATGTCGGAGTACAGTTGTTCGATCTGCAAGGTACTCCTTCAGCATCTGGGCAAACTTAGGATTTCTTGTGGCACTACCCCGCACCTCAGGGGCTGTGGTACGTGAGGGGCTGAGAAAACTGTCCCACATCTTAAAGACTGTTCCCCTACCTCTGGCGGATTGGACTTGTGCCTCTCTCGGCTGTACGCCTCGGTTGTCCACTGATTCATGACCTATGCCGCTAGCGTTTTGTGAGGGGAATGCTTTGCCTACTTCCGTGAGTATGGCCTTCCGAAACTGCTGCATTTTGGTTGACCTCTCCTCCACGGGAATAAGAGACAAAAAGTTCTCCTTGTAGCGTGGGTCTAACAGTGTTACCAACCAGTAATGATTGTCGGCCAAGATGTTCTTAACGCGAGGGTCACGAGACAGGCAGCTTACCATAAAGTCAGCCATGTGCGCCAGACTCTTAACAGCCAGGACTTCAGTAGCCTGACCAACAAGATGACTGAACATGCTGTCCTCCTCGTCCTCCTCCTCCTCCTCCTCCTCCTCATCTACCCTGTCCTCTGGCCAGCCACGCTGAACCGAGGATATGACTGGTGTGCATGTCATATCCTCAATTTGGCCGGAGAGTTGCTCCATGTCTTCATCCTCCTCCTCGTCATAGTCCTCCACTGCACGTTGTGATGAGACGAGGCTGGGCTGTGTGTTATCACCCACACCCACTACTGTTTCTTGCTGCAACTCATCGCGCTCCGCCTGCAATGCATCATGTTTGTTTTTCAGCAGAGACCGTTTTAGAAGGCAGAGTAGCGGTATGGTGACGCTAATAATGGCGTCATCACCAGTCACCATCTTGGTGCAGTCCTCAAAGTTTTGGAGGATGGTACATAGGTCTGACATCCATCTCCACTCCTCAGGTGTTATGTGTGGAGTTTGACCCATTTCCCGACGGCTTAGGTGATGCAGGTACTCAACAACTGCCCTCTTCTGCTCACATATCCTGACCAACATGTGCAGAGTTGAATTCCAACGCGTGGGGACATCACACACCAGTCTGTGAGCCGGAAGATGCAAACGGCGCTGAAAGCCGGCAAGGCCGGCTGAAGCAGTAGGTGACTTTCGAAAATGTGCAGACAGGCGGCGAACTTTTACCAGCAGATCAGACAGCTCTGGGTATGACTTTATAAACCGCTGAACCACGAGGTTGAGCACATGGGCCACGCATGGAACATGTGTCAGCTGGCCTCGCCTCAAAGCCGCCACCAGGTTCCGGCCATTGTCACACACGACCTTTCCTGGCTTTAGGTTCAGAGGTGTGAGCCAGTGATCTGCCTGCTGTTTCAGAGCTGTCCACACCTCTTCTGCATTGTGGGGTTTGTCACCTATGCAGATTAGCTTCAGCACAGCCTGTTGCCGCTTCGCCGAGGCAGTGCTGCAGTGCTTCCAGCTTGTGACTGGTGTGGAGGGCACAGTGGATGAGGATGCGCAGGAGGAGGAGGAGGCTGAAGAGCATGACATTCCGGAGCTGTAGAGTGTGGGTGAAACACTGACTGAGGTAGGGCCTGCAAACCTTGATGTGGGAAGGACGTGTTCCGTCACTCGCTCAGACTGGGTCCCAGCTTCCACAATATTAACCCAGTGTGCCGTCAACGAGATGTAGCGGCCTTGCCCACAAGCACTTGTCCACGTGTCTGTGGTTAGGTGGACCTTGGGTGAAACAGCGTTGTTCAGGGCACGTGTGATGTTTTGTGACACGTGGTTATGCAACGCGGGGACGGCACACCGGGAGAAATAGTGGCGGCTGGGGACCGAGTAACGTGGGACAGCTGCCGCCATCAGGTCACGGAATGCTTCAGTCTCCACCAGCCTAAAAGGCAACATTTCCAGCGCAAGCAGTCGCGAAATGTTAGCATTTAGAACTGTGGCATGTGGGGTGTTGGCAGTGTATTTGCGCCTGCGTTCAAAGGTTTGCTGAATGGATAACTGAACGCTGCGCTGGGACAAGGACGTGCTTGATGATGGTGTTCTTTCTGCGTAGGCAACTGCAGGTTCAGGAGTGGAGGAGGCTTGTTCGCAGGCAGCATGGACAGAGGATTGGCTCGCATGCACAACCAGCGAAGACGTAGCAGTGACATCAGCAAGCACTGCTCCTCGACTCTGTTGTACTTCCCACAAAGTCGGGTGCTTGGCTGACATGTGCCTGATCATGCTGGTGGTGGTCAGGCTGCTAGTTTTGGTACCCCTGCTGATGCTGGCACGGCAGGTGTTGCAAATGGCCTTTTTTGAATCATCTGGATCCAACTTAAAAAACTGCCAGACTCGGGAAGACCTAACATTTGTACAGGCACCTTGTGTCGTCGTGTTGTTCCGGGGAACGGTTGCCTGACTTCTGCCTGGGGCCACCACCCTGCTTCTTACTGCCTGTTGTGATGCTACGCCTCCCTCCCCCTGTGCACTGCTGTCCTCGCTCTGCATATCCTCCTGCCAGGTTGGGTCAGTTACTGGATCATCCACCACGTCGTCTTCCTCTTCCGCACCCTGCTCCTCCTCCTGACTTGCTGACAATTGTGTCTCATCATCGTCCACCACTTGTTGAGACACGTTGCCAACTTCGTGAGAACGTGGCTGCTCAAATATTTGGCCATCTGTACAGACGATCTCCTCATGACCCACTTCAATATGAGCTGGCGAGAGGCCAGAATGTGTGAATGGAAACGTGAACAGCTCTTCCGAGTGTCCAAGTGTGGGATCATTAATGTCCGAGGAGGACGTGTACTCAGCCTGGTGGTAGGAAGGAGGATCAGGTTCAGAAATGTGCGGTGCAGTATCACGGCTACTGACACTTGACCGTGTGGAAGACAGAGTGTTTGTGGTGGTGCCAATCTGACTGGAAGCATTATCTGCTATCCAACTAACAACCTGTTGACACTGGTCTTGGTTCAAGAGCGGTGTACTGCTGCGGTGCCCAATAATTTGGGACAGGACGTGCGAGCGACTAGATGTGGCCCTTTGTTGTGGCGAAATTAGAGCTTGACCACGACCTCGGCCTCTGCCTGCACCACCATCACGTCCACTTCCTTGTTCCTTGCCAATGCCCTTGCGCATTTTGCAATGCTGTGCACTGCTGACGTGTATATTCACTACTTGTGCGTTATATCAAAGTGTGTGGAAATTGCACACAAGTGCACCTGTACGCTGCCACCAACAGGCACACACGTGCGGTTTTAAAAACCAAGCACGGACGCAATAATAACCTAACAGGTTTTTTTGGGGAGCGACAATTACAGACAAGTCAGACACTATCTGGACTGTTTTACACTGTGTACACCAGCCCCAGATATGATGAAGGCTGGTATACGGTCACCACTACCCTGCCTGCCTGCCTGCCTGTATACTGGTACAATAGTCCTGACAAGGACTCTTTTGGTCACTAGCCTGTATTCAGACCTGGCTATACCCTGCCTGTATATAGCAACAATAGTCCTGAGAAGGACTCTGCTACTGTACTCCGACCTGGCTATACCCTGCCTGCCTGTATACAACTAGAATAGTCCTGAGAAGGACTTTTGGTCACACTGTTTGCAGCCCTGCAACTGAAAAAGCTATAAAGGGCCGCAAAGCTTTCCCTGAATCAGCGACACTCTCCCTACACTGACTGTCTGAATAGCTGTGAGCAGAGCACAGCGCGCCGGCCGATATAAAGGCTCGGTCACGCTGTGCAGGCCGGCCAATCACTGCAATTCCACAACTAACAGGGCTGTGGCATTGCAGTGGTCTGCCAGCCAATCCCTGCATGAGGGCTGGCTCTCAAAAGAGCGCCAACATGCAGAAATGAAGACCACGAGTACAGCACGAGTATCGCGAGATTACTCGGTCCCCGCCGAGCAGCCCGAGTACAGCGATACTCGTGCGAGTACCGAGTAGTGACAAGCATGCTCGCTCATCACTAATGGTAGTCTCTCGCTCAAAGCTTTAGTGTATGGTGAGATATGGAGCTGGAAGTCAAAAGTTCAAAACATTGTTACCCTTTTGTTCGTCCCTGTATATATGTATATTTCAGTTTTACATACATATGTACATAATCCATTTATGACATATATATTTTTAATGTGTGACATACTGTAATTTCTTTGTGTTAAAAAAGGTTGAGGTTTTAAATTATTAAGGTTTTGGCTTGTTAATATTGAAAACAAACGTGAATAATTAATATATGTATTATAAATATCCTGATTGGGTTTTGTACAAACCTTTCCTTGGAAAGACATGCATAAATAATACATCAAATTAAAACGTACAAGGCTTCAGGGAGTCATTAGTACCGTATTTGCAAATGGGAACAAACCAGAGATGACATGTTGCTGGCTGCTGTTGCCGATGTATCAGTTTGTGGGTCCATTAGTTAAAGATGACATTATTGCCCCCTAGTGGACTTATAATTAAATAACGTTTTCCTCTTGAGATGACTCGGCCTTTTCCTTTTGATATTAGTTTTGCTAAATGTAGTATAATATGCTAGTCACATAAATTCTAAGGCTTTGTTCGCAAGTTACAGATGTATTATATGAGAGATGTATATAGCATGCAAATCAGCAGTTATCAATTACAGTATTAAAGGTGATGTGATGAACTGACATTTTGCTGCATTATATCACTAACATTAAAAAATAATTTAGGTGCTGTTGTTTTCAAAAAACATGATCTGTGTGCTGGCGTGATTTTCAGGATTAACAATGTGGCTGCAACATGTGAATACAGCCTAAGGCCCCTTTCACACGTCAGTGATTCTGGGACGTTTGTGCTTTTTTTTTAAACGTACCAGAATCACTGACATACGCATGTAAGGGGTAGTCGGACCCCTGGTAGTGAAGGAACGTTTTCCCCCCCTGAAGACGCCACATAGTATGGTGGCAAATGGTAAATGTTAATGGTAAAATGTTACCTGTTGTTGTAGTGATTAAACAGTTTCCCCACTAGGTGTCAGTGTAGAGCAGTGGTTCCCCTGGTAACAGTGGCAGGGAAGGAAGGAGGGGCAGGGCAGCTTAGGTGGGGAAGGGAGGTCTCTGAAGGCAGAGCAGTGTGCTGGAGATGTAACATGAGAGAGAGCTGAGGAGAAGTGCCGGGGCAGAGTGCAGGAGTGGGTGCTGTGGCAGTGGAGCAGAGAAGTTGGAGCTAATCCGGAGCCGGTGGTGTGTACTAGAGTGGAGTGCAGCTATCAGGGGGATAACAAGTGGCCCCTGCAGGCGAAGGTTAGTGCCCTGACAAAGAAGTGAAGGTACATGGGAACGCCCGTAGAAAGGAAGAGAAGTAGTTCCCCGGCAAAGAAGTGAGAGGTGAAAACTTATCCGGAGCCGGTAGTCTGTGCTAGATCTGCCCTACAGTAAATCCGGGTTCAGTGTGCAGCTACTAGGGGGTTAACGCATGTCCCCTGCAGGCAAGGGAAAGTTACCGGGGAAAGAGGAAACCGTCAGCAAGAAGTTTAACCTGTAAACCAATGTGACTTGATGCTGAAAGGTGTAAAGAGGAGTGGGAACTCATCCGGAACCGGTAGTGTGTGCTAGATCTGCCCTGCAGTAATTCAGGGTTCAGAGAACAGCTACTAGGGGGTTAACAAGTGTCCCCTGCAGGTGAAGGAGAGTGACCGTCAGCAAAAAGGGGAAACCGTCAGGAAGGAACGTAATCTGTAACGTTAAAGTGAAGTACTGAAGTAACTTGCTGCTGAGAAGTGTAACAGAAAATGGAAGCCTCGTTCAATAAAATGTTTCTTAGTTTACCAGCTGCCTGTCAGTGGCTCTTTTCTGTAACTGATGAAGGGGCTGGCGAGCCGAGGAAAATGGCGTAACGGAGAACTCAGGTACCGGCACGAACGCGTCCCTGCCACCCACACTCTGCCCCACAAACAACACCCCTGTTTTAATAGTGACGGCCGGGCCGGGGGTCAGCCTGTCGCCCAAAGGGGCCACGACTACACCCCCTGAGGCGCCCCCTGCCCCCGTTACAAACTGGCGTAGTCGGCAGGATCAAGCCTGCATGCAAGAAGCCCCGACCAGAGACTGTGAGGAAGATCAAGTGGTGCCTGACGTGCTGAACGGGCCACAAGATGGCGGCAAAATGGCGGCCGTCCTCATGGACTCAGTGAAGGCGCGAAAAGTTGGCGCCAAACGAAAAGCGCTGGGCTGGCCTGGGAGGAAGAAGCCCGGAGTGCGCCGCCCAAAGAGGGGATGTACTTGCCCCAAGAAGCTGCAGAGGTCTAGAGACGTGGGCAGCGCCGCAAGAAAGAAAAGGCGTCGCCAACGCTATGCAGACCTGGTGGGTGAAGCCGGGGGCGGAGTGTGTGCTAAAGCGGGAAAAGAAGAACCGCCTCCACCTTCCCCGGCGCCATTGCAATCCCAGCAGCAGAAGCAACAGTTCCAGTTACCTGTGCTACACAAAATGGAGGCCAGGACAGACAAGCAAGCCGTAGCGGGCGCGCTGGTGCCCGTAGGATGCAGAAGAGGACGTCCGATGGAGAGCTCGGTGGGAGAGTTACCCACCATCACGTTGCCGGCAAGCATGATACCGGCCGTGACTGGAGTCTCAGAGAAACCAGCGAAGGTCACGTTTTTTACCTCATGGGATGCCGTTACCGGGGAAACGACGATGGAAGTCCGGGCCACCTACAAGTCCCGGCTGACTCTGGGGAGCGGGCCACCAGGAGCATCCGTACAGATTCCGGAGGCGCCCGCGTCTGTTAAGGTAGGCCCTCTGCCCCCCTCAGGAGTTAAGGCCCCGTACTGGCAAGATATCCCAGAACCAGAGGTAATCGTCCGGAAGAGAGTGATTTGTTTTCCGTTGAAAACCAGTACTGTTGAAAGCCGGTGAATGTTTACAGTTCAAGTAACGTTAAAAGTACTGAACCCGGGAGTAGAAGAATGCAGGACTATGCATGGACTCCTCCCTCGACCGTTAAAGTAAGAACTCTTTTGTTTCTGTTGTTTTCTGCTCACCTGAAGACCGGGAGCGCTTGGGAATAGCCTCCGGGCAGATGTTCAACTAAGACCGGGAGCTCCCCTGGAGGGACTCCGGGCACCGAACTTGTGTGCCATTCTGTGTATTTTAAGTGTTGTTTTTAAAAGTTTTTCTGATAAAAAGATTATACTAGTTAAGAAACGTGTGTGTGTGCCTGGCATGTGTTGGTCTGCAGGTACGAACCTCGCCAGGAGGCTGAGGTTAAAGAGGGGAGGAATGTAAGGGGTAGTCGGACCCCTGGTAGTGAAGGAACGTTTTCCCCCCCTGAAGACGCCACATAGTATGGTGGCAAATGGTAAATGTTAATGGTAAAATGTTACCTGTTGTTGTAGTGATTAAACAGTTTCCCCACTAGGTGTCAGTGTAGAGCAGTGGTTCCCCTGGTAACAGTGGCAGGGAAGGAAGGAGGGGCAGGGCAGCTTAGGTGGGGAAGGGAGGTCTCTGAAGGCAGAGCAGTGTGCTGGAGATGTAACATGAGAGAGAGCTGAGGAGAAGTGCCGGGGCAGAGTGCAGGAGTGGGTGCTGTGGCAGTGGAGCAGAGAAGTTGGAGCTAATCCGGAGCCGGTGGTGTGTACTAGAGTGGAGTGCAGCTATCAGGGGGATAACAAGTGGCCCCTGCAGGCGAAGGTTAGTGCCCTGACAAAGAAGTGAAGGTACATGGGAACGCCCGTAGAAAGGAAGAGAAGTAGTTCCCCGGCAAAGAAGTGAGAGGTGAAAACTTATCCGGAGCCGGTAGTCTGTGCTAGATCTGCCCTACAGTAAATCCGGGTTCAGTGTGCAGCTACTAGGGGGTTAACGCATGTCCCCTGCAGGCAAGGGAAAGTTACCGGGGAAAGAGGAAACCGTCAGCAAGAAGTTTAACCTGTAAACCAATGTGACTTGATGCTGAAAGGTGTAAAGAGGAGTGGGAACTCATCCGGAACCGGTAGTGTGTGCTAGATCTGCCCTGCAGTAATTCAGGGTTCAGAGAACAGCTACTAGGGGGTTAACAAGTGTCCCCTGCAGGTGAAGGAGAGTGACCGTCAGCAAAAAGGGGAAACCGTCAGGAAGGAACGTAATCTGTAACGTTAAAGTGAAGTACTGAAGTAACTTGCTGCTGAGAAGTGTAACAGAAAATGGAAGCCTCGTTCAATAAAATGTTTCTTAGTTTACCAGCTGCCTGTCAGTGGCTCTTTTCTGTAACTGATGAAGGGGCTGGCGAGCCGAGGAAAATGGCGTAACGGAGAACTCAGGTACCGGCACGAACGCGTCCCTGCCACCCACACTCTGCCCCACAAACAACACCCCTGTTTTAATAGTGACGGCCGGGCCGGGGGTCAGCCTGTCGCCCAAAGGGGCCACGACTACACCCCCTGAGGCGCCCCCTGCCCCCGTTACACGCAGACGCATTATAATGAATGGGTCTGCTCACACGTCAGTGATTTTTCACTGCACGTGTCTCCGTGCAGCGTACCCGCGTGTGCGTGATTGCCGCACGGAGACATGTCCATTTTTTTCTGGCATCACTGATGTTCCACGGACCACGCAGTGGTGTGGTCCATGAAACACGTGCCAGAAAAAAACGTGCACTTAAAATAATAAACATTTTAACTCACCCGGCTTCAGCCGCGCTCTCTGCAGCCCGTTCTCCCTGCTGCTTCTGAGCCGGCTGATTACTGTCGCGCATCTTAATGATGCACGACACAGCCGACCCGGAAGCAGCTGCTGCAGGGGTCAGCGCCGGCCGGATGCTGCACCGCGGGAGGATTCAGCACCACGGAGAGCGGGAGCGGGCACAGGTGAGTTGATTTCTAAGTGCAATCACGGGCCACGGAGAACGGAGCCCGGATTGCACTTAGACAACCCACGTGTGCCGAGATTCACGGCACACGCAGGGACATGTGCGTGTTTTACACGCCAGTGGAAAACGTCTGTGTTTTTCACTGACGTGTGAAACGGGCCTAAAGCTTTATTCATGTGGGTGAAACATGTTCTGTGTCTGGACCAAGGTGTACGGACTAGCTGTGAGTCTCCCGACCTGAACTTAACAGCCTCATATATGGATATGAGTGTAGCACCCGATTCTGGTTCCAGCACGGCATCCCCGCACGCACCCGCTGCTAGTCTCTGGCTGTGTCGCCCTCTCTCTCACCTGCCTGGTTCCAGCGCGGTATCCCCACATGCTCCCGCTCCCAGGCGCCCTCCCTCTCACTTGCCCAGCAGCTCCACTCGCTCGTCTCCTGCTCCGGGGTCTGCTGCGGCCTCCTCCTGCTTCCAAGGCTTCGAGATGCGAGTAGGGTCTTTGCAATCGGAAAAGATCGCCCTCCACGTGTTTCCTAGGATGGCTCATATCCTGCTGCTGGGGTTACCATGGCTTTGGTCGCACAAGCCAGTATTGGACTGAGACTCAAGAGATATACTTTGATGGGGAGTGCACTGCCACGATAAGTGTCTGATCGCGATGCATCTCTCTCACACACTAGCCGTGCCGGTTAATCTTCCGAGTCTGTCTTCTGTCTACTGGGCCTACGCCAACGTCTTGGATAAGAAAAAGGCTGAGACGTTGCCACCACAAAGGCTCTATGACTGTCCCATCAACCTTCTCCCCGGGTCGACTCCTCCTCGTGGGCGAATCTACCCCCTGTCGTCTGAATATATAAAGGAGAACCTGGCCTGAGGCTACATCCAAAAGTCCTCTTCTCCCGCCAGAGTGTCCTAGCAGCCAGTGTCAAGGTGTATCTCATATGCTGGGTCTCTACCTAATGATGTCCACAAAATCCAGCTTCACAAACTTCAAGCGTGTTTATTTTTAAAATTTCATATGAAGAACTTATGTCATATCTCCAATTGGTATTGCCTTCTGACTGAGCACTACTTCCCATCAGCTTAAGATGATTTTTAATTTCCTAGTAATAGGTTCTTTCCCTCCCATAAAATTGCGGGCTGTTCAGCCCAGGTAGAGGCATCATTTGGTAGGGAGCAGCATACGAGATACACCTTGATGTTGGCTGCTGGGCTCGCATCAAACTGGTTTTATATGCGAAGTGTCTCAATTTTTAAACTTATTTCCTTAGCAGTAAAGAATGTCGACGTTTCTATATTCAATGTCTATATACCTTAGCGTCTCAGAGTGTAGCTGTTTATTTCATGTTTAGTATGCCCCTATTCACAATAGTCTGTTAGAAAGTGCTGTCAGTTTTCTTATTTTAGATCAATATTGGAACAGAATCTTACTTCAAATCAGACAATAGCGAGGTGGAGGTGGGGTACTTCCTATCAACTGGTATTATTAAAAATCAATTAGTTGGATAATTTCAGATTCAAGATGGACTTAAAAAAAAAAACTTTCTTCAAGCACTGGTACTGGAAAAAGTCTGCATCTTTCAAGAAAACCATGATTTTTACACAAAACAATGCTCCATCACAGCAACAAAGTACTCCAACTTATGTTTTTATTTCAGTTGCATAATTCTGCACATTAATAGTTGCCTAATAATTCTCAACATATAGATATTCTCCTAAGAAAGAAAAAAAACCTCACTTTTTGTTTCTTAAATAGCAAGGTTTCAGGTTTATTAAGCTTATGGAATGACTGACAGCATTGTAATTATTCAAAAATAAAATTAATCATCAAAAATTCAAATTGCATCCCATAAACCCACTATAGACTAATGGAGGATAATGGTGTCCTGGTCGCGTCATGTTTGACTCTTCTCAAATCTTTAGCAGTTAACGTGCCTCTTTTTTCCCAACTCGTCTTCTGCGACCCTGTTGCCTATTTACAACAGAATTTTTGTTGCTTCTGTAATGAAGCCCCTCTGTAAGGCTTTTTTTTTGTCCCATTTTTGTTGAGGGAAACAAGCTGCCTAATAATTGTGTTCACCTTGAAAAAGAGTGTTATATCCTTAGGCCAAACGCTCTCTCATTATACAAATCCACATCATCTGATACAGCCACTCATATAGTGACAGTTCATTAGTTGTTTGCAATGACCTGCACATGAGGTAAGAGACATGACTAAATCAGGAGAACTATACTACATTTCTAATTGGAGGAATTTGCTAATATTATTATTACACCTATTAGGATCTTGGAGATGGGAATACCTGTCACGCTAGGTACAAGTGTCGCGCCCAGGGAAGGGGGTACTCGGTCCCGGGCGTATGCAAATGGGAATGTCACTCTGGTGGCCGTTGCCCGGTCCCGTGCCCTGGGGCTTCTTTTGTAAAAGGGGGTATTTACAGTAGGGATGACAGATAGTGTACGTGACGCCCACTACGGGTTGCCGTTAAAGGTGTAGAACCGCCGCTGCTGAATGTGGGTACTCCCAGAGCTGGTGGTGGTTGCAGCAATGGTATTAGGCCCTCTGCAGGTAGGGTCGTGTCTGGGAGATATGGGGGGGGCAATAACGGAGCCCACACCAGGTTGTCTTGAAGAGTCTCTACTCACACAGATTCTTGGATTGCTGGTTCAGGTCCCATGGAGTATCAGTGCCAATGTAGTGACCCAGGTTGCTCTGTCCCTAGCCCTTTCTGTTGGTTGGGTCCCCGTAGCGTGGAGCGTTTGGGGCCCGACTGTCCCTTTTGGGGTACAGTCTCTTCCATACAGTGGGCAGTGCGGACCCTGTGGGGAGGTAAGTGTCTAATGCCCGATCCTAGTTTACTGCTGATGCCCCTGGATTATTTGGTTCGGTTAAGTCCATGAAGGTGTCCTCACCGTGCAGGTGATTATCAAGCCGTGTAAAACTGGCGCCTGACCTAGGGCCCTGTGCTCCATGCGTGCTCCGCTTCCAGCGGTATCTGCCTGTACCCGCCCTGGCTACCTCTCTCCCATGCCCCCGGATTACTGTTGCACGGACCCAGCTCAGGCACGTCCGCACACCTCTCTGTGTGCCACACTTCTCTCTGACTCGTGACCCCTCCCACCAGGCTGGCTAATCCCGGTACTCGTTTCTACGATAGGTGACCATCCCCTTTCATGGTTAACCCTCTATGCCCGGTGTGGTGAACTAGGATTTTGGTTGTGCTTTGGTGGTATCGACACTGCTCCAGGTCCCAGGGGGAAGGTCCTGCATCCCCAAGAGGATGCAGTTCCTTGTAGTGCCCTGAGTGGCTCAGGGGTGTTACACAAGGAAGTACCCAGCATATGGTGAAAGGGAAGGGAAACCCTTTGTCTAGGGAAGGGGGAGATGGTGACCCCTGACATAACCTACCGCTGGGTCCTGGGTTCACTCAACACCCTAGTTAGGTTCTGCACCTATGAGCTGAGCAGGATACCTGACCCTAGGCTGACCCTGTATCTGGGCCCTAGGTAGGGCGTGGATGGGATGATCTCTTCGTCAATCCCACTGAGCACCAAAGGACATACAGGGATAACAAACAAGGGAAGGAAACAACTTATCTCCAGATGCCTCAGGAAAAGGAACTGCAAACAACAACCAGGTTAGACTAGAAGAATGAAAGCTGACTGCTTGCACTGAAGACTTGTTACGGGCAGAGGACTTATCACCAGCAATAAATATGGGGAATTGAGAGTATATACAGTATAGACACCAATGAAATGCTGATGAAAAGCAGCTGAAAGGGTGGTGAACTATGCAGGGTCCTAATGGGAAAGAGATGAAAACAAAGCAGAGGATATACATAGGATACCAAATACATCAAGCAGGAATGATGGAAGGTCAGGGAGCAGTTTGCGCAACCAAACGTTGTGACCTTCTATTGATGGAACCCCACATGACTGTTTGTCACCCATGACACACACGTGACTATACCCCTTGAAGTCACTGTACATTGGCAGATCACACATTTTAGATTTAGCCCATGTGCATTCCAGCTATTTCATGACTTCATTGTTAACAGTGACACTAACCGGCAGATATGTGACCTTTTTACAGTTGTCTACAGTGTGTCATTGATATTTCATAGATAAGCCTCCAGGCTTCATATACCCCTTTTTGTTGCTGAAATGTCAGCTGTCACTTTGTGAATATATTTCTTGTCCAGTATTAGGAGCCAAAGTCATTGTATGGATTGTATATTATCAGCCTTTGCAAAGTAGTACCAGTCAGTACCAAGCCCTGGGGAGGGACGTGGGAGAATCAGGGTGTGTTCACCTAACATGGGAATTCTCACCTTTGAGATCAGGTCCTGGAGGTGTCTGTCTGTTCTTCCCTGCAGTTTTCTATAGCTGGCTTGTTCCTGTGAGCTGTGCCGGCAGTGTTCTTACACCATCCAGTCTGAAACCACACAGGTAAGGGACAGTATGAGGACTTAAAGTGACACTGCATACAAAATAGGATACATGGTATTACTACTGCTGGTCGTGAGCGACTGAAATGGACTAATATCTGATTCAGATCAGATCTTGCAATTGTTTTTAAAGAAACTCCATTATGTTAGTGCTTATGTTGTACTGTATACATGGAATATAGAAACTGAGGTTATTTCAATTTATTGAGCTGTGTGGTGCATCAATATCTATGATGCGGAATCGAAAGAAGGTCTTGGTTGCTTTTGTGATGTGATGTGTCTGTGACACGCTGCATGCCTAAAGATGGCAGTATCTAATGCTACACCACATGATATTGAATTAAATGTGGCATAAGTTTGATCTACAAGTTGCAGTGGCGGCCAAGTCATAAGGAGGCTAAGGAAATTAGTATTTCATTCTAATTGCATGCCACGTCCTCTGCAGTCTGCAAGTTGTAATGCGACCACATTCACTTTCACTATAGTGTACAGTGCCACCAGGATGCTGGGATTTTTGGCAGCTGAGCAATTTGCAGCCAAAGTCTCTGCCTAAGGCCTTGTTCACACGTCCTTGTTTCCGGAACCTGTGGTGTCCGTTTTCACACGTACCGGAAACACGTTCAGACGGATTCTCAGTAAAATCTAGTTGATTTTCACACCTCTATGTTTTCACACAGACCTTGTGTCCATGTGAACCACACGTGTGTCCTTGTGAGCCACATGGAGACATGTCTCTTTAACTGGCAGCACGGACACCCAGACCCATACAAGTCAACGAGTCCACGAAAAACACGTACAGCTCACAAATGACATCCGTGTGCCGTCCATGTGCTGTACGTGTTTTTAATATTGCAAAATTTAGGAGATTCTACCTTTAATCATACTGATATCATCTATACCACAATCTTACTAATGGGAAGAAAAACCTGCATTGAAAAACAACCAAACTATATGCAGTTTGGATAAAAAAATATTAAATCTTTATTGAGAATAATAAAATAATTAAAACAGGTTGTCTCAACAAATAGAAACCCCAACAGACGGGGAGATGAAAAATATTGGGAATACCAAGCCGAATCCACAATGGTAAATATACGAACATAAAGACGGACCAAAATTGACAAATTAAGAATCAAAATACTGGAGACAAAAATGTGTCAGTAATATATTACACAGATAGTCATATCATATCCCATATGCATGAAAAACATATTGGCACAGTATCTACCTAATAGTAACAGACAAATCATCACGATGCTAAAGACACAAGTGTGTCAGTAATGTATTACACAATTGGTCACAATTACCCATATAAATGAAGGTCACATAATGGTCACATGATGGCACAGTATTTACCTATACAGGGAATCGGCAGAGCAATTGTAAGATGGTGTCCCCCAGAAACCAAACGCATGTTTCGCATTCAATAATGCATCATCCAGGAGTGTAACACGTGCATTTTTCAAACGGATGTGTGAAGGAGGCCTAAAACATCATTATTGATAATGTAATAAATAAAGGGTGCTATCACGCTAACACATTGAAAAAATCCCTATTGTTATGATTATATAATGTGCCATATATAGTAGATGGAATCAATTCTATGTTATCTAAATCACATTGGAAAAAACAAGTATCTAATAAATAAAGGAGTTGTCCAGGCTTGGGGTTAAAGTCTACAGTTACTATATGTGACTGAAGACTTGTGAATCTTCACAACACGCAGTGAACACGCTGCCAGGATTCTTCAGGGCTGGCATCAGAAGGGCAAATATGTGATTTGCATACATTGCTTAATACAAGGTAATTGAGTGAGGTCCGAGTATCTAGTCGAATATTGCTGGAAGTATGTAAATCGAATACTTGTGGTCATGTGTCGCCCTGGGCAAGCCAGGGGACACGGGTCACAACACCACCACACCCCACACTCCAGGTAGGCACATCATGCTAACCAGAAATCCTTGTTGCCTTCCTCCAGGAGTCTGATGATGCACACCAGGGGGTGGGCCAAGCGGTTGGCTCCGCCCACCGAGGAGCTCACAACTCTGGAGGCGGGAAAACCAGGCAGACAGCTCAGGGAAGGGCTTGAGTAAGGAAGTCCAGTGAGGGACATGAAGGAGTAAACAACAGGAGATAGCCCAGGCAGGGCAAGAGTGAGGAGCTAAGTGAGAAAGTGAACAGCTAAGTGAAAGTGAAGGAAGAAAAGTGGAAAAGGAGGAAAGCAAGTGAAGTGACAGAAGAGAAAGAAAGCCTGAAGGGTCCAGCTTTGTGGAGGGCCATATCAGCAAGGTCAGCGACGGCGGTGACTGTCTGGAGGGGGACCGTTTGGAAGTTCCTGGAAGGACCCCGTTGGCTGTGTGCCCGGAGGTCTGGAGCAGTGTTCCGAAGGACAGTCAGCACCAGGGCAGGGGCCTCTCGGACCCCGGCAAGGCTAGGAGTCGCCAAATTTTCCGAATCCGTCAGTGACGGGGACGCAGATCCCCCAACAACCAAGTCCCGATTGAAGGCAACAGCCCAACCCGTATTGGAGAGACACCGCCACCGCCACGGCACCAGTTTCTCAGGGCCAGCGCCTGCGGGCAAAGTGTAGAGCTCCTCCGGCCCAGATTGCAGTCGGGGAGCGGGTAACCGGAGGGAATCCACCGCTACCACAAGTCAAACATAGGTGCAAGGAAGAGGGACATCACCGTCACCTACCGGGAGTGCAGGTGCAGCCGTCTGTGGGACCGTCCTACCAGCCGTTTGGTTTACCGTACAAACTGTGTCCGTGTCTCAGGCTGAGTGAGTACCACAGTGCCGCAAGGCACAGCGCTGCCCCCGCGTCCCTGCGCCCACCAGGCCCCGCACCTACTTCTCCATCACCGGGCCCCGGGATCACCAACCCCTACCCACGGAGGGGCAACACAACAACTGGCTGCTCCGCATCACCATCCCTGGGAGCCCCATATTGAGCAGCGGTGGTGAAATCACCACAACCGTGGGTGGCGTCACGAACTATAACAATCCCCACACCCAACAACCCCCTTTCACTCACGGGCGAGGAGTGTCGCTCGAGAAACCCCGGGATCCGGCCCACCGCTCGAGCCACCACTGAGCAGCTGCCAGACCCGAGCAGAAGGGGTGAGCGCGGTGTGCTGACACCCTCCTCCCCGCCCGCGACAACTTGGCGTCATGAACAGGATCCTACCGCTCTGCCGTCAGGTAGAGGTGCGCCTTGTTACCGCCGGAGGCATCCGGCAGGAAAATTTCAGAAGCCGCCATCTTTGGCGCGAAGAGTTCCCGCTCGAGCGTCTTCTCGAGCAGTGGAGGCGCGAAGGCCAAAACTCCGCCCCGAGAGAGGAGGGGCCGGAAAGAGCTAAGGGGGACGCGATGGCGGCTGGCTGCATGTGAGCGCAGCTATAGAAGCAGGGACGCCAGGACCCTGGGGCCATTGACTGGTTCCTGGAAGGGGCCGCTGCTAAAGATGCTGAGTCCGACCAACAACACCGTGGTCCCCGCGCCTGGCCCCGCAGCGTGGGTGGAGATCCGGACCGTCCAGCAAAGCAGCCGTTTGCAGGTCAAGATGCAGCTCCTCATGGAGGAGTGGGAGGCCGACATGGCGGAAGTGGTGGCGGCCATACAGAGACGCGAGGTGGAGGGAGTCTTGGAAGGGAGGGTAAGTGACCCACGCCCCTGTGCCCCTAGTGGGTCGGTCATCGCGGCTGAGGGACCCGGTCCATACCCGCTCGCCCTGCTACCTCCCCCGCTACCCGTGTTGGCTGCTGCTGCCCCGCCACTAGGCCCGCTACCACCACCACCGGTAGCGGTACCCTGCCAATCCGCCCCGGCGGACCGACCTGCAGCAGAAGCTCGTGACCGCCCTGATCCGCTTCCATGGAAGGAGCCGAAGGCTGAAGCCGTCAGCAAAGATGCACCGGAGGCACGGTGGGGATGCAGCTGCCAGGAGGCAGAGCAGGCCATGTCACAGCGGGGTCCCTCATTGCTGAAGGTGCCGGTCGTAGCCAACACGGAGGGACTCTGGCTGGGCCCGTTCCCCGCACACGCTGAACCGGAGCAAACAGAAAGTGCTCCCGGCTGGGAGCGACGGCAACAGCAGCTGCGCAGGGAGATCGATGCCCGAGAGGGGTGTAGAGCGGATGTGCATGCCCGCATGAATATGGAAGAAGATCGCCTGCAGCGAGCTACCATTGGGATCCAGAGCGGTGCACCATGTGGAGGTGGCACTAGGGCCCCACGATTGAGGATGGACTGCTAAGCCGGCGGTCCTCCGCCTAAAAGTTGTCCCCGTTGGGACCAGAAGTAAGTTTGTTTGAAAATGATAAGGAAAATGAAAATAACCGAAGAAGTAACCTGATTTGCTTTTGTGATTGAACCGGCGGGAGCCGGCACCGTTGTCCCCGTGGGGACCGTTTAAGTTTTGGCATGGGAACTATCCATGGACAAGCCCGTGAACTTGCAGGGCACCACAAACGTTAAGTGGCTTGTAAATATGTTGGTTACCGTTACCGTTTCCGCAATACCGTCTCCGGAGAGGCAGGTTGGAGGGAGGGCCCTGAGCAGAGCAGGCTAGGGCCCAGCCACCAAAGGAACCGGTGGCCACCCTCTGGAGGGGGAAGGACAGATCCCGCTCGGGTAACTTGTGCTGGACTGTGGGTCAAGGGGTGCTGCCTGGGTTTTAGGGGCAGCATCAGGGCCAGGTTGCTTGGGTGGGAGAGAGCGGAAACCGTGACCGTAAACCGTTGCAATGTTTAAGTAAATGTGCCTCCCGTCTTGGGAAGAGTTTTGATTAAAAATGTTACTTATGTTTTCTTAACCTTGTTACCCCTTTTACAGAAAAATAAAACCGGTGTAGGACGGCAGCCCGCGGACGGTCTGCATTTTGCTAAGGGGGAATGTGTCGCCCTGGGCAAGCCAGGGGACACGGGTCACAACACCACCACACCCCACACTCCAGGTAGGCACATCATGCTAACCAGAAATCCTTGTTGCCTTCCTCCAGGAGTCTGATGATGCACACCAGGGGGTGGGCCAGGCGGTTGGCTCCGCCCACCGAGGAGCTCACAACTCTGGAGGCGGGAAAACCAGGCAGACAGCTCAGGGAAGGGCTTGAGTAAGGAAGTCCAGTGAGGGACATGAAGGAGTAAACAACAGGAGAAAGCCCAGGCAGGGCAAGAGTGAGGAGCTAAGTGAGAAAGTGAACAGCTAAGTGAAAGTGAAGGAAGAAAAGTGGAAAAGTTGGAAAGCAAGTGAAGTGACAGAAGAGAAAGAAAGCCTGAAGGGTCCAGCTTTGTGGAGGGCCAGATCAGCAAGGTCAGCGACGGCGGTGACTGTCTGGAGGGGGACCGTTTGGAAGTTCCTGGAAGGACCCCGTTGGCTGTGTGCCCGGAGGTCTGGAGCAGTGTTCCGAAGGACAGTCAGCACCAGGGCAGGGGCCTCTCGGACCCCGGCAAGGCTAGGAGTCGCCAAATTTTCCGAATCCGTCAGTGACGGGGACGCAGATCCCCCAACAACCAAGTCCCGATTGAAGGCAACAGCCCAACCCGTATTGGAGAGACACCGCCACCGCCACGGCACCAGTTTCTCAGGGCCAGCGCCTGCGGGCAAAGTGTAGAGCTCCTCCGGCCCAGATTGCAGTCGGGGAGCGGGTAACCGGAGGGAATCCACCGCTACCACAAGTCAAACATAGGTGCAAGGAAGAGGGACATCACCGTCACCTACCGGGAGTGCAGGTGCAGCCGTCTGTGGGACCGTCCTACCAGCCGTTTGGTTTACCGTACAAACTGTGTCCGTGTCTCAGGCTGAGTGAGTACCACAGTGCCGCAAGGCACAGCGCTGCCCCCGCGTCCCTGCGCCCACCAGGCCCCGCACCTACTTCTCCATCACCGGGCCCCGGGATCACCAACCCCTACCCACGGAGGGGCAACACAACAACTGGCTGCTCCGCATCACCATCCCCGGGAGCCCCATATTGAGCAGCGGTGGTGAAATCACCACAACCGTGGGTGGCGTCACGAACTATAACAATCCCCACACCCAACAACCCCCTTTCACTCACGGGCGAGGAGTGTCGCTCGAGAAACCCCGGGATCCGGCCCACCGCTCGAGCCACCACTGAGCAGCTGCCGGACCCGAGCAGAAGGGGTGAGCGCGGTGTGCTGACACCCTCCTCCCCGCCCGCGACAGTCACATAACCACCCGCTCCCAGAGCTGACACTGGAGAATCCTCACAGCGCACACTGCACGCTTTGTGAGGAATTACCAGTCTGCAGTCACATCAGACTTGAGCGCCAAGCTTGGACAACCCCTTTAATTGCAATCATGCAAATGGCATCTACCAACAATTATCAGGCAAGTTTATGCAATGTGTCTCACAGTGAATTATTGCTCCTAATTCCTCTTCCTGCCAAGAAAATGATACAATTACATAATTACAATAAATCAACAGCTAACTATAAAGTACAGTATGTCTAAAGCTGGGTTTACACACTGCAACATCTCAAACGACATCGCTGTAACGTCACCGGTTTTGTGACGCAATAGCGATGTTGTTTGCGATGTTGCAGTGTGTGAAACCTATCAGCGACCTGGCCCCTGCTGTGAAGTTGTAATCGTTACAAATCGTTCAGGACCATTCCTAGGTCCTTTGTTTCCCGCTGTGCAGCATGAAGTTTCAGTGTGTGAAAGACTTTACAGCGACTTTGTTAGCAACTTCCCTTTCAAAAGGCTGCTTATCAACGTCCCCAAACAACCAGCTAGGTCGCTCTGCAGGTCCGGATCGCTGTTGAGTTGTTGGCCAGGTTTGCCTGTTTGACAGCTCACCAGCGACTTAGCAGAGACTTAGGGAGGTCGCTATTGCGTCACCAAACCGGTGACGTTACAGCGATGTCCTTTGCGATGTTGCAGTGTGTAAACCCAGCTTAAGATGCGTTTTAGCTCATTTAAAATGCTTTTATTGATTGCATTTTATAATTTAGGGTATCAATATAACTATTATTTTTCAATTTTATCTACTAATACAAGGAAGTGATTGCTGTAAAGGTATATTAACTAATTCAGTATCGGACCATTTTCCCTCATTCTTCAACAGGCACATTTTCAGGATTTATTGTGTATACGCTTTTAAGATCTCTAAGAAGTTTCTAATTCGGATATTCAAATAGTTTTGGCTCTTTTTTTTCACAATACATAAGGCTTATCTTTTATGTCATTCTTAAGGGTGCTTTACACGCTGCGACATCGCTAACGATATATCGTCGGGGTCACGTCGTTAGTGACGCACATCCAGCGCCGTTAGCGACATCGCAGCGCGTGACACCAAGGAGCGATGATCAACGAGCGCAAAAACGTGAAAAATCGTTGCTCGTTGACACGTTGCTTCTTTTCATAATATCGTTGCTGCTGCAGGTTCAATGTTGTTCGTCGTTTCTGCGGCATCACTCATCGCTATTTGTGACACCGCAGGAACGTCAAACATCTCCTTACCTGTGTCCACCGGCAATGAGGAAGGAAGGAGGTGGGCGGCATGTTCCGGCCGCTCATCTCCGACGCTCCTCTGCTATTGGACGGCTGCCGTGTGACGTCGCTGTGACGCCGAACGAACCGCCCCCTTAGAAAGGAGGCGGATCGCCGGCCAGAGCAACGTCACAGGGAAGGTAAGTATGTGTGACAGGTGTAAGCGATGTTGTGAGCCACAGGCAGTGATTTGCCCTTGTCGCACAACCGACGGGGGCGGGTACGCTCGCTAGAGATATCGATACCAATATCGCAGCGTGTAAAGTACCCTTTAGATTTGTTTTTTCCTTTGGCAGCTAATGGGGGACACGGTAAAGAAATATAGGAAATATGTGTCTGATCTTCACATTTTGTAAGTACCGTGTTTCCCTGAAAATAAGACAGGGCCTTATATTGTTTTTTACTTTGAAATATATGCTAGGGCTTATTTTCAGGGGATGTTTTATATTTTTTATTGTTGTATTTTGCCTCATTATGTTGCTGTAAGTCCTGGAAAATTTATATTCTCGCATCCGCTGATAATACAACATGAATACTCACCCCTTCCTTCACCCACCAATCTGTGCCAGTGTCAGTGATTCAATCACACAGCTGTATTCCTTGCCGAGGATCACATTGAATTTCTTGGACTGGCCGGCGGCTCTCCTGACCCAAGCATAACAGCATGTATTTCTATGGAGCTGTCACGCTCAGGTCAGGAGAGCTGCTGGCCTGTCACGATACTGTTTGCACTTTGCTGTGGCAGAGCTGTATCAGTCACCTGATCATTTTGTCTGCATTCCCAGTGGGAGGAGCTTTTCCTTCTGTGCCTCGTTCCCAGGAGCTCACCACGTTATCCGGACTTCCCATCCATCACGCTGCAAGCTATAGGTCTGCTCAGCAGTATGCTCGGCTGGGTCCTGTAAGTGCTCCAGATTCTGTCCATTACCTCCTCCGACCCTTCCTGACCTCCCTGACCTCCATTCTGCCTGATCTCCCTGTCTTCCAGCTCCTGTTTTGTCTTACCTTCTGTGCCCCTCTGCTGCTCGTTGTCCCATCCCTATGCCCCCTCCTTCGGCTTGCTCTCCCTGTTACCGACCTCTGGCTTGTCCCGGACCCTGACTCCGCCTCCTCCCTTGTACTGCGCTCCCTCTCTTGGCTCTGACCCGGTTAGTACGACTCTTCTTAGCAACCATTGAGTTGCATAGGATGCCGTGTGCCTGGGCTCCCTCTAGTGGTTGTTCTCATTACAGACACTGTGTGCTGACTCCCCGTAGTGGTGACACCACACGGCCAATCTGAGGATTGCGATGCGATTGTTGTGTGAGGAATACGGCAGTTTGACTAAATTACTAATGCCAGCACAGAGGGATGGGTGGAGGAAGGGGTGAATATTAATTTTGTATTAAAAGCAGATGAGTACAGCAGTCTAACTGCACCCAATCACTGATGCAGACTAAAACGAGTGAGTGGGGCAAGGGTGGAATATTAATTTTGTATTAACAGCAAGCGCACAATTATAAATTTTACAGCTACACAAGGGGGCAAAGTAGAGCAATGAAAGTTCCATATCCTGAAAGGGCTAAACAAGCCCTATTTCAGGATACTATTAGTATGATAAACCGCAACTACATCCAAAATCTCCAAAACGTTGGTGCTAATGAAGAACAGCTGGAGGGTCAATTTTCAGTTGTCAAATTACAGTGTATAAAAAGAGCATGTTAAAGAGGCAGAGTCTCTCAAAAGGAAAGATGGTCAGAGCTGAACAACTGAAATGTTCTTCATCATAAAATTGCAAAAGATTTTAAATATGCAACCAATACAGCACATAATATCATCAAAAGAGAGATTCTGGAGAACTACATGTGCTATAGGGACAATATGAATGGCCCATATTAGATAGTCTTTAGGCAGTGCTGCATTAAAAGCATGCATGATATGGTCAAGCAAATCATTGCATGACCTCAGGAATACTCCCAGAAATCATTGTCTGAAAACATAGTTTATGTGCAATCCACAAATAAAAGGTAAACCTCTGTAATGCAAAGAAGAAAGCATATATCAATACAATCCAGAAACATTGTCGTCTTCTGAGGGCAAAAGCTAATTTAAAATAGACTGAGGCAAAATGGAAAATAGTTAGTGGTTAGATTAATCAAAATTTGAAGTTATTTTTGGAAGCCATGGACGTCTTCTTAGATGGAATTAAGAGAAAAGGGACCATCCAGCTTGTTATCAACACACAGTTAAAAGTATGTATCTTTGATGATATGAGATTACATTAGTGCCCATCCGGCAGAATATACACCTTGAAAGGTATTATTAATGACTACCATTATACAGAGAACAACATTTTGTTTCCATCCTGGTAAAATATATTTAAGGAAAGGCCTTGCATATTTTTACAACAATGAACCGACCTCCTGCAGTCTAAAGGCCCCGTCACACACAGAGATAAATCTTTCGCAGATCTGTGGTTGCAGTGAAATCATGGACATAGTGTTCCATTTGTACACAGCCACAAACCTGGCACTGATTGTCCACAATCTCACTGCAACCACAGATCTGCCGCAGATTTATCTGTGTGTGCGACAGGGCCTTAAGTCTCTCATCAACAGAAAATTTTATAAAAAGGAAAAATGCATTACAGAAGACTCAGGGCTGTTGGAGAATGACAATCCTACAGGTCTGTCAACACAAAATGACTATTCAAACCATGCACAGCCACTCGGTGCCCCATGGTCATGGTTGAGCTGTTTAGTGCAGCTTCTCATCTACTTTTCCACCTATCTATGTGTAGCACCCAGGGATATGGGGTGCTCGGTTCCGGGCAGTGTATGTCTTGGGAATGTCACAATGGTGGCCGTTACCCGGTTCCGTGCCCTGGGCCCTTTTTTTAATGGGGATGTCAGGCTACCACAAGGGGGGGGAGCTGGAGCCCTGCAGGAAAATACACTACACAGAGCTGGATCAGCATGGAGGTGGACACACAGTGTGTGATGGAGCACTGCCCTGCATAGTAAGCCAGAATACAGAGGCCACGGGGCGTGTGAGGGATGGTCAGGCAGGCCAGGTCATACACAGTATGGTGAGAAAGAAGACTGGAAGAACGAGCAAAAGCAGGGTCGAGGTCAGGCTGAGGTCAGTATCAGAGGAAGCAACCGAGTGGGGAGATAGGAGATGGGGGAATGACTGGGGCTATTGTGGGAAGGAAGGAGGTGGGACGGAACACAGACAGAGCTGTTATGATCCGGAACCATGGAAGATCACAATAGATCATTGGCAAAAAGGTGACAAGAGCATTGCTAACTAATCTGGCCGCCATCCCCTTATTAACCATCAACACTAGAAGTAGCTGAGGGGTGAACTAACATCTTATGCACCGTGAACCCAGCTGGAGAACTAGCTATTCTAAAGGAAGGAAGGATGAATAACTCTCTGCCTCAGAAATAGACCGCAAAAGGTATAGTAAGCCCCCCACATTCAAAGACTACGGTGATATAGGAAAATACAATACACACATGGATGATAGGATTAGCAAAGGTGAGGCCCCAATGACTAAATAGGAAAGGATAGGAAAGGGGCTGATGGTGGACAGAAAAAAACCCTATAAAAACCCAAATACCTGATTGTACAAAAAGGTCCTCAGATCAAACGATCTGCACAGGCGCTCTTGTCAAACCAATGAACAGAAAACAGGAACAATGGCAGGCACGGTACTGCTTAAGGAACGTGCCTCTGACTGTGGAGCCCACCTGACCAATGCTAAAGGAGACAATGGTTGTGCCCATTTCCCCTCTGTCCACCACTCCCCAGGTGAGCCACTAATTGGGATGCCCAGCTGACCAACGGGATCACAGGGGAAGGGGGGTCCAGCCACACCTACAGGGGTTAAATTCAGTGCCCGGGGTCAGTGATTTCCTCTTTCCCTTCGGCTGCCCCCTAGAAGTTTTTGTGCCATGGAAGTGTGGCGCCCCAGGACCTGGTCGCCACAACAGCATTGCCCTCCCAAAGGGTTAATGCTGAGCCTGGAGGTAATTGGGAGATCTATTGGCCAGTAAGTTTAACATCCAACGCAGTTCTCCCTCCGTCCAGCAGGGGGAGCTCTGAACCTGGAATTCCAGGGAGCATTGCTTAAGTCTGACCTAAGGGAGGAAGTAGTGTTCAGTCTGTAGAAAGGAAGCAAAGAGAGCAGACGCAGAGTAGTGCTGCCTTGTGGAACTGGGGCCTAGAGCTGGAATAGCTTGGCCCAGTGAAGCAAGAAGTGCAGAGAGGCACAAAAGAGACTCGGACATCGGAGTCTGTGGTTGCCAGGGTATAAAATCCTTCCCTGGTAGCCGAATCCGGAGGGCAGGAGAGCTGCAAGCCCCCTGGCCCAGAAGCAATCTGAAGGTACAGCTGCATCCCAAGGGCCCAGTGTGGACTCCAGCAGAGAAGCACCAGAGAGGGCCTGCGCAGTCTACCACACAGAAAAAGGGACGAACCACTGGTCCCAGCAGCAGGAGGGCCTTTGCTAAATTCAGAGTGCAGGGTCCTATAGAAGAAAAGAAAGATTAGGGAGTAGGCCTCATACTCAACTGGCCAAAGATCACCCCCAGGCACTTCCAGGCCGGCCGAACCATCTTTACCATCTGTGACGGTCTCCCTGGACTAAACTGCTGCTGAGTAAAAGAGGAGAAGGTAAAGAGACTACTGTTTGTGCCTGTTTCTTTCACTGCCTGTCGGCTCTGCACCGTGTTATCCACACAACACCATAGACTTTCACGAGCACCAACAGTGTCCCCGGGGCACCGCTCCACCTGTGGGGAGCAGTACCACCATTGCTACCGCATCATCACCCCGGAGGCCTCACACAGCAGCGGCGGCTTAATAGCCGCAAACCACAGGGGGCGTCACGAAACAAATACTTTAATTGCTCCCAAGTCACCAGCCATATTTACTGACACCCACCAGGGCCACGGAGTCGGGCCCCACCACCACTGACTACCCCCGGACTAGTCCGGCCCGGCACCGGGTGTCCCATAGCCCTGGGGTGGGCGAGTCAATTTTGGCGTCATGAACAGGATTTCGTGCCCGGCGCCCACCGGGTACTGTGCGCCTTTGAAAAGACTGTGTGTTTACTGTTTGAAGACTGCCGCCGCCATTAGCTTCGCTGAGTGCAGGAAGAAGGGGGGCGTGCCCGAAAAAGAGCGCGAAGGGAGCGCGCCATCAGAGCGGAGGGTCGTTAACCCCGCGCTACCCGGAAGAGATTGTAAAAAGAAAGCGGAGCCTGGTAAGGTTCACTAAGGGGGAGGAAGATGTCCGACACCGAGGGAGAGCCGGTGGCTGTAGTAGTTCAAGATGCAGCAGCACCGGCCGATATAATCCCAGTCGCCGTCGCCCCAGCCCCCGCGGTAGCGCCGGTAATGCCGATCACAATGCCGTACATCCCGGGAGCAGAATGGCTGCCGCAGTACTCCGGGGAGTCACATACCCTGAGCGACTTCAGAGAAAGGCTGCACAGCTTGTTTAGAGTGTATCCGCTGACTGAGAGCCAGAAGGTGGGCATACTAATGGGGCAGCTAGCTGGCGCGGCCCAGCGTGAAGTGAAGTCCTGGCCTGATACAGATAAAGGGACAGGAACCCAGATACTGGCCAAGTTAAAGAGTACTTTTGACACCCGCACCGCAGCAGAAATAAAAATGAGATTCTTCGGGTGCAAACAACGGGCCACAGACAGCATAAGGGACTATGCCTTAAACTTGCAGGAGGCCCTGAGAGCAATTAAGCAGGTGGACCCAGAGAGTGTACGTGAAGAAGACAAACTCCTAACTGAGCAGTTCATAGAGGGGCTCCTGTCAGATGCCCACAGGACCCAGCTGCGTATCATGGTCCTGCAGAACCCTGCTCAGGACTTTGCAAAGTTTAAGGACCAGGCCATCCAGGTACTGAGGGAATCTACACCGAATGACCCAGTACCCCTCCGGCCTCTTGCTATCACGTACCATGGGGTGGTGCCTGCAACACGAGCCGCTGCAGGGGCTGAGGCGCAGTCCCTGGATAAAGATCCCGCTGCGGAGCTGAGACAGCAGGTCCAGGAGCTGACCAAGACTGTAGCTGCCCTTGCCAAGACCGTGCAGTCTCTACAAGTGACCCCATCGCCTGCAAGAATCGAGTTGGCCTCCAGCCCAGATGACGTCCCATGGATGCGACAGAGGAGGATTCCGCCGACCCGAGGAAAAGACACAGACCGGTATGATTCAACGGGACAACCGATCTGCCGCCGCTGCAGCCAGGCGGGCCATATGGCAAGACACTGTCCTTTAAATGGGCCGAGCCTGGGGCCAGGAGCCGACCCCCAGGTGTAAGGAAGCCCGGCTCAACCCCCAGTCGCAGCAAGTATGTGGGAGGACGCCCGGTCCTTCCTATTGTGCTGGATGGGATCCCTTTGAATGCCCTCCTGGATACGGGGTCCCAGGTAACAACCATCCCTTATAAACTGTACAAAAGATATTGGGCTGATTCAGACATTGACCATGGCCCAGATGATGATTTAACAATTGTGGCCAGTAATGGTCAGCCCTTGCCTCAAATTGGGTATAAAGAAGTAACCATTAAAGTGGGGCGGGTAGAATTGCCATGTCAGGGGATGATAATTGTAGATATTGATCGCAAAGAATCTGACCCACTGCTAACCATTGGTACAAATGTGATAGAAAATTGTATTGCCGAAGTGATAATTTTGTTGCAACAGGCGTCTGAAACTGCCAGCTCCGGGCAGCAGCATGCCCTACAGAGGGAGACCAGAGCCCTGATGTGGAGGCAGCAGGTAGAGCTGGCCGGAGGAGAAATTGGCAGTGTGAGAGTAAGTGACCCCCTCCCCATTGCAATACCCCCAAGAAGTGAAATGTTGATATGGTGTCGGGCAGCAATAGGCCTCAAGGGTCAGGATTACCAGGCCTTGGTAGAACCGGTGTATTCAGACAGTAGGCCTGGAGTCCTGATAGCCAGAGGGGTGGCAGACGTCCGCAAGGGAAGAGTGCCCGTCCGTGTCCTGAATTGTGGGGAGGAGGAAGCCAAATTGCCCCGGTATGCCACTGTAGCAAAACTGTACACTGTCAGTAACAATACCATCAAAGCAGTGGAACCCTTGATCCCGTCCGACCAGGCGGAAGACAATGGCTCCAAGGGACAGCTGGAAGACTGGTGCCAAAAATTACATGTGGGCACCGACTCCACCCCCTCACACCAAAAGCATGGGGTTTACCGGGTGGTACAGGAGTACGAGCGGGTCTTCAGCAAACACCCCCTAGATTTTGGGCAGGTAAAAGGGGTTAAACATCAAATCCCCACGGGTGATCACCATCCCATTAAAGAGAGATACCGCCCTGTACCCCCAGCACAGTATCAGCGTGCCAAAGAAATGTTACGGGAAATGAAGGAGGCTGGGGTTATCAGAGATAGTTGTAGCCCCTGGGCAACTCCACTAGTGCTCGTAAAGAATAAAGATGGTACAATGAGAATGTGCGTAGATTACAGACAAATTAACCGCATTACACATAAAGATGCTTATCCACTACCCAGAATAGAAGAGTCACTAACGGCCTTAAAATCAGCTAATTATTTCTCCACCCTGGATCTCACCAGTGGGTATTGGCAGGTTCCCGTGGCAGAGGCGGACAAAGAGAAGACTGCATTCACGACACCAATGGGTCTCTGCGAGTTCAATTGTATGCCGTTCGGGCTCTGCAATGCCCCAGGGACATTTCAGACATTGATGGAGTGCTGCTTGGGCCATCACAACTTTGAAACCGTGCTATTGTACCTGGATGATGTCATAGTCTACTCCAAGACGTACGAAGATCACCTGAGGCACTTAGCAGAAGTGTTTGAGTCCCTGTCGGAGTATGGCCTGAAGATAAAGCCGTCCAAATGTCACCTCTTGAAGCCAAAGGTACAGTACCTGGGTCATGTGGTCAGCGCAGAAGGTGTGGCACCTGATCCGGAGAAAGTCACCGTAATCAAGGACTGGCCAAGACCCACCACGGTAAAGGAGGTGCGGCAGTTCCTTGGGCTGGTGGGCTACTACCGAAGGTTCATTGATGGTTTCACAAAGATAGCAGCGCCTCTTCAAGATCTCCTGGTGGGCCAGCCGAAGCAGGCTAAGAAGCAGAGCCCTCCATTTGAATGGAACAGCCAAATAGAAACATCTTTTGTCCGGCTGAAAGGGGCTCTCAAGGGAGAAGAAATTCTGGCCTACCCTGACTACAGCCAGCCGTTTGTACTGTATACAGATGCCAGCAACGTGGGACTGGGAGCAGTTCTGTCCCAGGTGCAGGGAGGCAGAGAGAAGGTGATAGCTTATGCCAGTAGGAAGCTTCGGCCCACAGAAAGGAATCCAGAAAACTACAGTTCCTTCAAGCTGGAGTTCCTCGCTATTGTTTGGGCAGTGACTGAACGCTTCAAGCACTATCTGGCATCGGCCAAGTTCACCATCTTCACGGACAACAATCCGTTGACACATCTGGCAACAGCCAAGTTAGGTGCGTTGGAACAGCGATGGATGGCCCGGCTGTCTAACTTTGACTTTACCATCAAGTACCGGGCTGGCAAGAAGAATAACAATGCTGATGCGCTGTCCAGAATGCCTCACTTACCCGAGTCTGGAGAAGACCTGGATGAGATAGAGTTACCAGCTTTCCATCACCAAGGTGTTTCCCAGTGTGAGCATGCTGTAGGAGTGAAGCGCTCGAGCCAGCACGAGGTCTCGGTCAACCCATTACTCCACCATAACTGTGAAGAGACACAGAACGGTGACCCGGCCGTGCGATTGGTCAAAGAAAAGCTAGCACAAGCTGAGACCCATCTCGGTCCAGACGCTCCAAAAGAAGCCCAGCAGTTGTGGAAGGAGAGGGGACGACTGTTCACCTACCAAGGCAAGCTCTGCAAGAGATATGTCAACTGGCGAACGAATGAACTCGTCTGGCAGATAGTGGTCCCACAGAGGGATGCTCCAATGGTCCTAGCAGCTTACCATGATAAAGCAGGACACTTCGGGTGGAAGAAGTTGGAGACCCTACTCCGCGATCGGTTCTACTGGGTGCACATGAGAAAGATGATCGAGAAGTGGTGCCGAGACTGTGGTCCGTTTAACCTGAGGCGGAGGGATGATGCCAGCCAGAGGTCTCCCCTACAGCCAATTGTCACGAAGCAGCCCCTGGAGTTGGTGGCCCTGGACCACGTGAAGTTAACACCAAGCCGGTCAGGCTATGTGTACGCCCTCACCATTGTGGACCATTACTCTCGTTTCCTGGTAGTAGTGCCTGTGATTGACCAGACAGCCAGAACAGCAGCTAGAGCATTCCAGGCATACTTTTGTCGGCCTCACGGTTATCCGGAAAGGGTACTGACTGATCAAGGTCCTGCATTCGAGGCCGAAGTGTTCCAAGAGTTCTGTAACATGTACGGCTGTAAGAAAATCCGAACAACACCGTACCACCCCCAAACCAATGGATTGTGCGAGAAGATGAACCATTTGGTTATTGATATGCTGAAGACTTTACCTCTGGAAGAAAGAAACCAATGGCCAGAGAAGTTACCAGATCTGGTAGACCTGTACAACCATATCCCAGTAAATTCGACCAACTGCAGCCCTGCTTACCTGATGCGAGCAAGACCTGGCAAGTTACCTGTAGACTTTGAGATGGGGACTGTGTCACCTGAAGCGGTTCAGGAGATAGAAGATTGGGATACAGCGCGACAACAGCAGTACCGCAAGGTCCAGGAATGCGTAGAAAGGAGCCTGTCCCAAGCAAGAACGAGACAAGAGCAGAACTACAATCAAACAGCCCCAGCAACTCCCTTAGCACCTGGAGAACAGGTCCTCAAGAAAAAGCGGAGGGCGCATAAATTAGATGATCAGTGGGAGAATGAACCCTACACCATTATTCCCTCCAACTTTGACAATAGTAAGGTATGCCTCATAAGCAAAGATGAAGGCAAGACCTATCAAGCAGTTTCTTGAGACCGCCTGAAAGCGTGCCCTGAACGGTGCAGAATCCAAAAAGAAGTAGAAGAAGTACAAGAAAGTCCCCAAAGTCAAGAAAAAGAGGAAGAGATGATCCAAACAATCCTTGGAAAATTCCCCAAAACTTGGACCCGAATAAACAATGCCATAGTGGTACCAGTCTTGACGTTCCCGCAGTTGGTCGAGCCAGAAACAGAAGAGGTTCCAGATCCACCTAAAGAACCGTCCGCTCCAACACAAGATGACACGCCAGCAGTAGAACAGGAGGCTCAACCCCCTGCCAGTGGTGAACCTGCCGTACCCTTGGCGAATCTGAGACCCCGTAGGCAACCAACATGCATCCCTGTCAGGGTTAGGCCTACCAATAACACGGGGGGGGGCAGACACTACAAGTAGTCAGGGACAAACCCCAGAGCTACGCCGGTCCCAACGTAGCACTCGGGGACAGCCCCCTCCAAGGTATAGAACATAGAAAGTAAAATACCTAACAGAGTGTAAATAGTTATGTGAAAATGTCTTGTATGTAATGTTTTGTTTTAGGTGGTTAAGTAAATGGACAATTGGGCCACTGGACTATGGGTGGCCGACACTCTAATTGTACATAGTTAGCACCAGTGTGCTCCACACCCCTGAAGAAAAACCCGTCCGGCGTGCATAGAGTGGGGTCATCAATGCTCTGACGCACGCCCAGAGCCTACGTTGGGGGTTTGATCGCGGCGGGTCCCCCATGGAGCAGTGTAATGGACACCCGTCAGGGAGCCACACTGGACTCTTACAGTAGTGTTTAAGTTTGTAACGTTTAAGTAATGCGCCTCCCATAATGGGATGAAATGTTCTTACATGTTATGTTTGTTTCTACAGTCCGGGAGTACTGAATTTAACTAAGGTGGAGTGTGGCGCCTCAGGACCTGGTCGCCACAACAGCATTGCCCTCCCAAACGGTTAATGCTGAGCCTGGAGGTAATTGGGAGATCTATTGGCCAGTAAGTTTAACATCCAACGCAGTTCTCCCTCCGGCCAGCAGGGGGAGCTCTGAACCTGGAATTCCAGGGAGCATTCCTTAAGTCTGACCTGAGGGAGGAAGTAGTGTTCAGTCTGTAGAAAGGAAGCAAAGAGAGCAGACGCAGAGTAGTGCTGCCTTGTGGAACTGGGGCCTAGAGCTGGAATAGCTTGGACCAGTGAAGCAAGAAGTGCAGAGAGGCACAGAAGAGACTCGGACATCGGAGTCTGTGGTTGCTAGGGTATAAAATCCTTCCCTGGTAGCCGAATCTGGAGGGCAGAAGAGCTGCAAGCCCCCTGGCCCAGAAGCAATCTGAAGGTACAGCTGCATCCCAAGGGCCCGGTGTGGACTCCAGCAGAGAAGCACCAGAGAGGGCCTGCGCAGTCTACCACACAGAAAAAGGGACGAACCACTGGTCCCAGCAGCAGGAGGGCCTTTGCTAAATTCAGAGTGCAGGGTCCTATAGAAGAAAAGAAAGATTAGGGAGTAGGCCTCATAGTCAACTGGCCAAAGATCACCCCTGTCACGCTCCCCGGGTCCTCGGCTCCCCTCCCCGGGTCCTCAGCCCCGCTCCCCGGCTCACCTGCCACGCTCCCCTCGTCCCAGCCTCCGGTGCCCGTCCTCCATAGGTCCTCTGGTCGCCGATCCCGGCGTCCGACATCTTCCCAGGCCCTGGCCGGCTCTCCTGCGTCCTCCTCGCAGCCTCCTTCCCTGGCTTCTGGCACCCGGGCCGCGCGCATGCGCATTAGGGCACGCGCGCGGTCACTGACCCTTTCTTAAAGGGCCAGCGTCCAGTAACAGGAAATGAGGTTAGTCAGGTTCAGGGTATAAAGGGGGTTCTTGTCCAAGGGGGCGGGGCCTGATCTTCGTGTTCCCTGAGCTAGGAGTCAGGTCTCCTGGTGTTTATGTGCCTGTACTCACCTATCTCTCTTTGTAGAGCCGTACCTGCCTCGCCATCCAGTCTGCCGTATCCCGAACCCCGCACGCTGTCCGTCTGCCATCCGACAGCACCTGCCATCTCGGATCCCTGCGGTGACCCGTCATCTTGCTCCAGAGGTTCCGGACTCCGCCTGATATCATCTCGGCCTCCGAACCTGAGCTACGTCACCAAGACTACCTTCTGTGACTCCGTGGTCCCAGGGACTCCTCCGCTGTCTTCACTTGCACGGACTATCCTGCTGCCCTTCAGTGCTTCAGCTGCCGGACTCCCTACCTCCATCTTAGAGTTCGGTCCAGTGGATCCACCTCCTGGGTCTGCCCGACCGCCCGGCCGTGACAGTAAGATCAGGCCATGGATCCCGCTGCTGCACTAATGGCCCTGCAAGAGGAACTCCAACGCCAGCGTGAAGTCCAGACCCGCATGCTGCAATTCATGACCTCCGTGGACACCCGCCTGTACACATTACAAGCATCAATGACGCCTGCGGCACCCAGGTCCCCCGCCAGGCAAGCCATGGCTCCCGTACCAGTGGCAGCCTCTTCAGATGCTTCCCGACTCCGTTTGGCGTCACCTCCTCGGTATGCTGGAGATCCCAAGACCTGCAGGGGCTTCATAAACCAATGTTCCCTTCACTTCACGCAGCTGCCACATCTGTTCGCCTCCGACCAAGCCAAGGTCGCCTTTATAATGTCCCACCTAGAGGGCGAGGCGCTGGCGTGGATGAACCCCTTGTGGGAGAAGGAGGACCCCATGACCAAGGATCTTCAACAGTTCCTACAGGCCTTCCGCAGTACCTTTGACGAGCCAGGACGCGCCTCTGCCTCTGCTTCATCACTCCTCCGCCTACGTCAAGGGACACTGACGGTGGGTCAATACGCCATCCGTTTCCGCACTTTGGCTTCAGAACTCGGGTGGAATAATGAGGCCCTAACAGCCGCCTTCTGGGAAGGACTCTCGAGTCGCATCAAGGATGAGTTGGCGGGTCGGGACGTGCCCTCCACCCTAGATGCACTGATCGCCCTAGCAACTCGTGTGGACATACGTTTTCAGGAGCGCTCCAAAGAGCTATCTCGGGAGAGACGCCCGGTACGGCATTCTCCTCCTCCGCAGAAGTCCTCCGTTCCTCAGTCATCAACAGCTGGGATTCCCGTCCACGAGCCCATGCAGATCGACCGAGTGCGGCAGTCTGAACGACGTCGAGCAGAGCGGCTCGCCCAGGGCCTCTGCTTTTACTGTGGTGAGGACACCCACCTGCTACGCTCCTGTCCAGAGAGGCCGGGAAACTCCAAAGCCTAGGGTTGGTAGGAGAGGCCACCCTAGGTGCTGGGACCCTCTCTGACCCAGTTACATGGACAGTGCAAGTGACCACGGGAGAGACGCGGTTCACGGCTGATGCCTACCTCGATTCCGGGGCAGCAGGCAATTTCATCCAGCAGGCCACGGTGGACAAGTACCGGGTGCCTGTCATGCCACTCGACAAACCCCTAGTGATTGCCTCGGTGGATGGGAGGCCTCTCTCTGATACCATCTCCTTGATCACCAGGCCTGTCGAACTACGCATCGGTGCTCTTCACACCGAGAACATCGCTCTCTACGTTCTCCCACACATGTCCCACCAGATCCTGTTGGGACTCCCATGGTTGCGGACACATGAACCATCGGTTAGCTGGGGTACTGGCGAAGTCACCCGTTGGGGCTCTTCGTGTCATGAGAGGTGCCTAAAGTCCATACCACCCCTCCGACGACCTCCGGTTCCTGAGACCCTAACGGGGCTGCCTTCGGCCTATTGGTCCTTTGCCGATGTCTTTGACAAAAAGGAATCCGAGGTACTGCCGCCACATCGTCCATACGATTGTGCCATTGACCTGCTTCCAGGGACAACCCCACCTAGAGGACGGATATATCCTTTATCTCCAGCCGAAACCAGGGCCATGTCAGATTACATCTCAGAGAGCCTAGCAAGAGGGTTCATTCGGAGATCCTCCTCTCCTGCTGGAGCAGGTTTCTTCTTTGTCAAGAAGAAAGAGGGCGACTTACGCCCATGCATAGACTACCGGGGTCTCAACCAAATCACCGTGAAAAACAAATACCCCCTGCCGCTCATTCCCGAATTATTTGACCGGCTTAGAGGAGCTCGTGTGTTCACCAAGCTGGATCTTCGGGGTGCTTACAATCTGGTACGCATCCGCTCTGGTGACGAATGGAAAACCGCGTTTAATACGCGCGATGGACATTATGAGTACTGCGTGATGCCCTTCGGTCTGTGTAACGCTCCTGCCGTCTTCCAAGAACTGGTGAACGACGTGTTTCGGGACCTTCTCTACATCTGTGTGGTTGTTTATCTAGATGACATCCTTGTCTTCTCTCCGGACCTCCAAACCCACAGAGAAAACGTACAGCTGGTCTTACAAAGACTGAGAGAGAATCGCCTGTACGCAAAGTATGAGAAGTGTGTCTTTGAGCAGTCTTCCCTCCCCTTTCTGGGGTACATCATCTCTGATACTGGACTGCAGATGGACCCCAAGAAGGTCTCCGCCATCATCAACTGGCCTCCGCCTTCTGGACTGAAGGCAATCCAACGCTTCCTGGGATTCGCCAACTACTACCGCCAGTTTATCCCGCACTTCTCTGCCTTGACCGCTCCTCTCTCCGCTTTGACCAAAAAGGAGGCTAATCCTAAGGACTGGTCACCTGCGGCAGACGCCGCATTTTGTTCTTTGAAGCGAGCATTCGCCTCCGCCCCTGTACTCCACCGACCGGAGTTAAACCGCCAGTTCACCTTGGAGGTGGATGCCTCCTCCTCAGGAGCCGGAGCAGTGCTCATGCAAAAATCCTCCTCCGGGAAGATGGTGACCTGCGGTTTCTTCTCTAAGAGCTTCTCAGCACCCGAACGTAATTACACCATCGGTGACCGAGAACTACTGGCGGTCAAACTGGCTCTGGAGGAGTGGCGCTACCTCCTGGAAGGAGCAGTGTACCCCGTGATTATCTACACGGACCACAAAAACCTGGAATACCTGCGGTCCGCTCAGCGACTGAACCCACGGCAAGCCAGGTGGTCCTTATTCTTTGCCAGGTTTGACTTCCAGCTCCACTTCCGACCAGCGGACAAGAATGTACGCGCTGATGCCTTGTCTAGGTCTCTCATGCCCATGGAACAGGAGGAAGAGACTATCCAGCCTATCATCTCTCCTAGCAAGATTGTTCCGGTGGCTCCTGTCACTCTGGCCCAGATACCACCTGGGAAGACCTATGTCTCGGAGACCGACAGGCTAACGGTCTTACACTGGGGTCATACCTCAAAAACAGCCGGCCATGCAGGCCAGAAGAGAACATGGGGTGCAATTGTACGCCATTACTGGTGGCCATCTCTTCGCACGGACGTCGCCGCCTTTGTCTCTGCCTGCTCCTCTTGTGCCAGAAACAAGACGCCCAAACACCTCCCACATGGCCGCCTTCTGCCTCTGCCGATACCTTCGATTCCGTGGCAACACATAGCAATGGACTTTATTACGGACTTGCCATTGTCATCCGGGCACACAGTCATATGGGTCGTGGTGGACCGGTTCTCAAAAATGGCCCATTTCGTTCCTATGGCTGGACTGCCCTCTGCTCAGGAACTCGCGGACGCTTTTATACAACACATCTTCCGCTTGCATGGCTTTCCATTACACATCGTATCAGACAGAGGAACTCAGTTCACCTCCCGCTTCTGGAGGGCTCTCTGTAACCATCTGGGAGTGACTCTGGACTTTTCATCTGCATACCATCCTCAGTCTAATGGCCAAGTAGAGAGGGTCAATCAAATCTTGACCTCATTTTTACGTCACTATGTTAACGCCCATCACGACGACTGGTCCGCTCTTCTACCTTGGGCTGAATTCTCCCACAACCACCACATCAGTGAGTCGTCCTCCAGCTCTCCCTTCCATGTTGTTTACGGACTTCAGCCTTCCATCCCATTGCCTGTATCCCCCTCTTCGGATGTCCCTGCTGCAGATACAGTAGCCCGTGACTTTGCCACCATTTGGGACTCTGTCAAGGTGTCTCTAGGACGTGCTTCCCTGCGGATGAAGAGACACGCAGACAAGAAACGCCTGGATCCTCCGTGTTTCTCTCCTGGAGACCTCGTCTGGCTTTCTTCCCAGTACGTCCGCCTGAAGATACCTTCATACAAGCTGGGTCCTCGCTACATTGGGCCGTTTAAAGTCCTCACCAGGATCAATGAGGTCTCCTACAAGCTGCAGCTCCCGGCCACGATGAGGATACCCAACTCGTTCCACGTCTCCCTGCTCAAGCCGGTGGTCCTTGGTCCCTTCTCCGCTGCTGCCAGTCCAGCTCCTCCACCTATTGCCGATGATGACATCTATGCGGTAAGGGATATCGTGGCCATGAAGACCGTACGAGGTCGGCAGTTCTTCCTGGTGGACTGGGAAGGGTATGGTCCTGAGGATAGGTCCTGGGAGCCCAGGGAGAACGTAGGCACTCCTCTTATCCGTGCCTTCTTGTCCCGGTTGCGGGGAGGGGGGCGTGGGGGGGGGGGTACTGTCACGCTCCCCGGGTCCTCGGCTCCCCTCCCCGGGTCCTCAGCCCCGCTCCCCGGCTCACCTGCCACGCTCCCCTCGTCCCAGCCTCCGGTGCCCGTCCTCCATAGGTCCTCTGGTCGCCGATCCCGGCGTCCGACATCTTCCCAGGCCCTGGCCGGCTCTCCTGCGTCCTCCTCGCAGCCTCCTTCCCTGGCTTCTGGCACCCGGGCCGCGCGCATGCGCATTAGGGCACGCGCGCGGTCACTGACCCTTTCTTAAAGGGCCAGCGTCCAGTAACAGGAAATGAGGTTAGTCAGGTTCAGGGTATAAAGGGGGTTCTTGTCCAAGGGGGCGGGGCCTGATCTTCGTGTTCCCTGAGCTAGGAGTCAGGTCTCCTGGTGTTTATGTGCCTGTACTCACCTATCTCTCTTTGTAGAGCCGTACCTGCCTCGCCATCCAGTCTGCCGTATCCCGAACCCCGCACGCTGTCCGTCTGCCATCCGACAGCACCTGCCATCTCGGATCCCTGCGGTGACCCGTCATCTTGCTCCAGAGGTTCCGGACTCCGCCTGATATCATCTCGGCCTCCGAACCTGAGCTACGTCACCAAGACTACCTTCTGTGACTCCGTGGTCCCAGGGACTCCTCCGCTGTCTTCACTTGCACGGACTATCCTGCTGCCCTTCAGTGCTTCAGCTGCCGGACTCCCTACCTCCATCTTAGAGTTCGGTCCAGTGGATCCACCTCCTGGGTCTGCCCGACCGCCCGGCCGTGACAACCCCCAGGCACTTCCAGGCCGGCCGGACCATCTTTACCATCTGTGACGGTCTCCCTGGACTAAACTGCTGCTGAGTAAAAGAGGAGAAGGTAAAGAGACTACTGTTTGTGCCTGTTTCTTTCACTGCCTGTCGGCTCTGCACCGTGTTATCCACACAACACCATAGACTTTCACGAGCACCAACAGTGTCCCCGGGGCACTGCTCCACCTGTGGGGAGCAGTACCACCATTGCTGCCGTATCATCACCCCGGAGGCCTCACACAGCAGCGGCGGCTTAATAGCCGCAAACCACAGGTGGCGTCACGAAACAAATACTTTAATTGCTCCCAAGTCACCAGCCATATTTACTGACACCCACCAGGGCCACGGAGTCGGGCCCCGCCACCACTGACTACCCCTGGACTAGTCCGGCCCGGCACCGGGTGTCCCATAGCCCTGGGGTGGGCGAGTCAGAAGCTATTGTCATGTCTGACCCCCTGATGGAGGCCCTACGGCAGACAGCAGCACAGGAAGGTGAGCACTGGCTTCAAGCTTTTATTTCTGGCCTCAGCGCTCCCCTCCCTTTGCCCTCTCCGGCTCCCTCTCCTCAGGCCATATTATTCATCCCAGGGGCTCCGTCCACCACTGCCCCTCCTGACCTTCCCATAGAGCAGGCTGCCCGGTCGCTAGTCTAGACCGCAGCCCCACACTCCAGCACCAACTCCCCCGGAATCCCAGCCACTGATCCTCCTTCCTCCCAGCTGGTCGCTCGCCCCTCGTCCCCGCAGTTTGCAGCCTCCTCGGCCCACACTATCAGCACTGATCAGCCGGCTCAGGGAGGCAGGCGCTCTAAGCGCTGCTCTCGCCCTCCAGCGCAACTCCGGGTCACCGGCGAGCCCCTGCACCAGCGGCGCCAGGCCTCGGGTCATGCCGTGCCCCACGTGGAAGCGCCCCGCCCCCTCCATAGATCCCAAGCATAGAACACAAAGTACGGGGCCAGGAAAAAAGTCACCGCCCCCTCTTCCCAGCCACACGTCCTGGCTCCGCCCACAATGTTGCATCACTCCCGGGTACCGCCCACTCCCTTACATCTCTTCCACCAGGCCATTACCGCCCCTCCTGCAGGCTCCGCCCCTCGTGCAGGCTCCGTTGTGAGGCCTACACAGGAGGAGGAGGTTAACAGTGTAATGGCCGCACATGCAGCTGCAGATAGCCCTGATCGGTCTCCACTGACCGATGAGAGCTTCCTGCAGCAGCAGCAGGGAGGCATCTTTCCACAGAGTGAAAGTGCACCAATCACCACTGAGACACACACAACATCCCCACTAACAGCCCCCTCTCACACAGCCCTTAATAAACGATATATAATGCCCTCTATACTCCCATTCATGCCCCCTAACAATGCTCAGCACCCCACTAATCACGTAATCCCCACTATCTCTCCCCAATCATTACACATCCCAATATTAACTAGTGAAAACCACATAGTTACTGCCCATAACCCGCCCTGCGAACCGATTATCACACGTTTTAACGTCCTCTCAGTTGCCCCCAACGCACCCCATAGCCACAGTAGACGTAGACATAGGCGATGCAGGTCATGAGGCGATCCTCATATCAGCAGCCTTTGCTATCATTTTTTCGGTGCGCTGTGCATTGGGAAATTATTACCGCGCTCAAAAACAGCATCTGAAGGCGGGTTACTCAACCTTTAGTCATATGCAGCAACACCCTGTGCATTCGCGTGCGTAAATCCAAATGCGACCCCACCGGGAGGGGCACGTGGGTCCTGGTTAACTCAGCAAACGGCCCAGTATGCCCACTAAAAATAGTCAAACACTACGCGCTGATAAGATACGCAAGCAGATTTTTTCTTTCCCATATGGATGGGTCCCCTCTTACCAAGGGCGGCTTTGCACGTTGCAACATCGCACGTGCGATGTCGGTGGGGTCAAATTGAAAGTGACGCACATCCGGCGTCACTTTCGACATCGTAGTGTGTAAAGCCTAGATGATACGATTAACGAGCGCAAAAGCGTCGTTATCGTATCATCAGTGCAGGCTCCGACTTTTTCATAATTACGCTGCCGCGACAGGTACGATGTTGTTCCTCGTTCCTGCGGCAGCACACATCGCTGTGTGAGAAGCCGCAGGAGCCAGGAACATCACCTTACCTGCCTCCTGGCTGCAATGAGAAGGAAGGAGGTGGGCGGGATGTTTACATCCTGCTCATTTCCGCCCCTCCACTCCTATTGGCCGCCTGCCGTGTGACGTCGCTATGACGCCGCACGACCCGCCCCCTTAGGAAGGAGGCGGGTCGCTGGCCAGAGCGACGGTCACAGGGCAGGTGAGTGCATGTGAAGCTGGCGTAGCGATAATGTTCGCTACACCAGCTATCACAAGATATCGTACCTGCGACGGGGGCGGGGACTACCGCGTGCGACATCGCAGCATCGACTTGCGATGTCGCAACGTGCAAAGCCTGCCCAAGTGTCAATTTCAAGCAATGTTAAGCAGTGCTTAGCGAAATCTGGGGAGAATTCGAAGGAATACGGGACGCATTCTTTCCAAATCGGGGCAGCCACTGAGGCAGCTAGGGCAGGAGTAACGGAGGCTGAAGTGCAGAGAATGGGTCGCTGGAAGTCCGCTTGCTTTGTCAGATACATAAGACCAGATTTGCTAAAATAACATGTTTATCTATTACAGGCGACTGCAGACCAGCAGTCTGGGTAGTTGGTCATTCTTATGTTTACTGGGCAGCAAAAAGGACCGCGATTCGACCAGGAGGAAAGAACCTGGGCTTCAAAAATGTAGAGGTCAATTGGAGAGGCATCAGAGGGCTACGATGGCAACAGGTTTTCCTGAAGATGGTCGACATCTCCAGGACGGCCACGGGGCCATTAGTATTGGTGATTCATGCTGGTGGCAATGATTTGGTGAAACGCAGTACGGTCGAATTACTAACTGTGATGAAGACGGACATCGACCGTTTCTCTACCTCTTCCCGGATACAGTATTGGTGTGGTCAGAGATAGTACCACGAGCTGTATGGCTCGGAGCAATAAATGCAAAAGCCATAGAGCTTTCAAGGAGAAAGATCAATGCGACGATGGCAAAATTTGTGAGAAGATGATGTGGTATCGTGGTTCATCACCAGCAGTTGGAAGGCGATAACTCCGCACTGTTGAGAGCAGACGGAGTGCACCTTACGGACATTGGTCAAGACATTTTGTTGTCCGGGAAACAGGACGGACTGGATCAGGCCCTCAAGGTGATGAGTGGGGGTCGGAGTCCTGTGTAGGCCGTACACATGATCCTCCGTGGCGGAAAAGGTGGAGACGGGCAAAGGTCATAACAGCTCTTTGGCTGTTCGCCTGTCAGTCGCAGACAAGGTTGCGGCGACGAGCTCGTAATGACATTGAGGGGCCCTTCTCTACCTATGAAATTAATAAACTGTGACCGACCTGTTTTCACCCCATCAAGGCCTGGCCGTGTTTTCATTTGGGGACTGGTGGGAGGAGGGGAAGGCACCGTTTCGGACATGCGGGTCTCCACAGTCTGGCAGGCATGGTACAGCTTAAGGAACGTGCCTCTGACTGTGGAGCCCACCTGACCAATGCTAAAGGAGACAATGGTTGTGCCCATTTCCCCTCTGTCTACCACTCCCCAGGTGAGCCACTAATTGGGATGCCCAGCTGACCAACGGGATCACAGGGGAAGGGGGGTCCAGCCACACCTACAGGGGTTAAATTCAGTGCCCGGGGTCAGTGATTTCCTCTTTCCCTCCTGCTGCCCCCTAGAAGCTTTTGTCTCACCCTCCCTCCCTTATATTCTCACCATCTTCTTATTTTATTTGTATTGTTTTCTTACCAGAATAATTGTATGTTAAATGAATAGAGATGAAACCCTTGTATTTGAAATTACGTCACAGCAGAAAAGGTGGAGACGGGTAAAGGTCGTAACTGCTCGTTGGCTGTTCGCCTGTCGGTCGCAGACAAGGTTGTGGCGACAAGCTCGTAATGACATTGAGGGGCCCTTCTCTACCTATGAAATTAATAAACTGTGACCGACCTGTTTTCCCCCCATCAAGGCCTGGCCGTGTTTTCATTTGGGGACTGGTGGGAGGAGGGGAAGGCACCGTTTCAGACACGCGGGTCTCCACAGTCTTACAATTTCAAGAAGCAACAAACACATTGACTTATAGGAGAAAAACTCCAAACATAGCTGCAGGGAGCTTCCCAGCTAAGCAACAGAGAGGGAAGATTCCTGCATGCAAATACACTGACAATAACCACAATAATTGACAACCCAGATAAGAACAAAAGAACAAAAACTATATAAGAAAGAATCAAGCACTTATCTGGGGAAGATGTAGTCTGGAGCAAGATGAAAAGGCTGGTGATTCACAGAACAAATGATAACCGGCCCAGACAGCCATGAAGCAAAGGCTTAAATAGGCAGCATTAGCAATGGAAACGACCATTGCTCCAGCACACCTGGTCTCTGTCCAAACCATTCCTGGCCACAAGAGGGAGCCTCACAGCAGCAAAAGCATAACTGACATTCACAACACAGAGCACTGGGGAAGGACGGATAAGGAAACACAGGGACCAGCAATCACAGGCAAAGCAGTGCTAAGCTTATAGTCAGCACTGGTTTACCAGAGATGACAGAATTTAAAGCTTCCAAGCACCGGAAGTGAGGCCCGAGAGAAGACTCCGCCCCCTAGCCATGTGGACAAGGAAGTGGAACCATGACAGTACCCCTCCTCAAGGGGGGGCCACCAGAACCCCAGGTTTCCCAGGAAACCTCCGGTGAAAAGCCGCAATCAACCAATCGGCCTGTACGGATCGAGCCGCCACCCAGGACCTATCCTCCGGACCGTAACCCTTCCAATGGATCAAATACTGGAGGGAATTACGAACCCTCCGAGAATCGATAATACACTGGATCTCATACTCCTCCTCACCGCCTACCAATATCGGTACCGGAGGGGTCTGAGAATCCACTACCGACGGAACAAATGGTTTAAGCAAGGAGGTATGAAATACGTTAGGAATATGCAAGGTCTGCGGCAGTTCCAACCGAAAGGCTACCGGGTTGACCAACTCGATGATCTCATAAACTTAGGACCCAACTTAGCAGATGGAACCCTAAGCCTAATATTCCGAGTGGATAGCCACACTTTGTCCCCCACCTGAAAGGAGGGCCCCGGAGAACGTTGTTTGTCCGCCTGACGTTTCTGGCACTGCTAAGCCATCTTGATGCACCGCTGCCCATCCATCCACACCTTTCCCAGATGCTGAATGAGGGAGTCGGCCCCTGGACACCCTCAATCCACTCTAGAGAAGGTCCCGAAGTGAAGGTGAAACCCGTAATTACAGAAGAAGGGAGACGTTCCCGTAGACTGGTGGACTCTGTTATTAAATGCGAACTCCGCAAGGTGCAAAAACGTACACCAATCCTCCTGCTGAGCAGAAACCAAACATTGCAGGATTTGCTCAAGGGTCTGATTTGTCCTTTCCGTCTGCCCATTGGATTGAGGATGCTAGGTAGACGAGAAGGACAACTCAATTCCCAACCGCTTGCCCAAGGCCCTCCAACACCGGTAAACGAATTGTACCTCCCTGTCAGACACAATATTCAAGGGCACCCCATGTAACCGAACCACCTGGTCAATAAAGTGGTTGGCAAGGGTCGCTGCAGTAGGTAGAACGGAGAGGGGAACAAAATGTGCCTGCTTACTAAATCGATCCACCAACACCCAGATCACGGTCAAACCATTAGAGACGGGGAGGTTCGTAATGAAATCCATGGATACGTGAGCCCATGGTCTTTCAGGAACAGGTAATGGAACCAGTTCCCCGGCCGGCCGGTCACGGCATACCTTAGCACGGGCACATATAGCACAGGCAGAAATAAAGTGAGAAACATCCGAGTGAAGAGATGGCCACCAAAACAGCCAGGTGACAGCCCTGCGAGTGGCCGTAATTCCTGGATGGCCACTCAGTATGGACTCATGGAACTCTTGTAGTACCCGCAACCGGAGGTGCAAAGGGACAAATAATTTAGTGTCAGGAGCGGAAAATGGCGCTGAGGACTAGGCCACCCTGATCTCTGCCTCTAACTTGGATGACAAGGCAGCGACTACCACCCCTCACGGAAGAATGGAGGAAGGAGGCTCTGGAGGGGACACTGGGTCCAAACTATGGGATGGGGCATCTGCCCTCACATTTTTGGACCCAGGCCGAAAAGTAATAAAAAAGTGGAATCTAAGAAAAAAAAAGGGCCCACCTCGCTTGTCGAGACGTTAATCTCTTGGCTGACTCGATATACCTGAGATTTTTATGATCAGTGATGACTGTAATACGATGAACAGCACCCTCCAAAAAATGCCTCCATTCTTCAAATGCCAATAATTCACGATTACCCACATCATAATTCCTTTCAGTCGGAGTGAACTTCTTGGAAAAGAACGCACAGGCTCACAGATTAGTCAGAGTAGCAGTACCCTAAGAGAGAACAGCTCCCACCCCCACCTCCGAAGCATCCACCTCCACAATAAACGGTGCCTCGAGGTCGGGCTGTATCAGGACCGGGGCGGACATGAACCAGTCCTTTAACTCAAGGAAGGCCTGGACAGCCATCTGTGACCAGTTCTGCAGATCTGCCCCTTTCCGAGTAAGGTCGGTCAAAGGCTTGGTAATTTGAGAAAACCCCTTAATGAACCTCCGATAATAATTGGCGAACCCTAAAAAGCGTTGTAACGCCTTGATATCCCTGGGTTGCACCCAATCAATGATAGCCTGCACCTTTCCCGGGTCCATCTTAAACCCATCACGAGAAAGGAGCAACCCAAGAAAGGCTATTTCCTGAATGGAGAAAACACATTTTTCAAGCTTAGCAAACAGGTGGTTATCACGTAACTTCTGTAATACAGAACGGACATGAGTAATATGTGTCTCTTTATCGGCAGAATAAATCAAAATGTCATCGAGATAGACGACCACGAAATGACCCATAAAAACAGAGAATATATCATTCATGAAGTTTTGGAGCATTTGTCAGCCTAAAAGGCATCACCAAATTCTCGAATAACCACTCTGATGTAAGAAAGACCGTTTTCCACTCATCCCCTTCTCTGATACGAATAAAATTATAGGCCCCCCTGAGATCTAGTTTAGTAAACCACCGGGGTTCAGAGAGTTGGTTATAGAGATCAGGGATGAGTGGAAGCGGATACGTATTTTTCCCAGTAATTTTATTCAATTCTCGGAAATCGAGACATAGCCGCAATCTTTCTTCTTTACAAAAAAGAACCCAGCAGCCACAGGGGAAGAAGAAGGATGGATATGTACTTTACGTATACTGTCGGCTATGTACGATTTCATAGCAGCCCTTTCTGGACCCGAGAGGTGATATAAACGGGCCTTGAGCAATTTGGCATTGGGAAGCAAATCGATGGCACAGTTATATGGGCGATGAGGCGGCAAAACCTCGGCCTCAATTTCCGAGAACACGTCTCCGTAGTCCATCAGGTATTCCGGAAGACCCTCAGGACTTATGGAGAACACATTTACAGATTGTAAACACACTTTATGACAGGCAGGACTCCATTTGACTATAGTACAACATTCCCAATCAATAACGGGATTATGTAACAGTAACCATGGATACCCCAACACTAATCCACCAGGGAGATTGGCCATAACAAAGCAAGAAATAGTTTCAAAATGCAAAGACCCGATCACCAGAGTAAACTTTTCTGTAGCAAACTGAATGAGGTTTTGAGACAGCGCTGTTTTATCAATCGCCAGGTGTTGAATGGGTCCATCTAACCTCACTGTCTCTAACTCTAATCTTTAGACCAACCTAGAGTCAATGAAGTTCATAGCAGACCCACAATCAATGAAGGCAATAGCAGACCAGACCGACTCCTTGACCCGGAGGTGGACGTTCAGAATAATCTTATTGGAGGAGAGGAAAGGTACCTGATAGTCTGGGCAACCTCCTCGACCGTTATCCAGACTTAGAAGTTTCCCGACGACTGTTTGTCGGAGGGGCGAGCCAGGCAGTCCTTCCTCCAGTGCCCATGGTGTCTTTAATAGAAACACAGCTTGAGATCCTGGCGTCTTTTCCTCTCCTTCTCATCCGGACTGACGGCTCCAACTTCCATGCGTTCTGTAGCTGGCAAAGAAGGTGTCCTAGGTAGAGTGGGAGGAATCTCACTCATGGTGCCCCTTCTTTCCCGTAATCTATGGTCCATGCGGACTGCCTCCGTCATCGTATCGCCCAAGGTGCTGGGAGGAGGTTGCAGAGCCAGAGCATCCTTAAGTGAGTCCGAAAGACCTCTCCGGAACTGGCACCTGAGTGCAGAATCATTCCACCACACCTCAGTGGCCCACTGCTGAAACTCAGAACAATATAGCTCAGCAGTGTGGTTCCCCTTAGTGAGACACATGATCCTGTCCTCAGCCTCCCGTACTCAGTCTGGTTCGTCGTATATCACCCCGAGGGAGTCAAAGAAGAGGTCAACCGAATGCCGTTCAGGGGCCGAAGGGGGTAGCTAAAATACCCACCCCTGGGAACCCCCTCTAAGTAACGACATGATGATACCCACTCGCTGGGTCTCAGTCCCCGAGGACCGGGGCCAGAGAGTGAAAAGAAGCCTGCAACTCTCTCTAAATGTCCGGAATAGGTTTTTCTCCCCAGAAAATTTATCGGGGAGCTTCACTGTGGGTTCGGGGGTGTTGAGTTGGACATCCATGAGACTATGATGTCCTACATTTTGTGAGGTAGATGCCCCTGAGGTGGTCCTCGCAGAAGCAGAGACCTCATTCTGCAGCATATTATGTGAAGCTACCAGGGTGCGATGATCTGCAGCCAAATCCTGTACCAACTGCGTGAGGTTGGTTACTTGCTCGCACAAAGTACTGAGTGGTTCCATTACAGTATCCCTTAACCTGTCTGAATGAATCCCACTACCAAGGAAAACTGGTGTTTATTTCCTATGGAAAGGTAAATGCCTATTGGGGCTGGCTATACTGTCAGGCTACCACCAGGGGGAGCTGGAGCCCTGCAGGAAAATACACTACACAGAGCTGAATCAGCATGGAGGTGGACACACAGTGTGTGATGGAGCACTGCCCTGCAGAGTCAGCCAGAATACAGAGGCCACGGGGCGTGTGGGGGATGGTCAGGCAGGCCAGGTCATACACAGTACGGTGAGAAAGAAGGCTGGAGGAACGAGCAAAAGCGGCGTCGAGGTCACGCCGGTGTCAGTACCAGAGTAATCAACCGAGTGGGGAGGTAGGAGATGGGGGAACGACTGGGGATATTGTGGGAAGGAAGGAGGTGGGACAAAACACAGACAGAGCACAGGGGAAGGACGGACCAGGAAACACTTACAAGAACCAGCAATCACAGGCAAAGCAGTGCTAAGCTTATAGCCCTGGTCCACCAGAGATGACAGAATTTAAAGCATCCAAGCTCCGGAAGTGAGGCCCAAGAGAAGGCTCCGCCCCCTAGCCATGTGGACGGGGAGGTGGAACCATGAGAGGGGATATTTACAGGGGATTGGTGAATAAAGTTTATTTGTGATGCCACTAGCGGTGTTGCGGCTTAGTGTAGGGAGCCGCCACTGCAAAATGTCTCTACTGGGGCTGATGGTATTAGCAGCTAGTATGGTAGTCCCTCTGCAAGTAGGGTATTGCCCCAGCGAGTGTATGGTGCAGTAGGGGTGGTGCCCCTAAGGCTTTCGTCGCCACAGAGGTACTGCACCTCATCCAGAGGTGTGGTATTGTGAAGCCCCACAGGTGTTGTGCCGGTGCATTACCTTCAGGGACTCCACTCGGCTGGATCTTGTCACTGGTAGGAAATCTTCTATTTGTCGTGACGCCACTCTCAGAATTGCGGTCAGTGGGGACCGCCACTGCAGGTTAAGGGACGCCTGGGGCTGATGGTGGGTGCAGTCGGATGTAGTAGCCTCCTGAGAGTGAGGCAAGCCCCAGGGCCCTGTGTAGATGTGTAGGACCACAAGGCGCAGAATAACTCCACACACGCAGAATGTCTTTCAGGGGTTTTACTCACTTCAGATGGCAGGGTGAGTAACCCGGGCGCAGCTGGGATGAACCAGGCTGGAACCAGGTATCCTTCAGGCTGACTTCTGATGGTGACTACCAACTCGCCTTCCTTAGCCCTTGGTGGTTTGGGGTAACCCCGACTTTTAGTCCCTATGGGGGTCACCCAGGGAAGTTGCTGAAGCCTCTCTCCCCTTCGTTTGCCGTTTGCTTGTTGCCTGGGCCAGATCACTCCAGCTGCTTGCCTCCTGTGAACTATGGGCCCTAACTGTGGCTACGTGGCTGCGGCTTTTAGGTGTTGTGGTGTGGGCTTTGAAGGCCCCACACCGGCAGGTTTAGCAGGGAAAGGTGGATCTATCCCCGCTCCAGGATCTGCCGCCCGTTTGGGCCTGGTACTCCCTAGCAGTCTCCTTACTTCCCACTCCGTGCTCTCTCTTTAGCTGAAGATGGATTTCGGGTAGCACTCCTAGGTGACCGTTCTCCCCCGTCGGTAGCCACTGCGCGGGCGCTGTTAGACTGCAACAGCCCCAGGGGTCTGCTCCTCTCTGAGCTCCCTGGACTCTGCACTAAACCGGCTCACTTGAGGGACCTGCGCTTCTGCTCCTGTCAGAGCTCCACTTCATGCTCCTCACTCCTCCCCACTCTGCTTCAGACTGTTCTCTTTCTTCTTTTCCCTCTTGTGCCTGCCTACGCCACCTAGCAACCAGGCTCTCCACCACACCCCTTGATTGGAGATGGAGGCTTTTGGCCCCCTCCACTATTCCAGTGGAGGTGAAGGCTTTGCCCCCTCCTGGGATCCCCAGGGGTCCTCTCAAAGGTACATGAGTGAGACCTGATCACTATGCGCCTGTGTAGTCACACCTCGGTCAGCCTTCTGGATTACCTGTATTGTACTGTCCCCAGCATGGGTGCAGTACTCAGTGGTGCCTGACCAGGTCAGGGGCGCCACATTCCCCCTTAGTTATCACCAGCACGTCCTCGGGCTGCAAGACAACATTTTAAAATGCATAAAACATTAAAACATGTAAAACATTTTTAAAACCACCAGGTACCATACATCACCACCCTCCACCCACAAGTCCGTTAACCCACCCAAAACCCTCTCACGTTGGCCGCGCCTTCAGCCACTTCTGGCAGGATGTAGAGGCGGCTTTCATGGGCTGGTGGTTTCAGGGTATACCTGGCCTGGTGGAGCCGCGCCTTCAGCCTCTTCTGGCAGGATGTAGAGGCGGCCTCCACAGTTGGTGCTGACCAGGTACCCTCTTTGTGGTGGAGAGCCAGGCCCCATAAACAGGCATGCTCTCTGGTTGCAGGTGAGCCAAGGCCCTATATACGGACGTGCTCCCTGGTTGCAGACGAGCCAAGCCCCTAAACAGGCTGGCTCTGGTGGTGGTGCCTCTGGTGTAACTATTTACACTGCGAGAGTTTGTGGCTATAGCCAGTTCATAGCCTTAAGGTTTATTTCTCACATCAGTTTATGTGGGCACATTGCTTAAACTTGAAAACGTTGCAAAACAAACTTTTCAAACTGGTAACTTGCTTTACTCTACATGAACTTATGCAGACTCCTCTTCACCAGGGCTTGGGCCTGTAGGGCTGCGGCACCTGTTGCTTCCTTGACCTCTTTCTTCGTCTGTGGTAGTCTCGTCAGTAGGTCCTTTGTCTTTTCTTTCTTTATCGCTGTCTTTCCTTTCTTCTTCTTTAGGACATGGTGCTACATCTAACGCATACCAGCCTCTTTCTCCTTGATGCATGGTAAATTGTACGGAGTCTCCCATCTTTAAGTTTCTTCCAGGATGTCCTCTGGGCAAATGAGCTCTTACGTCTCTTCTATTGACAAAAATGCCTTCTTTTATACCAGGTGCAACGATGAATCCGTATCCTGACTTCAGGCTAAAGTCTTCCACAATTCCTCTACAAAGGGGTCCTCTGACCTGTGCTTTGGCTCTTCTCAGGAACCGTTTTTCTTCTAGGTCTCTGGCCGTGACTTCTCTCTGCTCTGGGGATGGCGGTGCAGGGAAAGACTGGGTTCTACTACGGCGCCGTGTCTTGCGGACTGGATTCTGCGAGGTACAGCTTACCAGCTCCCAGGTGAGGCTTTTAGGCAAATCTTCTTCAGCAGACGGTGTCAGGTCTTCCTCATCCCAGCGGGAATATGGCAACATCTCTGGCTCTGGGCATGGATCCACTGCTGGTGGCTCCTGAGTCAGCTCCTCAGCCTCCTGGCCTCCTCTCCCCCTTAGTTCTCCTGAGCACTCCTTTGGTGGCAGTGCTGGGGATGGACTTTCTTCAGCAGACCCAGACGGGGAACTCTTTGGCGTGGTTGCTGCAGGAGTTGTCGGAATCCTCTTGGGGGTGTTCGGAGGGAGCATGTACTGATCCACCATCTCCTGTGGGAACTTGGCCTCCATGTCAGCCTTCAGCTGCCAGTATGCGGGGTCCTCCCCCAGCGTGGGCTTCCTAGCCGGGACCTCCTTGGACTGGGGAGCGGTGTCTGCTCTGGCCTTGCAGGCCGGGGGAAATGGTGATGCAATCTTGTCTTGGCGGGCCGCGCCTGACATGGCGGCGGCCTGGTCTTGGCGGGCCGCGCCTGGCATGGCGGCGGCCTGGTCTTGGCGGGCCGCGCCTGGCATGGCGGCGGCCTGGATGGGCGTTTCTGGCGCAGCTTGGATCGGCGTCGCAGCTGCGATGGGGTCTTTGCAGGCTGGGCTGGGCGTCGCTGCCTCGATCGGAGCTTGGCGGGCCGCACCTGACGGGGCTGCGGCCTGGTTCAGCACCTCACTTGCGGCGCGGACGAGCGTTGCTGCTGCGGTGGGGTCTCGGCGGGCCGGGCCTAGCAAGGCGGCGGCCTGGGTCAGCGTCACACCTGCGGCGTGGATGAGGGTCGCGGTGGCTGCCGGTTCTCTGCGGGCCGGACTGGGCGTTGCTGCAGGGACCGGGTCTTGGTGGGCCGAGCAGGGCATCGCTGCGGCGGCCGGGGCTTGGCGGGCCGCACCTGGCGTGGTTGCGGCCTGGTTCAGCGTCGCCGCGCCGGGCGCCTCTTCAGGGACCGCGGACGTGGCAGCAGGGGTCGGGGCACTCGCGCTGGCAGGGGCATCACTGGACTCACCCATCGGTGGCAGCATCGGGGTCTGAGTCGTCACCGCCCGGTCTGGCACTCGGCGCGCGGCTCTCCCCTCATAGGCCTGAACCGCCGCGGTCATCCACAGAAACTCCGTCCGTCCCTCTCTAATCAGCCTTCCGACCCTGGCTTCCAGTTGGTCGCAGAACTCGGCAAGCTCCCGACACCACCAGGCAGCGGAGCCTGGCTCTGGGTCTCTGCATTCAGACGCCATTTTCTCTAACAACAAGCTGCTGGCCTCTTTTCCGTTCCGCCGTCTCTGGACGCTTCCGCTCTCTTCACAAGCGAGGTCAGAACTCTGCAGGGGATCTCTGGGTAGCCACACCTCTTCGTGGGCGGTAACTTCTTCCAGCGCGGGCTGCTGTTGTTTTTCGGCGCGCTTTTCATGGTGGCAATATGGCGGCGCTTCCAATTTTTCAAGCGGACCGCCCAGGCACATGGTCACCTGTCTGAACAGGTCTAGTCCTTATCCTGTTCGTGACGCCAGATGTGAAGCCCCACAGGTGTTGTGCCGGTGCATTACCTTCAGGGACTCCACTCGGCTGGATCTTGTCACTGGTAGGAAATCTTCTATTTGTCGTGACGCCACTCTCAGAATTGCGGTCAGTGGGGACCGCCACTGCAGGTTAAGGGACGCCTGGGGCTGATGGTGGGTGCAGTCGGATGTAGTAGCCTCCTGAGAGTGAGGCAAGCCCCAGGGCCCTGTGTAGATGTGTAGGACCACAAGGCGCAGAATAACTCCACACACGCAGAATGTCTTTCAGGGGTTTTACTCACTTCAGATGGCAGGGTGAGTAACCCGGGCGCAGCTGGGATGAACCAGGCTGGAACCAGGTATCCTTCAGGCTGACTTCTGATGGTGACTACCAACTCGCCTTCCTTAGCCCTTGGTGGTTTGGGGTAACCCCGACTTTTAGTCCCTATGGGGGTCACCCAGGGAAGTTGCTGAAGCCTCTCTCCCCTTCGTTTGCCGTTTGCTTGTTGCCTGGGCCAGATCACTCCAGCTGCTTGCCTCCTGTGAACTATGGGCCCTAACTGTGGCTACGTGGCTGCGGCTTTTAGGTGTTGTGGTGTGGGCTTTGAGGGCCCCACACCGGCAGGTTTAGCAGGGAAAGGTGGATCTATCCCCGCTCCGGGATCTGCCGCCCGTTTGGGCCTGGTACTCCCTAGCAGTCTCCTTACTTCCCACTCCGTGCTCTCTCTTTAGCTGAAGATGGATTTCGGGTAGCACTCCTAGGTGACCGTTCTCCCCCGTCGGTAGCCACTGCGCGGGCGCTGTTAGACTGCAACAGCCCCAGGGGTCTGCTCCTCTCTGAGCTCCCTGGACTCTGCACTAAACCGGCTCACTTGAGGGACCTGCGCTTCTGCTCCTGTCAGAGCTCCACTTCATGCTCCTCACTCCTCCCCACTCTGCTTCAGACTGTTCTCTTTCTTCTTTTCCCTCTTGTGCCTGCCTACGCCACCTAGCAACCAGGCTCTCCACCACACCCCTTGATTGGAGATGGAGGCTTTTGGCCCCCTCCACTATTCCAGTGGAGGTGAAGGCTTTGCCCCCTCCTGGGATCCCCAGGGGTCCTCTCAAAGGTACATGTGTGAGACCTGATCACTATGCGCCTGTGTAGTCACACCTCGGTCAGCCTTCTGGATTACCTGTATTGTACTGTCCCCAGCATGGGTGCAGTACTCAGTGGTGCCTGACCAGGTCAGGGGCGCCACAGTATCCCATCCTGAGTAAGAAGGGGATCAGCTAACGGTTCACAGACAAAACCTGCACACACCAATTGTTAGGTCACACACTGGGTCAGTGTTTAAGGCAGGAACCCCATTAATGCTGAGGAGCAGCGACCAGTATACCTGGTTATGGGACCTTAAGTCCCATTCACTGTCCTGGAGGGGTGGAGCCTGGCAGGAGGGAGTGTAGGAGGAGTCAGTGGGGTAGTTAGGAAAATCAGTTAGTTCAAGTTTGAACCAGGCAGTCTGCCAGAGAAGTGACCGTTGACAGGAAGGCTGAGAGAAAGGAGTGAGGAGACTTGGTTTTGTGGTGAAGACCCTGGGGCCCTGCTAGGTCCAGGTGACACCAAGGAAAAGGGTTCCAGAGTGCCACGGATGTGGACTTGTTCCACCAAGAACACCGGGGTGGAGGAATCTGGTCGCAACAATGGGGATGGTCCCCAGGCTAAAGAAAGAAAGACATTTGCTTTAGCAATCAAACGGCTCTGGAGATTGCTGTAGGCACCCAAGGCCACAACCTGCCACCCATCACCTGCAAGGGGGGCAATAAAAGGACCGAGGTCAGCCCCCCTTTGGACAGGGCTCAGTGGCAGAGGCGCTTGACAGTCCAGTGAAGGTCAGCGCTAGTGAGACGGCCAGGGAAGGTACATTGAGGGGTGCACCAGTACTGACCTTTGACCTGCTCGGGATCGGCGGAGGCCCGAAACAGTTAATCCCGGCATACCATGGTTAACTGGTCAGCGCAACTGTTAGACTGGCAGTGAGTAAAACATCTTGACTGCAAGCCCTGTGTCATCTGCTTTGTCCTGCATCCTATCAACTATAGACTTTACAAACAGTTGCCCCGGGGTACCCGCTCCACCTGTGGGGAGCAGAAACACCTAACTGCCACAACACCAGCCCCGGGAGTCCCGTCCAGCAGCTGCGGCTCCAAAGCCGCAATCCACAGGTGGCGTCACGAATCTTATACAAACTTTATTACCATCTCCCCCATACCGTCATATTAATTGACTCCACCAGGGTCACGGAGTCGGGCCCCGCCACCACTGACTACCCCGGACTAGTCCGGCTCGACACCGAGTCACCTAAGGCCCTGGGGTGGGCGAGTCATAGGCATCGGAAGAAGGAGTCCAGCAAAGTATTCAGTGCAACTGGTTTACTCACTTTGGATGTTAACTGGTTGGTCGAGGCCGGCTGGTTTCGCCTCCAGGTCCCCTTCGTCCCAGTGCCAGTCTGGTTCTCTGGTACCTTCTTCACCTGCACCTGTCTCTGGTAAGTGGGTCCCCGTGGTATAGAACACTGGGGGTCCCCAGTCTGTGGTTTGTCCACTTTTGTCCGCCTGACAGTAGCATGAACCCAGTGGGGTTGGAGTCTCTGGTCCTATCCCCGGTTCTCCCTTTGCTACTGAGTCTTCGGATTCTTTAGGGTCAGCAAGTTACTTAATAGTCCCCTTTGCTGTGCAGGTGTTAACAGGTCGGCTTGAAGCTCTTTCCTGTCCTAGGGTCCTGTACCCCGTCAGTGCGTAGTTCCGGGAGTACTCTACCAGCAACCACTTCTCCTGGGTACCAGGTCACCGTCAACTCGAGACAAGACGTTGCTCAGTCACACCTTTACACTTTCACTGTCAACTCTTGTCTGACTATGTCTTCTCCCTTTCACTGCAGACTTCCTTCTGACTACTGTCTTCCTTTGTCCTGACTCTCCACAGTCTGCCCCTCCCACCTGGTCAACTAGTGGACTGGAGTGGCTCCACCTCTAGGCAACCATCCATTGGTCCCACCCTAGCTAGATACCATTGTATGGGTGATTTGTTGGGGAAAAACTGGGATTTCCTGGGTTCTTCGTGTTACCGGCACTGGGGTTCTCGGTCCCTAAGGGTGTAGGCCCTGTGTTCTGGTGTGGATGCAGAACCTTGTAGCACTCTGAGGGCTTCAGGGGCGCTACATATGAATTCCTTTTCCCTGATAGACAGCTTTTGTGCCGCCCCCACATCAGTAGCAGCCGGGCTGCTTGGATCCGGATCCGCAGTGTGGCTCGAGGGATTCTCCGGACCTGAGGGTCACGCGGACACTCCAAATGAAAGGTGATGTATTTGCACGGGATTTGCCGTAGTCAGTCTGTGACGCCACCCACGGTGTGTGGTGAAGTGTGGCACCACCACTGCTGTTGTGGGGCACCCAGGAGCGATGGAATGGCAGCTGGTTGTTAACCCCTCTGTGGGTAGGGATGGTTGCCCTGGGGCCAGTGACTCGGTGCAGGGGACGGTGATGGCAGGGGCCGGCGTGCCTGGTCAGACCAGGGAGTCTCAGTTTACTCATGATTAAATAAATCAGACAAGTCCAATGGTTAACCAAGGTGCTGGTGGCCGGCCGCTACGGCCAGGTGTACTCTGGTCCCTCACCGGGGTGATGGTCGGTGTCACTTTCCTCTGCACTGTGTTGTGATATGGTGGACTTTCAAGTGTGGAACACGGGAGTCCGCTCCCGGTACTTCTGTTGGGAGCTGTGCCCGCTGACTTTGACCCGTGGGATCTACCGGGCCCTGGCGGGTGCCCTATCCCTCTCTGTGGGTGGTTGTCTGCTTTTGGGACTTTGGTTGGGACAGGACCAGTAATCCTGCCCTCAAATGCTTAATTAGCTAGGCCGTTGGTTTCGGTCCTGGCTTCAGGGTCCAAGTACCCCCTCTGTGCACAGTTTCTGGGTCGGGTCTCCGGTGTCGGTACAGGCGGGCTCCAACCCTGCCCCGGTCCACCTCAGATCTCCGGCTGCCATCTTCCCGTCTCCTAACAGACTCGGACCACCGTCTGCCATCTAGCCAATAAACTGGGGCTCCAACCCCGGCGCCTCTGCTCTCTGTCTCAGCCTTCACTTTCTCCTCCTCAACTACTCCACTCCACTCGAACTACGACTTAGAACTACTGCTTTTCCCGCCCCGGGTTCTCCAGACCCCTAGGTGGTCGTTCTCCATCCGCCTGGTCCCGCCTACTGGTGTGTCTTTCCTACCCTGGGGGGGGTGACTAGGATTTGGTTGGCAAGGTTTAACCCTGTGAGGGAAGGTGTTGTGCGGGGGCCTGTTCTGTGTGACCACCTAGTGGCGCCAGGGCGTCACACTTTAACTTAATAGAAGTCAGGAAAGGGGTTGAGGTGGAAAACAAGTAGGTGGGAAGGTACACTAAACTACTTGACCCTGCCATGTGTGCACAGAGAGTTTGTGCATGGTTTGAACAGTTATTTTGAGGTGACCGACTACCTTAAAGGGAAGGTGTCGCGTTTTTTTATTTTTATATTAATACCCTGTTTCCCCGAAATAAGACACTGTCTTATATTTTTTTGCCCTGAAAAAAGCACTAGGTCTTATTTCCAGGGGGTGTCTTATTCTCGAGGAGACATGGTTGGGGGCAAGTTTACTCACCACAAAAAGCATGCACCCCTTCCCAGGATCGTCATAATTACCAGCCCCGGGCGTCTGTATGGCTCCCAGATCTCCCTGTGATCTCCCAGCAGGTGTGCTCCCCTACATCTGACTTAAACTCGCCTACATCAGATCTCTCTTTCTCACACACACATGTGGCGCCCTGGACAAGCCAGGGGCCACAGAGAACAACACCCACACACCCCACACTCCCGGTCAGGCACACCGAAGTCAGACACAAACCCTTGTTGCCTTCCTCCAGGGGCTGATGTCCACACCAGGGGGTTAACAGGTTAACAGTCCTGGAGGCGGGAAAGCAAACAGATTAGTTTTGGAGGTGAAAGTGGAAGGAAGGAGAGTGGTAGTGGAGCAACTAACTGACAGCGTCCGGGTGTGTGGCCCGGGCGGTACAGCAAGGTTGGCAGACGGTGGTGACCGTCTGCAGGAGTGACCGATTGGAGTCTACCGTAAGGACCATGGACGGGCGGTGGCCCAGCGGTACCGGACCGGTACACAAAGTCAGCACCATCTGGCAGGGGCTTACGGACCCTGGCAAGGCTAGGAGCCGCCGTGAATTTGCCGAATTCGTTAGTGAAGGGAACCTCCTGGGTTTCCCAACAGCCAAGTCCCGACAGAAGGCAACAGTCCAACCAAGAGAGGGAGACACCGCCACCGCCAAGGCAACCGTTTCCCAGGGCCAGAGCCTGCGGGCAAAAGGGGCTCCTCCAGCCCATATCCATGCTGGGGAGCGGGTTACCGGTGGGAACCCATTGGAACCATCTACCGTACATAGGTGCAGGGAAAGGCAGTCACCATCAACCTGCCGGGAGAAACAACACCGCAGCCGTCTGTGGGACCCGTCCATCCAGCCGTGTGTTTTACCGAGAACTGTGTCCTCTTCATTGGCTGAGTGAGTACCACCGTGCCGTGCGGCACAGCTCTGCCCCCACGACCCTGCACCTCACCAGGCCCCGTAACCTGCCTGCCATCCACCCCTACCCCCATCACCGGGCCCCGGGACAACTAACCCCCTACCCACGGAGGGGAGAACTAACAACAAGGCTGCTCCCTGTCACCGCTCCCGGGATCCCCGTCTAGAGCAGCGGTAGTGTCACCAATATCACCACAACCGTGGGTGGCGTCATGGACAATATCCAATCCCTATAATCAAACCCCCCATTTTAATTAACGGGCAAGGAGCGCCGCTCGAGCCACCACCAAGCAGCGGCAGCCGCAGCAGCAGCAGCGGCCGGACCCGAGCAGTGGGAGAGCGCAGCGTCCCCTCCTCCGCCCGCGACACACACACACACACACACACACACACAGTCCACATCATTCTTTCCTGTGATCTCCCAGCAGGTGTTTTCCCCTGCATCTGGCCGACACTCACACATCAGAACACAGTCACACATCAGACAGCACACGCACACACACACGCACACACACACACACACACACACACACAGCTTTCACATCATTCCTCCCTGTGCTTTCCGGCGGGTGCTCCCAGCAGCTGTGCTGCACGCCGTCCTCCCCTGCGTCCTGCCGACACACACATCCGATTGCATACACTCACATACGCCCACTGACACATCAGACAACATACACGCACACATCTGATCGCATACACTCACGATATCGCACATACCAGTACCATCGCGTGCACACACTCACAACATACAGAGAAATCACATGCTTCCGCTCATGTGATCCTCCGGCAGGTCCTGGAAGATCCACTGCACAGCGTTGCAAGTCCTTACGCGAGCCGAGAAGCGAGCGATATCGCTGGATGTGGTGGATGTGGTGAGTGTGTGGATGCGATCTGTAGTGTGTGTGTGTGTGTGTGTGTGTGTGTGTGTGTGTGTGTGTGTGTGTGTTGTGATAACACGCTCGGGGATCGCCTTTGCTGGGTTCAAAGGGCACGTATTCACTTCAGGCAGACAGCCGAATTCCAGGTGTAACTGACGCTTGGTCAGGTTTATTGCAGTGAAGCATAAACAAAAAAACCACCAGCAAAATAAATCCTTGCCTGCCCGGGGCTAACTTTACAGGATGATATCCTAACTACAAACTGGAGGACTTCCCCCTTCCAGCCAGACCTTACAAACAGCAAGCCCTGCTCCTACACAGACAGGCTTTCTGTGTTCCCAGATGGAGCAGCCTCCCCCAACTTCCCAGACTCCTTTTACCTCCGTCCTTCACCTCCCATTAATCCATTAGTAGCCAGGTGATCCTGACCAGGCTAAGGGTACCGTCACACTTTAGCGACGCACTAGCGATCCCACCAGCGATCTGACCTGGTCAGGATCGCTAGTGCGTCGCTACATGGTCGCTGGTGAGCTGTCAATCAGGCAGATCTCACCAGCGACCAGTGACCAGCCCCCAGCCAGCAGTGACGTGTGGAAGCGACGCTGCACTTGGTAACTAAGGTAAATATCGGGTAACCAAGGGCTTGGTTACCCGATATTTACGTTGGTTACCAGCACACACCGCTTAGTGCTAGCTCCCTGCGCTCCTAGCCACAGTACACATCGGGTTAATAAGCAAACATTTGCTTATTTACCTGATGTATAACTCTGGCTACGTGTGCAGGGAGCGGGGAGCCAGCACTGGCAGCGTGAGAGCGGCGGACGCTGGTAACGAAGGTAAATATCGGGTAACCAAGGAAAGGGCTTCCCTTGGTTACCAGATATTGACGTTGGTTATGTCACGGGTGGAGGAAGGGACGCCGCGCTCTCCCACTGCTCGGGTCCGGCTGCCGCTGCTGCCGCGGCCTGCCACTGCTCGGTGGCTCGAGCGATGGGCCGGATCCCGGGGACTCTAGCGGCGCTCCTCGCCCGTGAGTGAAAGGGAGTTTTTGGGTGTGGGGATTGTTTATTGTCCGTGACGCCACCCACGGTTGTGGTGATTTGTTGACACCACCGCTGCTCTGTATGGGGATCCCGGGAGTGGTGGTATGGAGCAGCTAGATGTTAGTCCTCCCCTCCGTGGGTAGGGGGTTGGTTGTCCCGGGGCCCAGTGATGAGGTGGGTGATGCAGGGCTTGGTGGGGTGCAGGGACGCGGGGGCAGCGCTGTGCCTTGCGGCACTGTGGTACTCACTCAGCCTGAGACGATGACACAGTTCTCGGTAAAACACACGGCTGGAAAGATGGTTCCCACGGACGGCTGCACTTGCTTTCCCCAGTAGGTGACGGTGACGGTCCCTTTTCCTGCACCTAAGAGGATGATGGTTGCGATGGGTTCCCACTGGTAACCCGCTCCCCGGCTTGGATATAGGCCGGGGGAGCCCTACTTTGCCCTCAGGCGCTGGCCCTGAGAAACTGGTGCCCTGGCGGTGGCGGTGTCTCTCTGTAACGGTTGGACTGTTGCCTTCAATCGGGACTTGGTTGTTGGGAGACAGTCGTCCCCTTCACTGACGGATTTGGCAAATTCACGGCGACTCCTAGCCTTGCCGGGATCCGAAAGGCCCCTGCCACTGGTGCTGACTGTTCTTCGTATACTGCTCCAGACCGCCGGGTCACCACCCGTCCGCGGTCCTTCCAGCAAACTCCGAGCAGTCACCCCTGCGGACAATCACCGCCGTCTGCTGACCTTGCTGTCACAGTCCGGGGCACACACCCGGACCAACTTCAGGCTTCCTTACTGTCACTTTTACTCCTTTACTCAAGTTCCTCTCCTTGGCTCCTCTACCACTTCACTTCCTTCTGCTTTCACTTCCTAAACTGCACTATGTTCCTCACTCAAGCTCTGCCTGAGCTAAACTCTAACACTCCTCTGCCTGGTTCTTCCCGCCTCCAGGGCTGTGAACTCCTCGGTGGGCGGAGCCAACCGCCTGGCCCACCCCCTGGTGTGGACACCAGCCCCTGGAGGAAGGCAACAAGGATTTCAGGTTAGCCTTGGTGTTCCTAACTGGGGTGTAGGGTGTGGTGGTGTTATGACCTGTGACCCCTGGCTTGCCCAGGGCGTCACATTCCCCCTTAGCAAAATGCAGACCGTCCGCGGGCTGCCCGTCCAACACCGGTTTTATTTTCTGAAAATATATAAAGGTAAAACGGTAAACATAACAATTTATGGCATCATCCCACATCGGGAGGTTCAGTTCTTAAACGTTGCAAACGGTTTACGGTTACGGTCTCCGCTCTCTCCCACCCAAGTAACCTGGCCCTGATGCTGCCCCTAAAACCCAGGCAGCACCCCTTAACCCAAGTCCAGCACAAGTTACCCGAGCGGGATCTGTCCTTCCCCTCCAGAGGGTAGCCACCGGTTCCTGTGGTGGCTGGGCCCCAGCCTGCTCTGCTGTGGGCCCTCCCTCCAACCTGCCTCTCCGGAGGCGGCAATTGCGGAAACGGTAACAGTAAAACAACTTATTTACAAGCCACTAACGTTTGTGGTTGCCCTGCAAGTTCACGGGCTTGTCCATGGAAAGTCCTCCATGCAAACTTTTTTTAAACGGTCCCCACGGGGACAACGGTGCCGGCAACGGCCGGTTTTCTTACAATCACAGTAGAATCAGGTGAAGCTTCGGTAATCATTCTCATTTTTAAACTTTCAAACAAACACTCAGTGGTGGTCCCAACGGGGACTGGACAACGGTGCTCCGCCGCCCTACTCCAAGTCGTCGGCTTCATCTGAGGGAGGGGGTGCAGAACTCACTCGGCTCTCCTGGCTGCCCCTCAGTTTTGCATCTAGGGCGAACCACCCCCTCTCTCCACAGTGCCGGGTATACTGTACAATGTCACCCGGCATTAGATTACGGCCGGAGTGCTCCTCGGGCAGGTGGGCATTCACATCCCGCCGGGCTGTAAACACTTCGGCCTCCAGGCCCGGTTCATAGATAAACCCATAGCCCCGGCGGACATCAAACCGCCTCACCTGTCCTTCATACAGCGGTCCCCGGACACGGAACGTCGCCTGGCGGAGGTTCTCCTTCTCCCGGATTGCACGGGCCACCAATTCCGCTTTCTTCTTTTCTCTTTCACCGATCTCCGGACCCAGCGGGTACCGGCTCCCTGTCCCAATACGGTGCTGCTGCGAGCTCCGGCGCACGGATCGGGCCCCGCGGGACATTCTGGACGTTGCCCACTGTCAGGGATCTGGGCGGCAGGTCCCGCGGTGTCTTGGCCTTGGGCGCCGCCTTGCAGCGACAACCCGGCGCCACCTCAGCCGAGGTGTGGGGGATGGGCACAGGGGCTTTCTGCGGCTGGGCCTTCGGCTCGGAACGGGTCATCAGCTCCGGCTCGGGGGACTTCTCAGGGGCTGCCTCCGGTGCAGACTTCGGGGCCTTCCATGGCAGCACCTCCGACTTGCTACGGGCTACGGCTACAGGTCGGCCCGCCGGGGCGGGCATGCTGGGTATCGCTACCGGTTGCGGTGGCAGCGGGCCTAGTGGCGGGGTCACAGCTTCCGAGACGGGTGGCGAGGGAGGCAACAGAGCGAGAGGGCTTGGACCGGGTCCCGCAGCCGCGATGACCGGCCCTCCAAGGGCATCGGGGCGTGGGTCACTCACCCTCCCTTCCTCAGCTTCCTCCTCGCGTCTCCGCACGGTCGCTATCACGTCCGCCATGTTGGCCTCCCACTCCTCCATGAGGAGCTGCATTTTGACCTGCAGCCTTTGATAGAGCTGCGCGGTCCGGATCTCCACCCACGCCGCGGTTCCCGGCGCGGGGGCTACGGTGCTTCGGGACGGCATCCACATTCTGCTGGCAACTCCTTCCAGGAACAGGGTGACTGCAGAGTCCTGGCGTCCCTGCTTTTATAGCTGCGTTCACATGAAGCCAGCCGCCATCGCGTCCCCCTTAGCTTCTTTCCGGCCCCTCCTCTATTGGGGCGGGGTTTTGGCCTTCGCGCCCCTGCTACTCGAGAAGACGCTCGAGCGGGAACTTTTCGCGCCAAAGATGGCGACTTCTGAAATTTTTCAGCCGGATACCTCCGGCGGTCACAAGGCGCACCTCTACCCAACGGCAGAGCGGTAAGATCCTGTTCGTGACGCCAAGTTGTCGCGGGCGGAGGAGGGGACGCCGCGCTCTCCCACTGCTTGGGTCCGGCTGCCGCTGCGGCGCTCCTTGCCCGTGAGTGAAAGGGGGTTTTTGGGTGTGGGGATTGTTTATTGTCCGTGACGCCACCCACGGTTGTGGTGATTTGTTGACACCACCGCTGCTCTGTATTGGGATCCCGGGAGTGGTGGTATGGAGCAGCTAGATGTTAGTCATCCCCTCCGTGGGTAGGGGGTTGGTTGTCTCGGGGCCCAGTGATGAGGTGGGTGATGCAGGGCTTGGTGGGGTGCAGGGATGCGGGGGCAGCGCTGTGCCTTGCGGCACTGTGGTACTCACTCAGCCTGAGACGATGACACAGTTCTCGGTAAAACACACGGCTGGAAAGACGGTTCCCACGGACGGTTGCATTTGCTTTCCCCAGTAGGTGACGATCCCTTTTCCTGCACCTAAGATGATGATGGTTGCGATGGGTTCCCACCGGTAACTCGCTCCCCGGCTTGGATATAGGCCGGAGGAGCCCTACTTTGCCCGCAGGCGCTGGCCCTGAGAAACTGGTGCCCTGGCGGTGGCGGTGTCTCTCTGTAACGGTTGGACTGTTGCCTTCAATCGGGACTTGGTTGTTGGGAGACAGTCGTCCCCTTCACTGACGGATTTGGCAAATTCACGGCGACTCCTAGCCTTGCCGGGATCCGAAAGGCCCCTGCCACTGGTGCTGACTGTTCTTCGTATACTGCTCCAGACCGCCGGGTCACCACCCGTCCGCGGTCCTTCCAGCAACCTCCGAGCAGTCACCCCTGTGGACAATCACCGCCGTCTGCTGACCTTGCTGTCACAGTCCGGGGTACACACCCGGACCAACTTCAGGCTTCCTTACTGTCACTTTTACTCCTTTACTCAAGTTCCTCTCCTTGGCTCCTCTACCACTTCACTTCCTTCTGCTTTCACTTCCTAAACTGCACTATGTTCCTCACTCAAGCTCTGCCTGAGCTAAACTCTAACACTCCTCTGCCTGGTTCTTCCCGCCTCCAGGGCTGTGAACTCCTCGGTGGGCGGAGCCAACCGCCTGGCCCACCCCCTGGTATGGACACCAGCCCCTGGAGGAAGGCAACAAGGATTTCAGGTTAGCCTTGGTGTTCCTAACTGGGGTGTAGGGTGTGGTGGTGTTATGACCTGTGACCCCTGGCTTGCCCAGGGCGTCACAGGTTACAGCTTACTGCAGGCTGCCAGACGCCGGCTCCCTGCTCCCTGCACATTCAGATGGTTGCTCTCTCGCTGTCACACACAGTGATGTGTGCTTCACAGCGGGAGAGCAACGTCAAAAAAATGAACCAGAGCTGTGTGTAACGAGCAGCGATCTCACAGCAGGGGCCAGATCGCTGCTCAGTGTCACACAGAGCGAGATCGCTAATGAGGTCACTGCTGCGTCACAAAAACCGGCACTCAGCAGTGATCTTGATAGCGATCACGCTATGTGTGAAGCACCCCTAAGTCACATAGGACCGATACCGGGGTGAGATATACCTGCACTCATTCACTAATCCCACATGAATCTCATAGTGTGTATATGTATATACGGTATATATATATATATATATATATATATATGTGTGATCTAATGTGTGTGTGTTCCGCCGCAGAACCTTGAAGCGCTCACCTGGTTGGCGTCTGGTAAGTATGATCGGAGGTCTTCTCTCTGCTTTCTTTTGGGGGTGTCCGCTGTCAATAATAAAGTGTCCTGCAGTGTCTTTAACTTTTTTACCGCTGCATGACACTTCATTATTGACCACGACTAGGTCTTATTTTCGGGGGATGTCTTATATTTAAGCATCCCTGAAAACTTCTGGGAGGCCTTATTTTCGTGGGAGGTCTTATTTTCGGGGAAACACGGTAATAGTGATTATGAAATAAAGTATTTTTAATACAAAATTAAACTCACTGTTTATTTAGTTTTTATTTAATTCTAGTTTTACTGAAGCATTGGGGCTGCCATCTTGGATTTGCAGTGTGTAACGACAGTTACTCACCTCCTTTCTGGCAGCCCTCTGTGCATTCACTCTGATTGTTGCCTGCAACCCTATACTTAATACAAGACAGCTCCTTGCTGTGACCTGCAGGTGTGTCGCCCCCACGCGTCAGCAGCCGGGCTACTCGGATCCGGATCCGTGGTGGCTCGAGGGGCGTCCGGACCCGGGGGTCGTGGTGCCACTCAGAATAAAGGGGGGTATGTACAGGGGATGGTGTGGAAAGTTCGTGACGCCACCCGTGGTGCGTGGTAAGGATGAAGTACCACTGCTGCGGCTGGGAGTACCCGGTGGCTATGGTGTGGGCAGCCAGGTGTTTAACCCCTCCACGGGTAGGGGGAATGCCCCGGGACTCGGTGATGGCGCTGGGGAGGTGCTGTTGGGCCGGTAAGGGTTAATTGCGTACTCACTCAGCCCAATAACGCTGACACTAACAGCCGTGGTAAACCAAAGTTCTTGATGCCACTGCAGTAGGGAGGGAGCACGCCTGGATCCCGTGCCCGTTGATGTTGCTTGTTAGCCTGTGACCTTAACCTTGGCACCTCTCTTCTTTAGTTGGTCCCTTTTAGCTTGAAACTAAACGGGTCCCGCTCACCCGTATGGCTAACGGAGTGAGCTTGCTCTCAGGGTTCACACTTGGGATTTTCTGGACTAGGCAGTGGGAAAGTCTTATCCCCCTCGTTGCGATAGTACCCCGATTTTGGAGCAGGTGGAGAACAGATATTGAAGGCTCCGTCCTCATTGAGTGAATTACCAGGACGCCTGAAGCTACTTCCTGGGCTGGGGTCCACGTACCCCGTCGTGCCCTGGCCCCTGTCCGGTGATGGCACAAGACTGCTGGCTGTCCTCCTCGACAGACCGTGCCCCTTGTCACGATCTCCTGCGACCGGGGTCCAGCTCCTACCAGGCCCAGACCAACGTCTGCCACCTAGTAAACGAGGATCCCAGCTCCTGACCTCTCCACTTGAGAGCCACCACTCAACTCACTTGTGACCTCTCCTCTTGAGAGTCACTCCACAACTAAGTGTCTCCTAAGACTCCTGACCTCCCCTTAACCAACCCCCCAAGTGTCCAGCCCTATTCCCTTCAGGCTGTCCACTGGTGTGTCTGGTGGGTGTGGTGCAGAGTGTTCCTAGGGTTTTGATTAGCTTGTTCTTAGCAACACCAAAGGTCAGGGACCCGTAACCAAGGAGGAGATGGATATCATGCAGAAGGGCAGATTGCACAATACCCTGTGATGACCTCATAGGCCAGGGCATCACAGATGCGCCCCCTGGGCTGTCCAGATCACAGCAGAGGGAGGAGATCGGCACCACCTTTGTGCAGCTCACAATGTATGCTGCACTTTCCCCCGCCACCACTACTACCATCTCCAATGACACCCTCTGCTCTCCCCCCCACTCTTCTTGCCACAGCCGCTGTGGGCGTGCATGTGACGCCCCTGACTCTATGAGGGTGTCACAGGGAACTGTACCCCTGTCTCTCATGGTGCAGAACTCACCTTCCATGGTTCTGGGTTCCTACACACTGGTATTGCTTCCATCAGCACTCAAATCCTAACCACACCTCACACCACACCCTGTCAGGCACACGAGTGGGTGGTCTAGCTGGAAAAGGGCCACCTGCCTAGGGGTTAGGTAGACTGGTGGGAGGGAGCAAGTCAGTTCAGTAGTAGCCCTCAGAGAGTTAGGAGCTGAGGGAGTTGTAGCTCCCTGTGTGACCTTGGTTGAGTCGCAGACGGTGGTCTGGGACCAGAGGAAGAAGACCTGGTCGCAGGGTATTGGATAAGGGTGTACTGACTTAGTTTTGGAGAACGGTCGGCACAGGAAAGTCCAGTAACCGGACAGGTACCAAGCACGGCGGGGTACAGGACACTAGATCGGGGAGTAGCTTCACGCAACCTGATAATTCATCTGTGGAGGATAGTCTCTTTATGAACTTTCCCCAAGAGCTCAGAGATTGAAGGCACCAACACAACGAGGGGGATAGGGCTTTCCAGCTTATGTGGCCTACAGAAATCCCAAGTATCAGCCATCGAGAGCACAGCTCCACTATATCATTATAGGGAGTGGGACCCTGACAGCTTCAGGCTGAAGGGTCACTCATCTACATAATTGTGCATGGAGGCAGGCTCCGGACCACTAAGCAATACCAGTGGGAACGGACACCCGGATGGGCTCCCCAGAGTGGCAGCGGCACCCAGAGACTTGGTTTACTTCTGTGTCAGAGTCTGCTTAATAACTACACTAACATCCACACAGCCTGAGTGAGTACACTACACACCCTGCATCCTGCCTGCCTGCATAGCCTGCACAACGCTATCTGCCACTTATCTCCAGAGTCCCGGGGTCTCCCCTACCCGTGGAGGGATCATCATCTGGCTGCCCCACTCCATCTCCCCTGGGTACTCCCATCGGCAGCGGTGGTGCTCCCCTTACCGCGAACCACGGGTGGAGTCACAAACTCTCCCTTGTAAATAACCCCCCCCCCCTTTACATTTGAAGTAGCCGCAAGCCCCCGGGTCCGGAGACCCTCGAGCCACAGCAACCCCAGATCCGAGCAGATCGACTGCTGCAGGGGCGGCACATGCATGCAGAGCATTGCGTGCGGGCGTGCATACAGAGCATTGTGTGCGGGCGTACATGCATGCAGAGCATTGCAGGCTTGCATGCGTGTGGCAGAGCATTTCAGGCGGGTGTGTGGCAGAGCATTGTGTGTGTGCGTGTGGCAGAGCATTGCGGGTGTGCATGTGGCAGAACACTGCGGGTGAACCTCAGAAAAAAAAAGTACATATAAGGCACCAAGCCTTGTAACTGGTCAATAATAATTTCCAAGGCGAACCTTTATAGTGCAAATACATATCTGGATTTTATTTGTAACAAAGTGGCAAACAGACATATGCATGGTTAAAATCACTTAAAATAAAACAATACATAATTCACTTCCATCATGATTAGTCAAAAGCCAGCTTGACTCCTGATGAAGCCAGCTTGACTGGCGCAACATGTCGGGCTCTTACACTCCCACTCATGATCCTGTCATTTGGGCTCTAGTAACTATTCTTGAGGCTCAGGCTTCAGGCTTTCACTTTTGGCTACATAGCCTGATTATATATATATATATATATATATTAGCTGTAGTACCCGGGCGTTGCCGGGGATAGTAACTGTCTCTCTCCCAGTCTCTGTCTGTGTGTTGCTGTCTGTCTGTCTCTTTCCTTGTCTGTCTGACTATTTCTATCTCTGTCTGTATTTGTATCAGTCTATCGGTCTCCATCTCTGTGTCTGTCTGTCTCTCCCTATCTCTGTGTTTGTCTCTGTGTGTATCTGTCTGTCGCTTTCCCCGTCTGTCTCTTTCCCCGTCTGTCTCTATCCAGGGCTGTCTCTTTCCAGGGTTGTCTCTTTCCAGGGCTGTCTCTTTCCAGGGCTGTCTTTTTCCAGGGCTGTCTCTTTCCAGGGCTCTCTCTTTCCAGGGCTGTCTCTTTCCCCATCTGTCTCTTTCTCCGGCTGTCTCTTTTCCCGGCTGTCTCTTTTCCCGGCTGTCTCTTTCCCCGTCTGTCTCTTTGCCTGTCTGTCTCTTTGCCCGTCTGTCCTTTGCCCGTCTGTCTCTTTCCCCGTCTGTCTCTTTCCCCGTCTGTCTCTTTGCCCATCTGTCTCTTTGCTCATCTGTCTCTTTCCACGTCTGTCTCTTTCCAGGTCTGTCTCTTTGCCCATCTGTCTCTTTCCAAGGCTGTCTCTTTCCAGGTCTGTCTCTTTGCCCATCTGTCTCTTTGCCCGTCTGTCTCTTTCCAGGGCTGTCTCTTTCCAGGGCTGTCTCTTTCCAGGGCTGTCTCTTTCCAGGGCTGTCTCTTTGCCCATCTGTCTCTTTCCAGGGCTGTCTCTTTCCAGGTCTGTCTCTTTGCCCGTCTGTCTCTTTGAACGTCTGTCTCTTTCCAGGTCTGTCTCTTTGCCCGTCTGTCTCTTTGCCCATCTGTCTCTTTGCCCATCTGTCTCTTTCCAGGGCTGTCTTTTTCCAGGGCTGTCTCTTTGCCCATCTGTCTCTTTGCCCGTCTGTCTCTTTGCCCGTCTGTCTCTTTGCCCGTCTGTCTCTTTCCAGGGCTGTCTCTTTCCAAGTCTGTCTCTTTGCCCGGCTGTCTCTTTCCAGGACTGTCTCTTTCCAGGGCTGCCTCTTTCCCCATCTGTCTCTGTCTGTGTCTCTGTCTGTCTGTCTTTTTCTGTCTCTCTCTATCCATCTCTCCACCGACATCATATAACCTCACGCATAAGCTTCAACTAAAGGCTACTTTACACACTGCGATATCGGTCCCGATATCGCTAGTGTGGGTACCCGCCCCCATCTGTTGCGCGACACGGGCATATCGCTGCCCGTGCCGCACAACATCGCCCACAGCCGTCACACATACTTACCTGTCTGGCGACGTCGCTGTGACCGGTGAACGGTCTCCTTTCTAAGGGGGCGGTCCGTGCAGCGTCACAGCGACGTCACTGAAACGTCACTGAACCGCCGCCCAATAGCAGCGGAGGGGCGGCGATGAGCGGGACGTAACATCCCGCCCACTTCCTTCCTTCCGCATAGCGGCCGGGAGGCAGGTAAGGGGAGCTTCCTCGTTCCTGCGGCGTCACACGCAGCGATGTGTGCTGCCGCAGGAACGAGGAACAACCTCGTTACTGCTGCAGTAACGAGATTTGAGAATGGACCCCCGTGTCGCCAATTAGCAATTTTGCACGTTTTTGCAACGATGCAAAATCGCTTATCGATGTCACACGCAACGGCATCGCTAATGCGGCCGGATGTGCGTCACGAATTCCGTGACCCCAACGACTCCGCATTAGCGATGTCGTAGCGTGTAAAGCCCGCTTTACAGTTTATTTTGTTCTTATAGCAACCACTGACTGTTGCTATTAATAACCTATAGCTCCCAGCTCCATTCAGTTTAATGGCGGCAGGATTATAGAGACTAACTGTAAAGCACGGGGTTACATTTTTCTGTCAAAACATAGTCTACGACGCTCCCTCCGTCACATGAGGCGTCTGCAAAATTTCGTGATTGTAAATGCGACGGTGCGGATTCCTTTAGCGGACATACACACATACACTCAGCTTTATAGCTTTATATATTTTATATATATATATATATATATATATATATATTTTATTTTTTTTTTGCCTACTACCCACAGGCCTAGCTATATATGGACATTCTCTCCTGCTGATTAAAAATATCCACAAACCCTGTGCAATTATAGAAGAAAAGAAAGGGAGGAGGGTAAAATTCTCACCCTATCCGATATACCTCCCTCCTGTCCACTACCTACCGCGGGGGTTGGCACCCTGATGTTTACGAAAATGGCGCCCCCACTCAACGGTGGCTGTCCCTATGAATTCCCTAGTGGGCCCTCAAAACAGTCATGAAAGATAGAATAAAGAGTAAAGGGTAGGGCACATTCAAACTAGTGGGCAGGAAAATTGGGACAGACGCATGTGACCACCACACTCAGACTAACCTCAAATAACCCTGATGCACCCTGGAATGATTATAGACCAGGGGTATCAAATGTAAATAGATGCATAAAAATTAATGCTCAGATGGCAACTTAATACGCATATTTGATAAAGTCCAAACAGTCATCAAGTTAAAGTGCATAATGCAATATGATGTGCAAAAAGTATAATCAAGGCCCGGCTTCAAGAGCAAATAAAGTGCAATTGGTCAGACAGCTCACATGCTTTAAGAAGCCAGTCTAATGATAAAGTGTCAATGCATAACAAAGTGCAAATGCGTAATAAAGAGCAACCGGGTAGGGTCAATCAAATTAATAGAGAGAAGGTAGTCAAACACTTATCGTGCAAGGGGTCACATGCATGTCCCAGAGATGCCCCAGAATTGCCTCAACGCGTTTCTCCAGCAGCGGATCATCAGGAGGCTTGATATACAACCTGCCAATCGTTATCAGGACATCATGCTATCCTGATAACGATTGGCAGGTTGTATATCAAGCCTCCTGATGATCCGCTGCTGGAGAAACGCGTTGAGGCATTTCTGGGGCATCTCTGGGACGCGCATGTGACCCCTTGCACGATAAGTGTTTGACTACCTTCTCTCTATTAATTTGATTGACCCTACCCGGTTGCTCTTTATTACGCATTTGCACTTTGTTATGCATTGACACTTTATCATTAGACTGGCTTCTTAAAGCATGTGAGCTGTCTGACCAATTGCACTTTATTTGATCTTGAAGCCGGGCCTTGATTATACTTTTTGCACATCATATTGCATTATGCACTTTAACTTGATGACTGTTTGGACTTTATCAAATATGCGTATTAAGTTGCCATCTGAACATTAATTTTTATGCATCTATTTACATTTGATACCCCTGGTCTATAATCATTCCAGGGTGCATCAGGGTTATTTGAGGTTAGTCTGAGTCTGGTGGTCACATGCGTCTGTCCCAATTTTCCTGCCCACTAGTTTGAATGTGCCCTACCCTTTACTCTTTATTCTATCTTTCATGACTGTTTTGAGGGCCCACTAGGGAATTCATAGGGACAGCCACCGTTGAGTGGGGGCGCCATTTTTGTAAACATCAGGGTGCCAACCCCCGCGGTAGGTAGTGGACAGGAGGGAGGTATATCGGATAGGGTGAGAATTTTACCCTCCTCCCTTTCTTTTCTTCTATAATTGCACAGGGTTTGTGGATATTTTTAATCAGAAACTAATAAATTTGTAATTTAAAGGGTTATATGATTTTTGTTATGCAACACCCCCTTTTTTCATAAAGTATTCATTCTCTCCTGCTATAGTATAGCCATAGTCACAGGGCTTTATGGCATTTGAATCACACTATATATGGGATACGTGATACAGGTTTATAACTTTTTTCATGTGGTGACCTGCATACATTTATCTATATTGAGATTCTCATGTGGTATTCCATAGTGCTTAACTGTTTTGACTAATCATGATAGAAGTGTATTGTTTGATTTTAAGTGATTTTAACCATGTATATGTCTGTTTGCCACTTTGTTATAAATAAAATCCAGATATGTATTTGCACTATTAAGGTTCGCCTTGGACATAATTGATCAGTTACACGGCCTGGTGCCTTATACGTACTTTGTTTTTTTTGAGGCTCTACATTTATTGGTACATGACACATGGCTTTGCTTTACTAATAAAGGTGGTGGCTAGCCCTTTCTCTGTTGGTTAATAGAACATTGCGGGTAAGTCTGCATGCGGCAGATCATTGCTGGACTGGGGCATGCAGAGTGCTATGTGGGGAGCACTATGCAGCTGTCCTTGGTGACTCTTTAGACATTTGTGGTCACCAACAAAATGGCTCCGCACTGTGATCCTAAACTTCATCTTCCCTTATCCTTTTGGAAACACACAGATTGGGAGGGGGAGCTGACATCACACACAGGAGAGCAGATTCTGCCCGCTTTTACTGCAGCTGTAATGTGAGCTAGTTCTATAGTAGCTCTGCAGCAGGATTTCGGCAGCTGCTCCCCCTAGTGTTTAAGAGTGGAAAATATCAAACTTTTTAATTTTTTTTTTATATTGACTTTTAAGCAGACCAACATCTTTCATTGTTGGATTGTTCAACTATTACAAATGTGTCTCATAAGTTGAATAAAGAAGTATAAAATACTTAGGAGTGTTCCTCCAAAATTTTAAGACTAGCACTTATTATGGCTAAGAAGTAACTAAAGAAATATGTCACCATTACCATGTAAGATATCACATATGTGACCAGCAGCAACAAATTTGAACACTTCATCCATCAAGAAATGTGACATTAGGTGGATGCTCCAGCTTTCTCCTTCTTTGTCCTTCTCCTTTAAGATGTACCGGATCTAGTTTTTTGTTTGTTTTTATGTTGAATAGTTGTGATGTTCAAGTCCTGTCCTCGTGAAGGGGAACATCTAATTGCCAAGAAATGCTGCTATGTAGGCCAGGGGGTTTCCTAACATTTCAACAAATGCAATATGAATAATCCAAGAATACAATAGGATTAATGGCGTACACAGACAGAAAAGGGCCCCTGTGCAAGCACAGTATAGTTTAATAGTTCAACAAATGGCAGAAGCTCCTTGCTGCTTTCAAGGTGGAAATGGGTCCCCATACGTCTTGGGCCCCTATGTGGCTGCACCAATGATGCGTTTGCCCCTGGATAGGATAAACTGTGAATTTGAAATAGGAAATTATGAAAATATGTTGTTTTTTTTAAGTTTTTAAGTCCATTTCACATGAAATACATCTAATATTTGTTGTAAAGCTAATTAACCAGTGGCAGTGAAAGTGTTAAGGAAGTAAGTGTATTTATACTGTGAGCTGGACAGTTCCACTTCTCTGCAGCACTGTGCTGTGTAAATAGAGGATGTCAGGCTAGAAGAAGATATTGAAAATATGTATATACACCTGTCCCATTGCCCAGTTGCAAAACCATTGTTTTTTTAGCCTTAGCCTCATATTTCCTGAAAAAGCTGAATTCTGATTACATAAAACAATTTTAACTCACCAGTGCCATTTACGTGTGATGTGTAGAAGAAACGCCATTCTCAAGCAAAATCTGTCTAATGGCCACTCTCTGATACTAACAAGACTCAAGAACTATAAATGGCATATGGTAAAAAGAAGACTCTGTTACAGAATTTGTACTAGAGCCAGTGACGCATGAACCAAAAATGGATAAAAATGTAATCTAGTCCACTGTTGAAAAAAATAGTTTTTTGTTTTTTTTCTAACAGATAAAAATACTGAATGTCTTAAAGCACCACTTCTTTGGGGGGGGGGGGGGGAAATTACCGCTGGAGTGGTGCATTTAATCTAAATTCCCTGCTCCCGGTCTTATGCTCACCCTCCAGCGTTTTCATCTGGAAGTCAGAGGTTGCATCACAAAATCTCAATGCAAGTCTATGAGAGCAAAACGAGGCTCTCATAGACTTGCATTGAAGAGTGACCTCTGGCTCACTCCATGAAACACTGGAGAGTTCAGAGAGGTCATAAACTGCTGGAGACCAACTGGAGCTGTGCAGATAAAAGGTCAAAATACCGGAGGGTGAATATAAGACCTGGGTCAGGAAACTTAGATTAAGGCCCGCTTCACACGCTGCGATATCATTACCGTTATCGCTAGCGTGCGTACCCACCCCCATCGGTTGTGCGACACTGGCAAATCGCTGCCCGTGGCGTACAATATCGCTAGGAACAGTCACACTACTTACCTGCCTAGCGACGTTGCTGTGACCGGCGAAGCGCCTCCTTTCTAAGCAGGCGGTTTGTGCAGCATCACAGCGACGTCACTAAGCGGGCGCCCAATCAAAGCGGAGGGGCGGAGATGAGCGGGACGAACATCCTGCCTGTGGCGCCTTGGACAAGCCAGAGGCCACAGAGCACAACATCCACACACTCCCAGCAGGCACACCAAAGTCAAACACAAAACCCTTGTTGCCTTCCTCCAGGGGCTGATGTCCACACCAGGGGGTGGGCCAGGCGGTTGGTCCCGCCCACCGAGGAGTTCACAGTCCTGGAGGCGGGAAAACCAGACAGATTAGTTGTGGAGTTTGAAGTGGAAGGAGGAAAGTAGTAAGAGAGCAGCCTGAAGTTGGTCCGGGTGTGTGACCCAAACAGATCAGCAAGGTTGGCAGACGGTGATGACCGTCTGCAGGAGTGACCGATTGGAGTCTACCGTAAGGACCGTGGACGGGCGGTGGCCCGGCGGTACCAGACCGGTACACAAAGAGAAGTCAGCACCATCTGGCAGGGGCTTACGGACCCCGGCAAGGCTAGGAGTTGCCGTGAATTTGCCGAATTCGTTAGTGAAGGGAACCTTCTGGGTTTCCCAACAGCCAAGTCCCGACAGAAGGCAACAGTCCAACCAAGTGAGGGAGACACCGCCACCGCCAAGGCAACCGTTTCTCAGGGCCAGCGCCTGCGGGCAAAAGGGGCTCCTCCGGCCTACATCCAAGCCGGGGAGCGGGTTACCGGTGGGAACCCATTGGAACCATCTACAGTATCTAGGTGCAGGAAAAGGCAATCACCATCAACCTGCCGGGAGCAGAAACCACCGCGGCCGTCAGTGGGACCCGTCCATCCAGCCGTATGTTTTACCGAGAACTGTGTCTTCATCATTGGCTGAGTGAGTACCACCGTGCCGTGCGGCACCGCGCTGCCCCTGCGACCCTGCACCTCACCAAGCCCTGTAACCTGCCTGCCATCCATCCCTACCCCATCACCGGGCCCCGGGACAACCAACCCCCTACCCACGGAGGGGAGAAATAACAACCAAGCTGCTCCCTGTCACCGCTCCCGGGATCCCCGTCTAGAGCAGGGGTGGTGTCACCAATATCACCACAACCGTGGGTGGCGTCACGGACAATAACCAAAACCCCCACAATCAAAATCCCCTTTTCACTCACGGGCGAGGAACGCCGCTCGAGTCCCCGGGATCCGGCCCACTGCTCGAGCCACTACCGAGCAGCAGCAGCCGCAGCAGCAGCGGCAGCCGGACCCGAGCAGTGGGAGAGCGCAGCGTCCCCTCCTCCGCCCGCGACAACTTGGCATCACGAACAGGATCTTACCGCTCTGCCGTCTGGTAGAGGTGCGTCTTGTTACCGCCGGAGGTGTCCGGCCGAAAAATTTGCGAAGCCGCCATCTTGGGCGCGAAGAGTTCCCGCTCGAGCGTCTCCTCGAGTAGTAGAGGCGCGAAGGCCAAAACCCCTCCCCTATAGAGGAGGAGCCGGAAAGAGGCTAAGGGGGACGAAATGGCGGCCGGTCGCATGTGAGCGCGGCTATAAAAGCAGGGACGCCAGGACTCTGCGGCGATATTGGGTTCCTGGAAGACCTCATTACCAAGATGCATAACCCAACTCCCAACGAGGAAGCCCCCGCGCCCGGCACGGCGACGTGGCTGAGGGAACGGCCCATCCCGCTGAGTAACCGTCTGCAGGCCCACATGCAGCTCCTCCTGGAGGAGTGGGAGACCGACATGGCGAACGTGGTGGCCGCTATGCGGAGACGTGAGATGGAAGAGGATTTGGAGGAGTGGGTAAGAGACCCACGCCCCTGTATTCCCGAGGGATCGGCCACTGCGGCTGAGGAGCCCGGCCTGCACCCGCTCACCCTGCCTCCCTCCCCGCTACCCGTGTTAGCTGCTGCCGCCCCGCCACTAGGCCCGCTACCTGTCCAACCGGTAGTGATACCCTGCCAACCCGCCCCGGCGGACCAACCGGCTGCAGACGCTCAGGACTCCCCTGAACCACTCCCATGGGAGCTGCTGGGACCGCGACCCCTTGATGAGTATGTGCCAGAAGTCCCGGCAGTGGTTGCGCCAGACCCCGAGCCCGGGACCGTGGCATGGATGAAGGCCCGAGTGATGGAGTTCCACCAACGACAGCAAAGTCAGATATATCTCATGATGGAGTAGTGGACCCATGAGGTGGAAATGTTGGTTGAAGCTGCCCCAATGTATGGGATGGGCGCAGATGTGACGGAGCCAGCGGGTAACCCATGTCCCCATGTCCTACCAGGACCGGCCACTGCGGCTGGGGAGCCCGGTCCTATCACGGCCCTCATATCGCCCCTACCATTATCCTTGGGGCGCCTCAGTGTTAGCCAACCTGACCTACTGCCCCACGCTACCGTGGAGGGATCTGATGTGCTGGATACTGGAAGCCAGGAGGCTGCGGCAACTGGCGGCAACCTGCCTGACGCAGAGACAAGCGATAGTGACTCCAGTGACTCCAGCTCCGGTGCTGAGCCCACCCCTGGAAGTGAAGAGGCAAGTGAGCGTCTCCGCTACGTGGGAGAACCGGTAGTCTATTACACCGCGCGTAATGGTGGGAACGGATACCGGGCACCCCTGTCACAGCAGGCATGTCACTGCATGCTTGATATGCTGGTGGCGGAGGATGGGGTCGCCTCGTCGGAGGAATCAGAGTGATGGCAGCGGAGTACCATTGTCCTTGTCCCCGTTGGGACCAACATTGTGTGTTAAAAATGCAGTTTGAAAAGTTTGAAAATGAAAAAGAATGAATAATTGATGAAAAGTTACCTGATTGTCAACTTTGATTTGGCACCGGTCGTTGCCGGCAATTGGTCCCCGTTGGGACCCCCTTCACCATTTTGCATAAGGAACTCCTTATGAACAGGCCCGAGAACTTGCAGGGCAACCACAAACTTGTGGCTTGTAGATAATAATGTTTGTTGTGGCTTCTACCGTTGCCGCCTCCGGAGAGCCAGATTGGAGGAAAGGCCCGCAGTGGAGCAGGCTGGGGCCCAGCCACCACCGGAATCGGTGGCGATCCTCTGGGGGGTTTCAGGGGTTCCCCATGGACGTGGGTCCCCTGAAAAGGACAGAACCCGCTCGGGCAACTTGTGCAGGACTGGGGTCAAGGGGTGCTGCCTGTTTGCTTAGGGGCAGCATCAGGGCCAGGTTGCTTGGGTGGGAGAGAGCGGAAGCCGTAACCGTAACGTTTAAGTAAGAGTACCTCCCGATGTGGGAAGAAGTTATTATGATTGTATGTGTGTTACCGTTTTTTATATTTTTCAGTTGGTGAAAATAAAACCGGTGATGGACGGGCAGCCCGCGGACGGTCTGCATTTAACTAAGGGGGAATGTGGCACCCTGGACAAGCCAGGGGCCACAGAGCACAACATCCACACACTCCCAGCAGGCACACCAAAGTCAAACACAAAACCCTTGTTGCCTTCCTCCAGGGGCTGATGTCCACACCAGGGGGTGGGCCAGGCGGTTGGTCCCACCCACCGAGGAGTTCACAGTCCTGGAGGCGGGAAAACCAGACAGATTAGTTGTAGAGTTTGAAGTGGAAGGAGGAAAGTAGTAAGAGAGCAGCCTGAAGTTGGTCCGGGTGTGTGACCCGGACAGATCAGCAAGGTTGGCAGACGGTGGTGACCGTCTGCAGGAGTGACCGATTGGAGTCTACCGTAAGGACCGTGGACGGGCGGTGGCCCGGCGGTACCGGACCGGTACACAAAGAGAAGTCAGCACCATCTGGCAGGGGCTTACGGACCCCGGCAAGGCTAGGAGTCGCCGTGAATTTGCCGAATTCGTTAGTGAAGGGAACCTCCTGGGTTTCCCAACAGCCAAGTCCCGACAGAAGGCAACAGTCTAACCAAGTGAGGGAGACACCGCCACCGCCAAGGCAACCATTTCTCAGGGCCAGCGCCTGCGGGCAAAAGGGGCTCCTCCGGCCTACATCCAAGCCGGGGAGCGGGTTACCGGTGGGAACCCATTGGAACCATCTACAGTATCTAGGTGCAGGGAAAGGCAATCACCATCAACCTTCCGGGAGCAGAAACCACCGCAGCCGTCAGTGGGACCCGTCCATCCAGCCGTGTGTTTTACCGAGAACTGTGTCTTCATCATTGGCTGAGTACCATCGTGCCGTGCGGCACCGCGCTGCCCCTGCGACCCTGCACCTCACCAGGCCCTGTAACCTGCCTGCCATCCATCCCTACCCCATCACCGGGCCCCGGGACAACCAACCCCCTACCCACGGAGGGGAGAAATAACAACCAAGCTGCTCCCTGTCACCGCTCCCGGGATCCCCGTCTAGAGCAGCGGTGGTGTCACCAATATCACCACAACCGTGGGTGGCGTCACGGACAATAACCAAAACCCCCACAATCAAAATCCTCTTTTCACTCACGGGCGAGGAACGCCGCTCGAGTCCCCGGGATCCGGCCCACCGCTCGAGCCACCACCGAGCAGCAGCAGCCGCAGCAGCGGCAGCCGGACCCGAGCAGTGGGAGAGCGCAGCGTCCCCTCCTTCGCCCGCGACACTGCCCACCTCCTTCCTTCCTCATTGCTGGCGGGACGCAGGTAAGGAGAGGTTCCTCGTTCCTGCGGTGTCACACGTAGTGATGTGTGCTGCCGCAGGAACGACGAACAACATAGTTACTGCAGCAGCAACGATAATTGGGAATAGGGGATGATGTCACCGATGAGCGATTTTGAACGTTTTTGTGACGATTCAAAATCGCTCATAGGTATCACACACAACGACATCGCTAAAGCGGCTGGATGTGCGTCACAAATTCCGTGACCCCAACGAGATCGCTTGAGCGATGTTGTAACGTGTAAAGCGGCCTTTAGGCTGCGTTCACAAAGCTGTATTTTCCCATGTGAGAGAAATGAGCCGATTTTGCAAATGACATTCTGATAAAACCACTCCAGCGGTGAAAAAAAAAATGAGTGGTGCTTTAAAGAATCCTGAGTGTCACAATGAACATTTGACTGTAAACCAGGATTCTACTTGGAAATATAAATCCTGAAATCACAGTCTGTTATATCTTATTATTCTCCATTGAATGGTTTATGCTTTAGCTAAAGCAGGCTTTACACGCTACAATAAATCTTACGATGTTTCGGCAGGGTCACGTCGTACGTGACGCACATCCAGCATCGTAAGTAATATTTTAGCGTGTAAAACCTACGTACGATTACGATTGAACGAAAAAACGTTCATTGCACGCACGTCGTTCAGAAGCTAAAAATTGTACATCGGGTTGTTCAATGTTCCCGAGGTAGCACACATCGCTGTGTGTGACACCCCGGGAATGATGAACAGATCTTACCTGCGTCCCGCGGCTCCCACCGGCAATGCGGAAGGAAGGAGGTGGGCGGGATGTTTACGTCCTGCTCATCTCCGCCCCTCCACTTCTATTGGCCGGCTGCCGCGTGACGTCGCTGTGACTGACGCCGAACGTCCCTCCCACTCCAGGAAGTGGATGTTCGCCGCCCACATCGAGGTCGTAGGAAGGGTAAGTACGTGTGACGGGAAATAATTGTTTGTGCGATACGGTCAACAAATTGAACGTGCCGCACATACGTTGGGGGCGGGTACGATCGCATACCATATCGTATGCGTAATTGTACCGTGTAAAGCAGGCTTTAGAGTCCTATTAACATTCTGTATGCAGATTAAGGCTAATTTGTGTGTGACACAGGTGTGAAGGTGGCGTGAGGAAGAAGTCACGGGCGAGAGAGGATCAGCAATCTATTGGTGGTCTGCACTCCGGCCACCTTCACAGAACAAGGGCGAAGGGATTGGTCTCATTGATCCTGACTGGATGTGTGGTCTTTGTATGTGCATGTCGTACCTGTGATTAGGCGATCGGGCAGACCAGGATTCTTCTGCTGGGGAGCCATTGACGGAGACTATTATTTTTCAACAGTCTTATACTAAAAGTTACACACAGCACTTTCAACACATCAATACTGCGGGCACAACACTTGAACATGTTCTTTGCAGCACATTTAACTTTAAGGTACAGTTTTACGCTGTGTCGTCATTCCTGGTACTTCCATTACTGTTCTTCCATCCTTTTCCTCACTGTTTGACACCACAATTTCACACAAAAAAGTCATATAGTCATCCCTGGCCAGGGTCTCGTCCCACCCAGAGGGACCCCTTCTCTATGACCGCCATCAGACTCACCTCGTTCACCATATTTCCTTTGCTGATCTGTTTGCCCAGGTCTACAGTATCAAGTTTCAAGTCTTCAGTTGAGGACTAGTACCGCTGGAGTCAGTCCACTGACAGGGGAACCTCGGTAGATTTCAGACCTGGAGCTCACTACAGTGGGACAGGGGTGACTCCTACACGTCTTGACTGGAGTGCTTCCAGGGCGCTCTGTTCCCACTTTTGACCAGAGAGTCGGTTAACAGGGGCCACAAAAGCCTACTTACTTCCTCCTAAGGTGTCTATCCAGCTTGCACACCGCTCCTACTCGCTATACTACCCACTAGTACAGCTTTCTACACTACTGACTAAACTAGGATGGAGTCAGGCTGCATCCTGCAGCTGGCTCCTCCTCCTATGGGCGACCCACAGAACTTAACTGTTCCCTGCCTATAGTCCTCCTTTTGCTAGGCAGAACCTATTCTCTATACGAGAAAGGAGTACTTAAAACACAGCCAAAAGTTGGCCATACTTATATGTAGCGCCCCTGAATACATCAGGGAGCTACAAGGTACTGCATCCCCACTTGGATGCAGGGCCTACCCCCTAGGGACACAGAAACCAGTGCCAGTAACACACAAACACTCTGGGTAATCCCTGCTTTTCCCCAATCATCCCCCATAGAATGGTACAAATCTAGGGTCGGACCAATGGATCGCCGCCTATCGGTGGAGCCACTCCAATCCACTAGACAACCAGGTGGGAGGGGCAGACAGTGGACAGTCAGACGAGAAAACAGTCTAGCAGTGACAGTGAAAGTGAGCAGACGGACTGACAGGAGTGAACAGCGACCTGAGGGCCCAGGCGGTTAGTTGCTGGTGGAGTACGGTGGAGTACTCCTGGAACTACTCTCCAATGGGTTACAGAATCCTAGGTCAGGCAAAAGCTCCAGGCAGACCTGATAAAATCTGCACAGTGAGGGGACCATCAAGGACCTCACTGACCTTGAAGTTCGGGACTCCGTAGCAAAGGGAGAACCGGGGACAGGATCAGAGAATCCAACCCCACGGGGTTCACGCTACCGTCATACGAACTGCTGAAGATGACAACCAGGTTGGGACCCCCACCCGCTCTACGCCACGGGGACCCACCAAGCAAAGACAGGTGCAGGGGAAAGAAGCCACCAGGTCCCTAAACCGGCACTGGGACTAAGGGGACCTGCGGTTAACACCAGCTAGCCTCGGGTGACCCGTTACCAGCTTGCAGTGAGTAAAAGAACCAGTTACACCAAACTCCCGTTGTGGCCTACCTTCTTTCAACTCCCACCTGCAACACCTATCCTCTGGGGCCTGGCCCTGCTTGCGGAGGGCCTAACAGCCACAGGCTGCCATTACCACCAGCCCCAGAAGTGAACATTGTGCAGCAGCGGCTCCATCCACATAGCCGCAAACCGCAAGTGGCGTCACGTATAAATTTTATTCAACAATGCCATGTAAATATCTCCTTTTCAAAAAGCACCCAAGGCACGGAACCGGGCAACGGCCACCAAAGTGACATTCCCCAGTTATACACCACCCGGGACTGAGTACCCCACAACCCTGGGCGACACATATACTTTATGCATAAACACATTGCTTACATAGAAGCCACATAAACACAGTTCACATTAATACAACGGCGATCGGTGTCTTCACGGTAGGAGCATACGGGCCTAGTCTGCCCTCTTAGGGCTCATGCGCACGTAACTGCTGATTATTCTGCAGCGATTTGACAGCACATGTGCACTTCAAATCGCTGCAGACTGACTGCAGTATTTTTGTTAAAATAAAAGCTGATTTCATGTGCTCAGGATGCTGCCCCTACCATAGACAAAGTGGAAGCTGCATCCAGAACGCACAAATAATTGACATGCTGCTTTTATGAACGCACAGATTTGGGTCAAAATTTTAGCACCCACATTGCTGCGTTCATAAAAGCAACGTACGGACGTCTCATGCACAATCTACATAGATTCTGCAGGGGACACAGGATGCATGTGTGCAGCCCCCATGCCAGAAGCCAGCACCGCTCGGATTCGGGGCCTACGGTAAGGCTCAAGGGGTTCCCCAGACCCGGGGGTCTCGCGGTCACTCCGAATAAAAGGGGGACGTATTTGTACAGGGTTGGTTGTAGAATGTCTGTGACGCCACCCACGGTGTGTGGTGAGGTGGGACACCACTGCTACTGTTGTGGGATACATGGGGAAGATGTAATGGCAGCCGGATGTTAACCCCTCCGTGGGTAGGGATGGGTGCCCCGGGGCCCAGTGTCTCTGTGCAGGGTATGGCGATGGCAGGGGCCCGCACGCCCAGATAGACCAGGGTATACTGTAGTTGGTTACTCACTATTGAATGAATCACACAAGTCTTTTGGTAAACCAAGGTGCTGATGGCCAGCCGCCGCAGCCGGTTGTACTCTGGTCCCCCACCCGGGCTGGTGGTCGCTGTCCTTTCCTCTGCACTGTTTTTGTGTATTGTGGGCTGACTTGTTTGGAACTCAGGAGTTCGCTCCAGGTTTGCTTTGTGCCTAAGGAGCCGTGCCCGCAGACGCTGACTCGTGGGATCTATGGGCCCTGGCGGTTGCCCTATCTGCCTCTGTGGGTGGTTGTCTTCTTTTGGGACTTTGGTTGGGACAGAACCTATAATCCTGCCCTCAATTGGTTAATTAGCTAGGACGCTGGTTTCGGTCCTGGCTTCAGGGTCCGAGTACCCCCTCTGTGCACGGTTTCCAGTCGGGGTCTCCGGTGTCGGTACCGGTGGGATACAACCCTTTTCCGGTCCATCTCGGATCTGCCGAGCCATCTTACCACCTCCTGCTGACGGAGACCACCGTCTGCCACCTAGCCAAGGCACCAGGGCTCCAACCCTGACACCGTTCAACTTGAACTTCCTCTGCTGGAGCTACACCTAGCTCCAGCCCACACTCCTCTCCACTTGAACTACAAAACTCAACTGCAGCTCAACTTGACTGCTTGTTTTCCCGCCCCGGGCTGTCTAGACCCCTAGGTGGGCGTTTCCTAACTGCCTGGTCCCGCCCACTGGTGTGCCTGTCTTTCCCTAAGGGGGGGTGACTAGGGTTTCAGGTCGGCTGTGTGTTACCTAGGTGAGGGAAGGTGTTATGCGGGGGCCTATTTGTGACTACCTAGTTTTGCCAGGGCGTCACACATGCATTTACGCTGCAGTGCAATATGCAGCGTAAATGCATGTGTGACGCCCTAGCAAAACCAGGTAGTCACAGTTAGGCCCCCGCATTACACCTTTCCCTAATTAGGAAACACACAGCCAACCATTAAACCCTAGTCACCCCCCTTAGGGACAGTTAGAAACACCAGTGGGCGTGGCCAGCGGTTGGTGCATGCCCACCCAGGGGTTTAGACAGCCCAGGGGCGGGAAAGTAGTTAGTTTGTCTGAGAGTTCAGTGGTGGAGGTCAGGCCTGTGTGTCAGGCCTGAAGCAAACTGACAGGTACCAGGGTAGGAGCCCTGGTGCCTCTGGCTGGGAGGCAGACAGTGGTCTCCGTCAGCAGGAGACGGGAAGACGGCTCGGTGGATCCGAGGTGGATCGGGCCAGGGTTGGAGCCCGCCGGGACAGACACAGGGAACCGACCCGGAAACCGTAGCACAACAAGGGGTACTCGGACCCTGAAGCCAGGAACCAGAACCTACTGGAACTGGTTAATTAACCGATTAAGGCCAGGACTAGAGGTCCTGTCCCACCCAAAGTCCCTCATAGGACTGGCACCGGCAACCACCACCTTGGTTTACCAGAGACTTGTGTGTTTTCCTAACTGTGAGTACACCAGCACCCTCTGCGGTCGTCATTTCCCCTGCACACACCAACCGGGTCCCGGCGCCACCATCCCTGCCCACGGAGGGGTTAACAACTCGCTGCACAACATCTCCCCCGGGTGCCCCGTCACAGCAGCAGTGGTGTCCTACCTCACCACACACCGTGGGTGGCGTCACAAACTCAATACGGCCCAGTCCGTACATCTACGTCCCCCATTTTATTCGGCGTGTCCGGAGAGCCTCGAGCCACCACCCCTGAAGGTCCGGATCAGAGCACGGCTGCTGGCACGGGGGCGGCACACCTCGAAATTTGGCGTCACGAACAGGATACTTACCCATCTACTTATCTTGTGGAAGTGCGCCTTGTATTGGACAGTCAGCGGTAATTCATTGCCGTAATTTTAGAAGTCGCCATTTTGGCGTGAAAAACTACAGCCCAGCGTCTTCTTTCCAGAGAAAAGGGCGTTAAAGCCGAAGCCCCGCCCCCTGGGAACGCGACCGGTAAGCGAGGCCAGAAGTCGCAAAACGAAACTTACAGGCCTAAGAGAGGAGTGCCAGCAAAAGACCAAGGGGAGGCGGGTGAAGATTCTGCAGCATGTGACCGAGCAGATAAAGGGCGCGGACTCCAGGATCCTGCCACATTCCCCGTTCTTGGATACTAGCCGAGCAGTATGGTCGCACCATCTGGCAAGCCCGCGGTGGAGGAGCCCGCGCCCGGAACAGCGGCCTGGGTGGAAGCCCAGATGGAGCAGATGTGCCGCCGCATCAAGGCCCAGGCGACCTGTCTGCTAAGGCGGTGCGATGCCGAGATGGTAGAGATAGCCGCAGCTTTGAGGATTCGTGAAGTGGATACAACGTCGGAGGAGCGGGTAAGCGACCCACGCCCTTGCGTCCCTCGGGGACCGGCCGTTCAGGCTGAAGGGCCCAGTCTGCCCTTGCCCGCCACGCTGCCTCCCTCGCCGCCCGCACCCGTGACTGCCTTACCGCTCGGTCCCCTGCCACCAACACCGGCAGCGGTGCCTGTGCCGACGGCTCGTGAGGACCAGCCCGAGGAAGCCGCCAGCAGTAAGCCCGTCACCGCCCCGGCACCAACGCCGGCTCCACGCAAGGCCAGCGCCCGAAAAGTGTCTTGTCCGGCCGAAGACCCGACAGCGATCCCAGTCCCAAAAGGAGCAATGCCCAAGATGACAACGGCCCCGGCAGTCGGCCCGGCCACGGTGTAGGCAGACCGGAAGCCAAACCCACAGGTCACGCTGACCGCTCCCTTGTACCTGGCCTCAGCTGAGGCACGGCGGGGATGTAGCTGCCAAGCGGCAGAGCAGGCCACGTCACAGCGGGGTTCCCCATTACAGAAGGTGTCGGTCATGGCCGGCACGGAGGAACTCCGGCTGGGTCCATCCCCCGCACAAATTGACCCGGAGCAACCAATAGGAGCTCCGTACTGGGAGCGGCAGCAGCGGCAGCCGGAAGGGAAATGGCCACCAGGGAAAAGCGGAAAGCAGAAGTCTTGTCCCGGACCTATCATGAGAAGGACAACCTGCGAAATGCAACCTTCCGGGTGTGGGGCCTGGTTCATCAAGGTCAGGTCCGGCAGTTTAAACCCCAAAAGGGATGGGGTTTCATCTATGAACCGGGCATGGAAGCGGAAATATTTGTCTCCCGGAGGGATGTCTACCAGCCCATCGGCCATCCCGACCGAGACCCGGGGAGTTGGTGTTCTACACCCGGCACTGTGGGGAGAGGGGGTGGTTTGCCCTCGATGTGAAGATGTGGGCCGGAAGCGGGGCCCAGTACCACGTCCACCCCTCTCCAACCCCGACAGGAGTATTAGGTAGCGGTTCCCGGCTACCCACAGTAAAGTTCCCCGTTGGGACAGTGTACCTTTAATGTTCCCGTTTACAAGTTGAAGACAATGGCTGAGAACTTGCAGGCCAACCCATAAACATTTGGGCCTTGTAAATAATCCTGGACCCTCCTTCTACAACCTTTGCAGAAGTCTCCGGAGAGGCTGAATGGAGGATGGGCCTGCGATAGAGTATGCCGAGGTCCAGTCATCATTGGGACCGGTGACTATCCTCCGGGTCAGGGGTCCCCTGGACGTGGGGCCCTTGAAAAGGACTGCCGGGTAAGGAACTTTTTACCCGGCCCATTTGGGCAACACCCAGACCTAACCTGGACTTGGGCAAGGGGTGCCAACCTGTGTTTTAGAGGTGGCACCAGGGTTAGGTTTGTTTGGGTGGTAAAGGCGAGAAGGACCCGGTCTCGTCCCGTCCCGGTCATGTTATGCAACGTTTAAGTAACCTGCCTCCCGTAAGGGAATAAAACAAAGTATTCATGAACTGTAAATTTGTTATGTTTATAAAATGTTTTATTCTTTTATCTTTTCTGCAGTAAAAATAAACCGGTGGTGGTCGGACAGCCCGCGGACTGTCTGTGTTTAACCAAGGGGGAGTGTGACGCCCTGGCAAAACCAGCTAGTCACAGTTAGGCCCCTGCATTACACCTTTCCCTCATTAAGAAACACACAGTCAACCATTAAACCCTAGTCACCCCCCTTAGGCACAGTTAGACACACCAGTGGGCGTGGCCAGGCGTTTGGTGCATGCCCACCCAGGGGTTTAGACAGCCCGGGGGCGGGAAAGTAGTTAGTTCGTCTGAGAGTTCAGTGGTAGAGGTCAGGCCTGTGTGTCAGGCCTGAAGCAAACTGACAGGTACCAGGGTAGGAGCCCTGGTGCCACTGGCTAGGAGGCAGACGGTGGTCTCAGTCAGCAGGAGACGGGAAGACAGCTTGGTGGAACCGAGGTGGACCGGGTCAGGGTTGGATCCCGCTGGTACCAACACGGGGATCCGACCCGGAAACCGAAGCACACAGGGGGGTACTCAGACCCTGAAGCCAGGAACCAGAACCTACTGGAACTGGTTAATTAACCGATTGAGTCCAGGACTAGAGGTCCTGTCCCACCCAAAGTCCCTCATAGAAGACAACAGCCCACCAAGAGGTCACCGCCAAAGCCCATAGATCCAACGGGCCAGTGTCTGTGGGCACGGCTCCTTAGGCCACATCCAGCCGGGAGCGGACTCCTACGTTTCATACAAGGAAGTCTTTTCTACTTAAACAGTGCAGGAAAAGGATAGAGACCACCAGCCGGGTGGGGGATCCCGAATGCAAACGGCCGTGGCACCGGCCACCACCACCTTGGTTTACCAGAGACATATGAATTCCTAACTGTGAGTACACCAGCACCCTCTGCGGTCGTCATTTCCCCTGCACGCACCAACCGGGTCCCGGGGCCACCATCCCTGCCTACGGAGGGGTTAACAACTCGCTGCACAACATCTCCCCCGGGTGTCTTGTCACAGCAGCGGTGGTGTCCTACCTCACCACACCGTGGGTGGCGTCACGAACTCAATACGGCCCAGTCTGTACATCTACGTCCCCCATTTTATTCAGTGTGTCCGCGAGACCCCTGGGTTCGGAGACCCTTGAGCCACCACCCCTAAAGGTCCGGATCTGAGCAGCGGCGGCTGCTGGCACGGGGGCGGCACACATGTAAGTACGCAACATGCGCACGGGCCCTTAGACAGGTTGTGTGGTCAAAGATTTCTATGTGCCGCTTCATATTGCAGGTGAATGGGGTTGCACTGCTTCACCTAGGGTACAGCGACAAGCAAGTTGCAAAAAGTCGGACCCTGTTAGTACCCTAGGGGCTGCAGCTGGACTTCATTCACCTTCATTATGTAGCAGCTGCATAGAGTGATCTTTAGCTGTGTGATCTGTGTTGCAGCTAAAGTCACCATCTAGCTCTCACCTAAACCTACACACCAAATCCAGGAGTGGATGTTAAGCCTCATTCACATGTCTGTAGTTAAACACATATGTGAAACAAATGGTACTGGTGTCAATCAGTGTTTAGCATCAGTGTGTTGTGGACGGAGGCTAGACCACCGCAGGGGCTGCTCGGATCCGGGTTCGTTACTGTGGCTCGAGTGGTAGCCGGACCCGGGCTCGTCCTCACAACCGTAGAAAGGGGGTATTTACAGGGGGAAAGTTTGTCAGTGACGCCACCCGTGGGTTGCGGTGAGAGTTGGTAGCACCGCCGCTGCCTGGCTATGGGACGCCCCGGGGCTGATGGAATGGGGCAGCAGGATGGTATCCCCTCCACAGGTAGGGGAGGTGTTGTCCCGGGGATCCGGTGTATGGGAAAGGATGCCGCGGAGTGTGTCATGCAAGGCTAGACCGAGCCAGAATGGTGTACTAACAGTTCCAAAGGATTTCACACAGAGGCCAGTGGTAAACCAAATTGCCAGTGACCAGTAACCTTCGGCGGGTGTATTCGGGTCCCACACCCTGGTACAGCAAACAGGGGTCTCTTCCTCCTGCACTCAGTGTTTGTGTCTTCAACAGGACAACGTCGCTTGAAACGGGAAAGTCCACTCCCGGTAACTTTGCATGTTGGAATTGTGTCGCCCAGGAATAGGGGGTACTCAGAGCCGGGCCAATGGGGTCGCTTCTAGAGGTATCACGATGGCGTGACCCGGTCTGTGATCCCAGGCTCCACAACAAAAAGGGGATTATGTAAAGGGGACTGTCTGTGACGCCACCCGTGGGTTGCGGTGATGAGATGGTGGCACCGCCGCTGCCTCTGGGGACCGTGCCCGGGACTGATGGTGTGGGGCAGCAAGGTGGGATCCGCTCCATGGGTAGGGGAGTTGTAGTCCCGGGGCCCAATTGGGAGTTGTGGTGGCAGGGATTGCAGGGATCACCACACTTACAGTCCGGTTGTCCTGGTGTTGGATGAGGCTGATTTCATGTGTAGGGGGTCAGGAAGCACAGAGTCCAGTACTTAACCAGAAATTGCCTGTGTCCGTAGGCCTTTGGTACGGGGGTGTTCGGATCCCACACCCGGTACACGAAGCAGGGCCCTCTCTCCTCTGCACTCCAGCTAAGAGTCACCTTCCCTGTTTTGGACGGGGGAAGTCCTCGCTTTGCATAAGTCCGGGGTCCCGTGCACACTACTGACAGGCCACTACCCTGCCCCGGTCTACTACAGGTGCCCCTGAGCCTACTCTCCACTTCAGCTCCAAGACTCGGCTTTCTCCTTTCTCCACTTCCCCAGCAGCCCAGGAGCCACAACCCCTGACTGCTCTCCTCTCCTTCTCCTTCCACTGACTGACCCAATTCCTCCCCTCCTGCTCTTTTTGTTACACTGGGGGGAGGGGGCGGCTGCCTCACTGTACCAGTGTAGGATCAGGTGGTACCAAGGAGGTTTAACTCTTTTTGTGACTACCTGGATGACCAGGGCATCACAGGAGCTGTGGCCCGCGAAATCTGACCCGTGGGATCTCTGTGGGTTCTGGCGGACACCCTATCCCCCGCGTTGGGCTTCCGTTTCGCTCTCCGGGCTTGCTGGTGGGACAAGCTGTGGAATCTTGTCCCCGGCTGGCTAATTGACAAGGGGCTTGAAACCTTCCTCGCCCTAGGGTCCAGGCACCCTGACTGTGCACGGCCTCCGGACCGGATTCCCGCTGTTGGCACTGGCAGGCTACAACCCTGCCCTGGTCCACTTAAGGCAGTGTTTCTCAACTCCAGTCCTCAAGACCCCCCAACAGATCATGTCTTCAGGTTTTCCTCAATCAGGTTTCTAGGATTTCCTTAATGTTGCACAGGTGATGGAATTATTCCCTGTCTAATATTGAGGAAAACCTAAAAACATGATATGTTGGTGGGTCTTGAGGACTTGAGTTGAGAAACACTGACTTAAGGTCTCCCGTGACCGGATCTCCGTCGCCTGTGGTCCTGTCTGCCGTCTGCCACCTAGCCAGTAGTCCGGTAGTCCATGGGCCCCAACTCCTGACTCCGCTGTCACTCCATACTCCTCTCACTTCCTCTCTCCAGACTCTAACTCTAACTGACGTGTTCCCTCCCCTGACCCCTCAGGACCTGTAGGTGGGCGTTCCCATCCGCCTGGTCCCGCCCACTGGTGTGTCCCTATTGTCATGGGGGGTGACTAGGCTTTGCTGGCTGGTGTTATGTACCTGGCTGTGGGTTGTTGTTGGTATGCCAAGGAGGATGGAGTCCTGCACCTGAAATGATCTTTGCAGTCTCTGTGACAACCTGGTTTTGCCAGGGTGTCACAAGTGTGTCATCTGTCTGTAAGTTTTAACCATCAGTGTGCCATGAGTGTTTTTAATGGATGGATCAATAAATAAATAAATAAATTACAAATCTTTTCCTATACTTTTCAATGTTAAACAGATATAGCACATGGAAAGCAGATAGATGCCACCCGTGTGCTGTACATGTTTTTCATCGACCCATAGACTTGTGTTGGCCCTTGCCATCTGTGTTGCTGGAAAAAAATGGACAGGAAAAACATGGACATGTGAAAAGCACCATTCATTATAAGGGTATGTTCACACGCTGCAGATTTCGTGTAGATATTTTCTGCATTAAATCTGCACCTTCTGGCAGAAAAACACACCAAGAACACATGCTTTTTTTTAGTGAAGTGAAGGGCGAAAAACACAATAAGAACGCCCCAACAATTGACATGCTGCACATTTTTTTTGCACCAAATCTGCAGGGAAAAAAAGCAACATGGCACAGCACTTCAGAAATCTCATAGACTTTGCTGGCTTCAGGATAGGCATGCAGATTTTGGTGCAGATTTCTCAAAAAAAAATCATCAATAGCTGAATTAAAAAATGCACCGTGTGCACAGAGCCGTATGGGTAAGTATACTACCTGTGGAAAAAAAAAATACAACACGTACATGCCACACGGACATCTGAATGAGGCATTACACAGATAAACACTGTAATGAAAACATTTGAAGATTTTGGATCCCAGTTTTTCCCAAAGAAAAACTTTGTTGACCATAGCAGCCAATCAGGGCTGCCACTAGGAATTTCAGGGCCCCATACTGGAAAATCTTCGGGGCCCCCTTGGGGCTCCACCCCAGCCCCGCCTCTACCCCACGAATCTTCCATAGTCTTACCGCCACGCTTGGAAAAACTTCACTTGTGCACTACATTCTCACCAATCACACATTAACCCTTCACATTGAACACCGTATCTCACACGCAGCCATCAGATTTTGTTTTGGCCAAAAGATTTTTGTAAGCCTGCCACCATGACAAGGTGGACTCTTTTGGCAGGGCCATACTCTATTCTAACTTTTTTTTTTTTTTAAATTAACTTTTTTGGTATACATTTATTTTTGGTATATCTATTTTTTTTCTTTATGGGAATCTGTCACATACAGTTTTTAAGCTAATTGAAACCAAATTGTGATAATGCTGGATTTAGACCTATAAACTAGTGATGAGCGAGTACTAAAATGCTCGGGAGCTCGAGGCTCGGGCCGAGCATCTCAAAATACTCGTGTACTCGGCCTGAGCACCGAGCCCAATGTTATCCTATGGGAGACCCGAGTATTATTCTGAAATGACCCCCGGCAGCATGTAGAAACCATAAAACTGTAAATTAAAAAAAAAAACGTGCGTGTGTGTGTAAGCGTGCATATATTTATATACACGCGGAGTGGAGTGCGGGAGGGGCCGTAGCCGAGCGGGGAAGTGTCGGGCTAAAGGCACGGTCATGCTGTGCGGGCCGGCCAATCACTGCAATTCAACAAGTAACAGGGCTGTGGCATTGCAGTGGTCTGCCAGCCAATCCCTGCATAAGGGATGGCTGTAAAAAGAGCGCCAACATGAAGACCACGAGTACAGCACGAGTATCGCGAGATTACTCGTTCCCCGCCGAGTAGCCCGAGTACATTGATACTCGTGCGAGTACCGAGTAGTAACAAGCATACTCGCTCATCACTACTAACAACCCCTTCATAGGGAATCTGTCACCAGGTTTTTAACACCTAATCTGAGCGCAGCATAACATAGGGGAAGAGATCCTGATTCCAGCGATTATCACTTATTGGGCTGCTTAGTGTAGTTTTGATAACATCACTGGTTAATCAGCAGGAGATTATCATTACAGGACTACTTGTCATGCTGCAGGTAGTCCAGAAATATTCATGAGCTCTGTATAATTGCTAGATCTGCAGCAGAGAAAACATTGATTTTATCACAATGAAAGCAAACAGCCCTGTAAGTGACACATCGCTAGAATCAGGGTATCTGTCTCTACATTATGCTGCTCTCAGATGGGGGAGCAAAAACCTGCTGACAGATTCACTTTAAGGCTACATGTGCACACTTCATCTTTTTGTGTTCACAAACTTCAGCCAAAACTGCACCTTGTCAGAGACAGCCTGGAAATGTCACAAAAAATGCTTGTAATTATAGGTGCGTTCTTGGTGCGTTTTTCACAACATGCGTTTTTGCGACAAATGTTGACAAAAACGCAGGAAGAATGAACATGCTGCATTTTTTTTGTCACAAACTTTTGATAAATAAAACGCTGATAAACTGCAATGTGTGCAGAGCAAATCTGACTTCTTATAGACTTTGCTGGGAAGTCAAATGTCAGAAAGTTCTAACAACAAAACTGCAGCCAAAAACGCAGCAAAAAGCGCAGCGTGCGCATATAGCCTAAGGCTCTTTCAGCAGATAGATAGATGGCTAGATAGATAGGTAGAATCATAGATAGATAGATGGATATGTGGCGCTCCTGTGGCTTCAGTCACCACAGGGTACTGCACCTCACTTAAGGTGCAGTACTCATCCTGGATCCAGACGAGGTCGGTACCAGTTCCACAACACAAACTCATATACACAACCAGGTTGCCCTCCCCATTGGGGACCGGGCTAGGGTCGGGTCTTAAGGTAGTCACCAAACATGGGGAGCAGCCACCCACTAGTGACAGGGAACCGGGGGAGGAGCAGCCACCAGGGGGAGTTAGGAGCTTACACAACAGTTAGTGTGTTCTCCAGCAGGAGACAACAGGAGCGGGACCGGTGCGGTTCAGGGTGCAGAGCTTTAGGGTGGAACAGACTTCATGTTGTATCACCAGAATCTGCAGGACAAGGGGATTGTACGTCCATCTGACCACCACAAGATCCCGGAGCACAGTGCCACATAGGGTCCGGAGTCGGGATTACAGTCAAGCCCCACAGCGGCCCTGCGTCACCTACACACGGGATAGGAGCTAACACTGCACAAACCGGGGTCCCCAAGCAGCTTCAGACCACAGGGAGCCATATTTAAACGCGCAAGAAGGAAAGGCCCATCAACCACCGTACCGGCTCTAACCTCCAATGTATCCGGGATCGGCTGGGGCCCATCACGACTAGAACCACAACAGCTGATTCAGCCTTTAGATTGTCGTCACCCCGCGCTTCGGCGCCAAGGGCCACTACTCTCCTCATCATCCTCCCTGGGGCCCCGCTCAACCTGTGGGGAGCAGAACCATCCTTGCTGCAACACCATCCGCCCCGGAGGACAGCGACAGCAGCGGCGGCTAATCCCTGGCCACGAACCACAGGTGGCATCACAAGACTATTATCCTCATCATTCCCCCACCATCATCCAAATCCCCTTTTATTGTACACCTCGGGGCCACAAAGCCGGGCAGGGCCACCTGTGACATCCCTGACCCGACATCACTGGCCCGGTGGCAAGTAACATTTAACCCCTGCCTCGTGGGTGCTACAGATAGATAGGAGATAAATAGACAGAATAATAGATAGAGGAATAGATAGATAGTGGAGGCTCACATCAGGTGGGGGGGCTCACATCAGGTGCAGGGGCCCACATCAGGTGGGGGGGGCTCACATCAGGTGGGGGGCCTCAAAGCAGGTGGGATGGGCTCACAGCAGGTGGGGGGGCTCACAGCAGGTGGGGAGATCACAACAGGTGGGGGGCTTACAGCAGGTAGGGAGACACAGCAGGTGGGGAGATCACAGCAGGTGGGGGGGCTCACAGCAGGTGGGGGGCTCACAGCAGGTGGGGGGCTCACAGCAAGTGGGGGGCTCACAGCAAGTGGGGAGATCACAGCAGTTGGGGGGGCTCACAGCAGGTGGGGGGCTCACAGCAGGTGGGGAGTTCACAGCAGGTGGGGAGATCACAGCAGGTGGGGAGATCACAGCAGGTGGAGGAAGGTGAGAGGGGGAAGCAGATGAGGGAGGGGGGCAGGGGCTTACCAGGGCACTTGCAGGGATCGCTCTCCTCAGACAGCTTCCAAAGACGCCGGAGTGAAGCTGAGGGGGGCGGTCTCTGGCCCCAGATCCACAGTGATTGGAGAGATTGGTCACAAGGCCGGTCTCTCCAATCAGAGCTGGGGGCGGGTGAAACTGAGGTCACCCAGCTCCAGCCAATGATCGGTGCTACAGCTGCACTGGTCATGGCTGGATTTCAATGTTTTAGCCATTTTCAATGGCTAAAACATTACAGTGGCTGTGATTGGCTGGGCGGCGTTCGTCAGCCAATCACAGTTTCCTTAGGTCAGGGGGGCGACACCACTCCTCCTGAGGTCAGGCAGAGGGCCCCTCCTCCCCGAATCTAAGATATTTGCAGCGATCGCAGCCTCCGGGGCAGCGATCTCACTATGACGTACTGGGTACATCATGGGTCCTTAAGTAGCAGGGAGCCATGACGTACCCAGTACATCATAGGTCGTTAACGGGTTAACACGTTTTCAGGCTCTAGGGGCCCGCTCCCGCTTAGGGCCCCTGTGCGACTGCAGGTGCTGCAACTCGATATTTCTGCCAGTGCAATGTCCCCGCCCCCTGCCCATGGGGCCCGGTGAGCAGTGGAATGAAGGGGGAGGGGCCCGGGCTGTCAGCTGGGCCCCCCCTCCTGCCTGCTGCTCTCCGGGCCCAGTACAGGAGTCCCAGTAGTAATGCCCTGATGGTGGCCCTGCGACCAATCATAGTGCAGCTTTCATTGTGCCAGAGCTATTCACAAAATGAAAGCCGAGCTCTGATTGGTTGCTATGGGAAACAAAGATGTTTTTTAGACAGTTTGGATAAATGAGGCCCTTTATTTATTTAGGCCAAAAGGGGATCATTCTGGAAGAAGCGTTTTCCTACAAATTGCAGATCTTTATGCGACACTCCCATTAATTTATATAGGACTCGCAAAGATCCATGTACGTGCTGCAGAAACAACAACATTTAGAATGAATGATTGAAACATTTCAGTGGCAGAAATTTCTTCAATTAATCTGCATGTGAACATGCACTTATTTCAGTCTATTCTGCAAGCTAAATTCATACTTAAAGGGATGTATTAATTTAAAGTAAAAGGCAGAGTCCTTTGATGCCAAGACAGTGTTTACATGTTACAGTTTTCATCCCCTCACGACACACATGATGTCATGTTTCTAATTAAAAGCATAGAGCTAAAATCTGTAGAAAAGCGCCTCAGTCTGCGGCTATAAAGTCTGTGCCTGGCTTTGAAGTAGGATTAGATGTAGGTACTAACACACGAGCGGCATGAAACCTGCTCCAACACGTTCATGATACTGTGTGAGCAGCTTCCTTCCCGGAGCCAAAAAGTAGCTAGCAAAACATATATCCCTAGGAGTTTGCCCTGTTTTGTCTGCTACTAATGTACAGGAATCATGCAAAATAGTCTGCCCTTGCAGATGGATCAAGACTTGCCACACGTGCCATCAGCAAAACGGCCATTTCCAAAAACGATTTATTAGTTTTTAGTAGTTTTGATCAGAGACGTACCATGGGTTGCCATGTACCACAGCCTGGTGCAAGGGAAGTATTGTGCCCCCTAAAGCCTCCTTTACACATTCGTGTCTGCGGTGCATGTGACGTCTGTTTTCACACGTAGACCTATTAAATTAAATGGGTTTGTGCATATGTGGCGCCCCTGAGGCTTCAGTCACTACAGAGGTACTGCACCTCAGCCAGAGGTGTGGTATCCTATCCTGGGTACGGAGGTCATCCACCAGTATGCACACAAAACACACAACACCTCAATTAGCAGCTCTACACCGGGTGAGGGTGAGGTCTTGGTTCCATTAATGCTATGTATAGCCACCATTGGTGATGGTTCCTTCCTCCCCCCAATCCGACAGGGCCTGGGGATGAAGTCTAGTGAGTTGGGGATACTGTAGTGTCAGGCAGTTAAAAGAAGAAGTGGAGGAGTGATGACCTGTGGTCTGGAGCTGCTGCAGCTCGACCCAGGCACAAGACAGAAAGGGTCCTAGAGCCCATGGGAAGTGCGCCATACTCCCATGGCCTCGTTCCACATACAGCATCGTAGTGGAAGGACTTGGCCGCGGATCGGGACTGGTCCCTAGACAAGAGGAGGAGAACCAACATGCTCCGCTTGTAAAACCAGAGGCTGAGGATACATTTAGTACCAAAGCCAACTCCGCACACGAATCCGCTGAAAGGTGACCACATAGGGCCAAGGGATAGAGCTTCAAGCCACTGGGCCCACGGACACTTGCTCAGGGCACTATGTGTGTAGGCGCGGGACTAGCGGGAGAGAAGTCAGCGCAGGAAGATGACCAGGGAAGGTACATAAGAAAGGTGCACCGGACTTGACCTCTGAACTACCCGGGATCGGCTGAAGCCCTTCACAGTGGAACTCAGCACTCCAAAGGCGATCACTGACTAGTCGTCTTACCTTGGAACCTGCTACGATGAGTAAAAACCTTGAGACTGCATCCCTGTGTCGCTCCGTTATTCACCTGCGCCTCTGGCCCTGCACCCCTGCCATTGCCTACTACTTCCCTCATCCGCCCTGGGGCCCAGCTCTAACTGTAGAGAGCTATACCAACCAAGCTGCATCACCATCTGCCCCGGGGGTCCCTATCCCGCAACGGCGGCACCTAAACTTGACGCATACCACAGGTGGCGTCACGAACTACCATCCCCATTATTCCCCCTCTTTCCACTTTAACTGACCACTGGGGTCACGGAACCAGGACTTGCCACCGCAGCATGCCAGAAACAGAACTGCGGCCCGGTAACGAGTAACCCCACAGCCTCGGAGCGGGCGTGTCACATACGTCTGTGTTTTGACATGGACCATGTGTCCATGTGGAGCACACACGTAGCCGTGTGCTCCACCCGGCGACGTGTCTGTTTTCTGCTGGCAGGACGGATGTCACATGGACTGCACACTGATGTGATCCATGTGACATCAGTGTGACACGTACCAGAGAAAACACAGGTGACATAAAAATAAAGAATTTTTATACTTACCTGTCTTCAGCACTGCAGTTTCTGCTCATTTCATATTCAATGCGGACCCTGAAGTAATTGCAGTGCGAGAGACGAGTAAGCATACAGATGTAACACAGATAGTACAGGGACATCACATGTAAAACACACATGGATACATGCACATGTGTCGCCCTGGGCAAGCCAGGGGACACAGGTCACACACCACCACACCCCACATCCCAGGTAGGCACACCTAAGCTGAACCAAAAATCCTTGTTGCCTTCCTCCAGGAGTCTGATGATGCACACCAGGGGGTGGGCCAGGCGGTTGGCTCCGCCCACCAAGGAGCTCACAACTCTGGAGGCAGGAAGTACCAGGCAGATTAGCCCAGGCAGGGCTTGAGTAAACATCGAGTTAGAGCCCAGGGAGGGCAAGTGTAAACACCTAAATGAAAGTAAAGAGAGAGAAGTGGTAAAGGAGGAAAGCAAGTGAGGTGACAAGAAGAAAGGAAAGCCTGAGAGCCCAGCTTTGTGTAGGGCCAGTACAGCAAGGTCAGCGACGGCGGTGACTGTCCGGAGGGGGACCGTTTGGAAGTTCCTGGAAGGGCCCCGTTGGCTGTGTGCCCGGTGGTCTGGAGCAGTGTTCCGAAAGACAGTCAGCACCAGGGCAGGGGCCTCTCGGACCCCGGCAAGGCTAGGAGTCGCCAAATTTGCCGAATCCGTCAGTGAAGGGGACGTAGATTCCCCCAACAACCAAGTCCCGATTGAAGGCAACAGCCCAACCCGTACAACAGAGGCACCGCCACCGCCAGGGCACCAGTCTCTGAGGGCCAGCGCCTGCGGGCAAAGTGTAGTGCTCCTCCGGCCCAGCTTGAAGCCGGGGAGCGGGTTACCGGTGGGGACCCATCGCAACCATCCGTACATACAGGTGCAAGGAAGAGGGACATCACCGTCACCTACCGGGAAAGCAAAGCAGCCGTCTGTGGGACCGTCCTACCAGCCGTTGGTTTACCGTACAAACTGTGTCCAAGTCTCAGGCTGAGTGAGTACCATAGTGCCGCAAGGCACAGCGCTGCCCCCGCGTCCCTGCGCCCACCAGGCCCTGCACCTCACAAGCCATCACCGGGTCCCGGGATCACCAACCCCTACCCACGGAGGGGCAACACAACACCTGGCTGCGCCCCATCACCATCCCCGGGATCCCCGCATTGAGCAGCGGTGGTGCTACACATCACCACAACCGTGGGTGGCGTCACGGACATTATCCCAACACCCCAAACAACCCCCCTTTCACTCACGGGCGAGGAGTGCCGCTCGAGAAAACCCCCGGGATCCGGCCTACGGCTCGAGCCACCACTGAGCAGCTGCCGGACCCGAGCAGAAGGGGTGAGCGCGGTGTGCTGACACCCTCCTCCCCGCCCGCGACAACTTGGCGTCACGAACAGGATCTTACCGCTCTGCCGTCTGGTAGAGGTGCGCCTTGTTACCGCCGGAGGTATCCGGCAGAAAAATTGCAGAAGCCGCCATCTTTGGCGCGAAAAGTTCCCGCTCGAGCGTCTTCTCGAGCAGTAGAGGCGCGAAGGCCAGAACCCCGCCCCGAGAGAGGAGGGGCCGGAAAGAGCTAAGGGGGACGCGATGGCGGCCGGCCGCATGTAGCTGCGGCTATAAAAGCAGGGACGCCAGGACTCTGCAAACATCCCGTTCCTGGAAGAAAGAGAGAAAGCCATCATGTGGATGCCGTCCCGCGACACCGTACCCCCCGCGCCTGGAACCGCGGCGTGGGTGGAGATCCGGACCGCGCAGCTCTACCAACGGCTGCAGGTAAAGATGCAGCTCCTCATGGAGGAGTGGGAGGCCGACATGGCGGACGTTGTAGCCACCGTGCGGAGACGCGAGGAGGAAGCGGAGAAAGGGAGGGTGAGTGACCCACGTCCCGACGCCCTTGAGGGGCCGGTCATCGCGGCTGTGGGGCCCGGTCCAAGCCCTCTCCCTTCGCTGCCTCCCTCGCCACCCGTCCCAGAGGCCGTGACCCCGTCACTAGGCCTGCTACCACCGCAACCGGTAGCAGTACCCAGCGTCCCCTCCCAAGCGGGCCAACCTGTAGCAGGAGCCCGCAGCAAGTCAGCGGTGTTGCCGTGGAAGACTCCGAAGACCGAACCGGAGGCATCCCCTGAGAAACTCCCCGAGCCGGAGCCGATGACCCGCTCCGGGCCGAAGGCCCAGCAGCGGAAAGCCCCTAGGCCCATCCCCCACACCTCGGCTGAGGTAGCGCCGGGTTGTTGCTGCAAGGCAGCGCCCAAGGCCAAGACACCGCGGGACATGCCGCCCGTAGTCCTGACAGTGGGTAATGTCCAGGATGTCCCACGGGGCCCGATCCGTGCGCCGGCGCTGGCAGCAGCGCCGTACTGGGATAGGGAGCCGGTACCACTGGGCCTGGAGATCGCCGAGAGGGAGAGGAAGAAGGCCGAGCTGGTGGCCAGAGCGATCCGGGAGAAAGAGAATCTCCGGCAAGCGACATTCCGTGACCGGGGACCGCTGTACGAGGGACAGGTGAGGCGGTTTGATGTCCGCCGGGGCTACGGGTTCATATACGAGCCGGGCCTGGAGGCCGAAGTGTTTGTAGCCCGGCGGGACGTACATGCTCACCTGCCCGAAGAACATCCCGGCCGTAACTTGATGCCGGGAGACATTGTGCAGTATACCCGGCACTTTGGGGAGCGAGGGTGGTTTGCGCTGGACGTTAACCTCAGGAGGGGCCCGGAGGCCCGAGCGAGCGCAGACCTCTACCCCTTGCCAGCAGCCCCAGCGCTTGAAGGACCGGAGTAGGGCAATGAATGCCCGCAGCACCGTCCCCGTTGGGACCACTTGCTTGTTTGAAAAGTTTGAAAGTTTGCAAAAGAATGATAAGAAAGATGATTACCGAGTGTTCACCTGATTCACCGTGTGATTTGCAACCGGCTGGAGCCGGCACCGTTGTCCCCGTGGGGACCGTTTAAAAATGCATGGGAACTATCCATGGACAAGCCCGTGAACTTTGCAGGGCAACCACAGACGTTAGTGGCATGTAAATATGTTGGGTACCGTTACCGTTTCCGCAGGCCGCCTCCGGAGAGGCAGGTTGGAGGGAGGGCCCTGAGCAGAGCAGGCCAGGGCCCAGCCACCAAAGGGACCGGTGGCTACCCTCTGGAGGGAAGGACAGATCCCGCTCGGGTACCGTGTGCGGGACTGTGGGTCAAGGGGTGCTGCCTGGGTTTTAGGGGCAGCATCAGGGCCAGGTTACTTGGGTGGGAGAGAGCGGAAACCGTGACCGTATACCGTTGAAACGTTAAAAGTAAAATGTGCCTCCCGTCTTGGGAAGATTTATTAAAAATGCTTATGTTTTGTTTAACCCTGTTCTCCCTTTTACAGAAAAATAAAACCGGTGTAGGACGGCAGCCCGCGGACGGTCTGCGTTTTGCTAAGGGGGAATGTGTCGCCCTGGGCAAGCCAGGGGACACAGGTCACACACCACCACACCCCACATCCCAGGAAGGCACACCTAAGCTGAACCAAAAATCCTTGTTGCCTTCCTCCAGGAGTCTGATGATGCACACCAGGGGGTGGGCCAGGCGGTTGGCTCCGCCCACCAAGGAGCTCACAACTCTGGAGGCAGGAAGTACCAGGCAGATTAGCCCAGGCAGGGCTTGAGTAAACATCGAGTTAGAGCCCAGGGAGGGCAAGTGTAAACACCTAAGTGAAAGTAAAGAGAGAGAAGTGGTAAAGGAGGAAAGCAAGTGAGGTGACAAGAAGAAAGGAAAGCCTGAGAGCCCAGCTTTGTGTAGGGCCAGTACAGCAAGGTCAGCGACGGCGGTGACTGTCCGGAGGGGGACCGTTTGGAAGTTCCTGGAAGGGCCCCGTTGGCTGTGTGCCCGGTGGTCTGGAGCAGTGTTCCGAAAGACAGTCAGCACCAGGGCAGGGGCCTCTCGGACCCCAGCAAGGCTAGGAGTCGCCAAATTTGCCGAATCCGTCAGTGAAGGGGACGTAGATTCCCCCAACAACCAAGTCCCGATTGAAGGCAACAGCCCAACCCGTACAACAGAGGCACCGCCACCGCCAGGGCACCAGTCTCTGAGGGCCAGCGCCTGCGGGCAAAGTGTAGTGCTCCTCCGGCCCAGCTTGAAGCCGGGGAGCGGGTTACCGGTGGGGACCCATCGCAACCATCCGTACATACAGGTGCAAGGAAGAGGGACATCACCGTCACCTACCGGGAAAGCAAAGCAGCCGTCTGTGGGACCGTCCTACCAGCCGTTGGTTTACCGTACAAACTGTGTCCAAGTCTCAGGCTGAGTGAGTACCATAGTGCCGCAAGGCACAGCGCTGCCCCCGCGTCCCTGCGCCCACCAGGCCCTGCACCTCACAAGCCATCACCGGGTCCCGGGATCACCAACCCCTACCCACGGAGGGGCAACACAACACCTGGCTGCTCCCCATCACCATCCCTGGGATCCCCGCATTGAGCAGCGGTGGTGCTACACATCACCACAACCGTGGGTGGCGTCACGGACATTATCCCAACACCCCAAACAACCCCCCTTTCACTCACGGGCGAGGAGTGCCGCTCGAGAAAACCCCCGGGATCCGGCCTACGGCTCGAGCCACCACTGAGCAGCTGCCGGACCCGAGCAGAAGGGGTGAGCGCGGTGTGCTGACACCCTCCTCCCCGCCCGCGACACACACACAAATGCATCTATACCACTGACCGTAGAAAATGGACGTGTGAAGGAGGCCTAATCCAGTAAGAATTCCCCCGGAATTCTTCCATAAATAAATAATGCCTCTTGCCATAGCTGTAGAAAAAGACAAGGACTGCACATCTAAAAATCACAAGTTGATCTAATGCCGCTAGGCAAAAATGTTTGCAACTGAACAGGGGTTTTTATTTAGCAGCAGACTGCAAGAGGAGTTCTGCCTATTTTTGCTCTCAGTTCACAGTTTGGGAGCTTATGGAAGGTGAGTTGGCCAGCTCCTTTCACAGGGTGCTTGTGTTGTGTGGCGGCCATTGTTGTGGTGGTTTTGTGTCAGTGGGCAATGTGGCCTGGAGTCTTGGGGGATCAGCCTTGCAGTATGGGTGTTGTGAGGCACCTGGTCACCTGCCCTGCTGTTGGCAACAGCTTTATTTTGCATTTTATCTCCATGAAAGCTTAACTATTTAACTTTCTTTAAAACTGTAAACACTGGACTCCAAAATGGTATGCACCCCATCTCCCTGAGGATAAGTCCGTCCCTGAGTCCATACTCTCCATCTTTTTTGCTCAATTCCGCCAGCTGTGACTTGCACTCTAAACAAAAGAAAAACCATGTCAACCAAATTGTAAAAACCATTCAAAAGGGGAGGACTGAAGTGTCGGTCAACAGGTACTGGAAAAGAGGGAGGACACAACACTGATTGCAGCCTATAAGGCCTAGGGAAGAACCATCCTATACCCTACAGGGGAGAAAGGGGAGTGGCGCAGTAGGAAGCAATAAAAAGGCAGTATATAGAACTTCCAACAAACCCCAGAACACTATTCCATGTCCCTGCATGGCCCATGCCTCTTCCCCCCTGCGTGTCAGAACTTATTTAAAAGGGCCCCTTTAGTTGAAATAACCTAAGGCCTTGTGTGCATGCCGCTGCTTTTTTTGCTGCGTTTTTATCGCGTTTTGGGTGCAGTTTGTGGCCCTTAACTGCATGCAATTTCTTCCCAAGCAAAGCTTATGAGAAATCAGAAAGACTGTGAGCACGTTGCTTCTTTTTTGCCTGCAGTTTTGGTTGCAGAAAAAAGAAGCAGCATGTCACTTCTTTTGGCGTTTTTGACCTGCGTTTTGCCATTGAAAATGTTAACAAAACACAGGGGCAAAAACATACTCAAAAACGCACCAAAAAGCACAGAAACGCGGTAAAAATACATGCATTTTTTAGATGCGTTTTCTCAGCCAGAGGGTGCGTTTTTTACTGAAGAAACAATACTATAGTGTAAGCCTAAGAAAGGGAATCCAGCAGCAGAAGGGCGAGAGGGCCCAAGACCATCTGCAATCAGGGACCACTTCGCTAACACGTTTGCGGTCCTATATTTTTGCAGCCTTATAATGTAAATTATTTTTATGGGACCAGCATACACTTGTTTTTTTCCTGACTGAATTGGATCTGCAGCATGTCAATTCTTCAGCGTTTTTGCCAGTATTTGTTCACTTAAAGAAAGTAATGAAAAAGTGAAAAAACGCTTCGAAAAATGTAACTGTGTTTTTCGCAATGTTTTTGTTTCGTTTTTGAAGAGGTTTTTTTTGTGAATAAACCTAACTTTATTTATCATATACTTTATATTGTATAAAGCACACATGTAATCCGCAACGGAAGCATGATGCAAAAAATGTGTCAAAAACTCAGTAAAAATGGGCTTTTTAACATAACATCATGACAGCAGGTTTTGGCTGCAGAAAAAAATGCAGAAAAAATGTTATGTCGCGGGCGGGGAGGAGGGTGTCAGCACACCGCGCTCACCCCTTCTGCTCGGGTCCGGCAGCGGCTCAGTGGTGGCTCGAGCGGTGGACCGGATCCCGGGGTTTCTCGAGCGACACTCCTCGCCCGTGAGTGAAAGGGGGGTTTTGGGATGTTGGGATAATGTCCGTGACGCCACCCACGGTTGTGGTGATGTGTAGCACCACCGCTGCTCAATGCGGGGATCCCGGGGATGGTGATGGGGAGCAGCCAGGTGTTGTGTTGCCCCTCCGTGGGTAGGGGTTGGTGATCCCGGGGCCCGGTGATGGCTTGGGAGGTGCAGGGCTTGGTGGGCGCAGGGACGCGGGGGCAGCGCTGTGCCTTGCGGCACTGTGGTACTCACTCAGCCTGAGACTTGGACACAGTTTGTACGGTAAACCAAACGGCTGGTAGGACGGTCCCACAGACGGCTGCTTTGCTTTCCCGGTAGGTGACGGTGATGTCCCTCTTCCTTGCACCTGTATGTACGGATGGTTGCGATGGGTCCCCACCGGTAACCCGCTCCCCGGCTTCAAGCTGGGCCGGAGGAGCACTACACTTTGCCCGCAGGCGCTGGCCCTCAGAGACTGGTGCCCTGGCGGTGGCGGTGCCTCTGTTGTACGGGTTGGGCTGTTGCCTTCAATCGGGACTTGGTTGTTGGGGGAATCTACGTCCCCTTCACTGACGGATTCGGCAAATTTGGTGACTCCTAGCCTTGCCGGGGTCCGAGAGGCCCCTGCCCTGGTGCTGACTGTCCTTCGGAACACTGTTCCAGACCACCGGGCACACAGCCAACGGGGTCCTTCCAGGAACTTCCAAACGGTCCCCCTCCAGACAGTCACCGCCGTCGCTGACCTTGCTGTTCTGGCCCTACACAAAGCTGGGCTCTCAGGCTTGCACACTCTCTGCTCTGTCACCACTTCTTGCTTTCCTCCTTTTCCACTTTGCTTTCCTTCACTTTCACTTCTCTGTTGTTTACTCTAGCCCTTCACTGGACCTCACTCTTCCCCTGCCCGGGGCTATCTGCCTGGTTTTCCCGCCTCCAGAGTTGTGAGCTCCTCGGTGGGCGGAGCCAACCGCCTGGCCCACCCCCTGGTGTGCATCATCAGACTCCTGGAGGAAGGCAACAAGGATTTTTGGTTCAGCTTAGGTGTGCCTACCTGGGATGTGGGGTGTGGTGGTGTGTGATCTGTGTCCCCTGGCTTGCCCAGGGCGACACATTCCCCCTTAGCAAAATGCAGACCGTCTGCGGGCTGCCGTCCTACACCGGTTTTATTTTTCTGAAAAAGGGGTAACAGGGTTAAACAAACATAAGCATTTTTAATAACTTCTTCCCAAGACAGGAGGCACATTTACTTTTAACGTTTCAACGGTACACGGTTACGGTTTCCGCTCTCTCCCACCCAAGTAACCTGGCCCTGATGCTGCCCCTAAAGCCCAGGCAGCACCCCGTGACCCACAGTCCAGCACACGGTACCCGAGCGGGATCTGTCCTTCCCTCCAGAGGGTAGCCACCGGTTCCTTTGGTGGCTGGGCCCTGGCCTGCTCTGCTCAGGGCCCTCCCTCCAACCTGCCTCTCCGGAGGCGGCCTGCGGAAACGGTAATGGTACCCAACATATTTACAAGCCACTAACGTTTGTGGTTGCCCTGCAAAGTTCACGGGCTTGTCCATGGATAGTTCCCATGCATAACTTTTTTTAAACGGTCCCCACGGGGACAACGGTGCCGGCTCCAGCCGGTTGCAAATCACAAAAACAAATCTGGTTACTGTTCGGTAATCATTTTTCTTCTTATCATTCAACTTTTAAACTTTTCAACACAACAAACAAGCAGGTGGTCCCAACGGGGACTGTGCTACGGGCATTCATTGCCCTACTCCGGTTCTTCAGGCGCTGGGGCTGCGGGCAAGGGGTAGAGGTCTGCGCTTGCTCGGGCCTCCGGGCCCCTCCTGAGTTTAACGTCCAGCGCAAACCACCCTCGCTCCCCAAAGTGCCGGGTATACTGCACAATGTCTCCCGGCATCAAGTTGCGGCCGGGATGTTCTTCGGGCAGGTGGGCATGCACATCCCGCCGGGCTACAAATACTTCGGCCTCCAGGCCCGGCTCGTATATGAACCCGTAGCCCCGGCGGACATCAAACCGCCTCACCTGTCCCTCGTACAGCGGTCCCCGGACACAAAACGTCGCCTGCCGGAGATTCTCTTTCTCCCGGATCGCTCTGGCCACCATCTCAGCCTTCTTCCGCTCCCTCTCGGCGATCTCCAGGCCCAGCGGTACCGGCTCCCTATCCCAGTACGGCGCTGCCGCCAGCACCGGCGCACGGGTCGGGCCCCGCGGGACATCCAGGACATTGCCCACTGTTAAGAATCTGGGTGGCATGTCCCACAGTGTCTTGGCCTTGGACGCTGCTTTACAACAACAACCCGGCGCAACCTCAGCCGAGGTGTGGGGGATGGGCCTAGGGGCTTTCCGCTGCTGGGCCTTCGACCCGGAGCGGGTCATCGGCTCCGGCTCAGGGAGTTTCTCAGGGGATGCCTCCGGTTCGGTCTTCGGAGTCTTCCACGGCAACACCGCTGACTTGCTGCGGGCTCCGGCTACAGGTTGGCCCGCTTGGGCGGGGACGCTGGGTACTGCTACCGGTTGCGGTGGTAGCAGGCCTAGTGGCGGGGTCACGGCCTCCGGGACGGGTGGCAAGGGAGGCAGCGAAGGGAGAGGGCTTGGACCGGGCCCCGCAGCCGCGATGACCGGCCCTTCCTGGGCATCGGGACGTGGGTCACTCACCCTCCCTTTCTCCGCTTCCTCCTCGCGTCTCCGCACGGTGGCTACAACGTCCGCCATGTCGGCCTCCCACTCCTCCATGAGGAGCTGCATCTTTACCTGCAGCCGCTGGTAGAGCTGCGCGGTCCGGATCTCCACCCACGCCGCAGTTCCAGGCGCGGGGGCCACGGTGTCGCGGGACGGCATCCACATGATGGCTTTCTCTCTTTCTTCCAGGAACGGGATGTTTGCAGAGTCCTGGCGTCCCTGCTTTTATAGCCGCAGCTACATGAGTCCAGCCGCCATCGCGTCCCCCTTAGCTCTTTCCGGCCCCTCCTTTCTCGGGGCGGGGTTTTGGCCTTCGCGCCTCTACTGCTCGAGAAGACGCTCGAGCGGGAACTTTTCGCGCCAAAGATGGCGGCTTCTGAAATTTTCTTGCCGGATACCTCCGGCGGTAACAAGGCGCACCTCTACCAGACGGCAGAGCGGTAAGATCCTGTTCGTGACGCCAAGTTGTCGCGGGCGGGGAGGAGGGTGTCAGCACACCGCGCTCACCCCTTCTGCTCGGGTCCGGCAGCGGCTCAGTGGTGGCTCGAGCGGTGGACCGGATCCCGGGGTTTCTCGAGCGACACTCCTCGCCCGTGAGTGAAAGGGGGGTTTTGGGATGTTGGGATAATGTCCGTGACGCCACCCACGGTTGTGGTGATGTGTAGCACCACCGCTGCTCAATGCGGGGATCCCGGGGATGGTGATGGGGAGCAGCCAGGTGTTGTGTTGCCCCTCCATGGGTAGGGGTTGGTGATCCCGGGGCCCGGTGATGGCTTGGGAGGTGCAGGGCTTGGTGGGCGCAGGGACGCGGGGGCAGCGCTGTGCCTTGCGGCACTATGGTACTCACTCAGCCTGAGACTTGGACACAGTTTGTACGGTAAACCAAACGGCTGGTAGGACGGTCCCACAGACGGCTGCTTTGCTTTCCCGGTAGGTGACGGTGATGTCCCTCTTCCTTGCACCTGTATGTACGGATGGTTGCGATGGGTCCCCACCGGTAACCCGCTCCCCGGCTTCAAGCTGGGCCGGAGGAGCACTACACTTTGCCCGCAGGCGCTGGCCCTCAGAGACTGGTGCCCTGGCGGTGGCGGTGCCTCTGTTGTATGGGTTGGGCTGTTGCCTTCAATCGGGACTTGGTTGTTGGGGGAATCTACGTCCCCTTCACTGACGGATTCGGCAAATTTGGTGACTCCTAGCCTTGCCGGGGTCCGAGAGGCCCCTGCCCTGGTGCTGACTGTCCTTCGGAACACTGTTCCAGACCACCGGGCACACAGCCAACGGGGTCCTTCCAGGAACTTCCAAACGGTCCCCCTCCAGACAGTCACCGCCGTCGCTGACCTTGCTGTTCTGGCCCTACACAAAGCTGGGCTCTCAGGCTTGCACACTCTCTGCTCTGTCACCACTTCTTGCTTTCCTCCTTTTCTACTTTGCTTTCCTTCACTTTCACTTCTCTGTTGTTTACTCTAGCCCTTCACTGGACCTCACTCTTCCCCTGCCCGGGGCTATCTGCCTGGTTTTCCCGCCTCCAGAGTTGTGAGCTCCTCGGTGGGCGGAGCCAACCGCCTGGCCCACCCCCTGGTGTGCATCATCAGACTCCTGGAGGAAGGCAACAAGGATTTTTGGTTCAGCTTAGGTGTGCCTACCTGGGATGTGGGGTGTGGTGGTGTGTGATCTGTGTCCCCTGGCTTGCCCAGGGCGACACAGTTACATGTGAGCATAGCATTAGGGTGCATTCAGACAACCACATAAATCGGTTCCAGAACAGAGCACAATGCTCGGACTGGCTGCGCGGCTCTTGAGTCCCGATCTGAGCGAGACAGCTGCACAGAAATGTGTGAAGTTGAAACGCTCGGGCCGGGAGAGCTGCGGCCAGCCGAGCATTGCGGTCTAATCTCGGTAAGGGCTCATGCGCATGTTGCGTACTTACATGCATTTACGCTACGTATATCACTACAGCGTAAATGCGTGCGTCCTGCGTCCCCTGCACGATCTATGTAGATTGTGCGTGAAACGTGCACACGTTGCTTTTTTTGAACGCAGCGATTTGGGTGCTAAAATTTTGACCTAAATCCGTGCGTTCATAAAAGCAGCATGTCAATTATTTGTGTGTTCTGGATGCAGCTCCCACTCTGTCTATGGTGGGGGCAGCAGCCATAGCGTAGGAAATCGGCTTTTTTTAACAAAAAAACTGCATCCATTACGCAGTGTTTCTGCAGCGATTTGACACGCACATGTGCTGTCAAATCGCTGCAGAATATTCAGCAGTTACGTGCGCATGGGCCCTTAATACGTCATCTGAATGCACTCATATAGTGACTACAAATGGTTTTGGATTGTTGACAGGTTTATAAGCTGCAAGTCTCCCTAGGTCAGGGATCAATAAAGTAAGCAACCTGATAATAAAGAAGCAAATGACAATTCTGGACAGGTGTGCTAATCTGGTTAGAAGCAGGCTCGTATAGACTTGTGATTGTCTCATGTGACATAGGCAGAAGGAGCACATTACTTCCATATCATACTCAATAATATTATTAATAATAATAATAATAATAATAATCTTTATTTCTATAGCGTCAACATATTCCGCAGCGCATTGCAATTCAGGAGGATCATATACAAACAAGTAACAGTTATAGAAATACAATAATTAGAGAGAAAAAAAAGACAACCCTGCTGGTTAGAGCTTACAATCTACAATGAGATGGGGGGGGGGGGGGGGGGGCAAGGTAAAAGTGCTTATTTACAATGACAATCCAGCCATCTCAAGGAAAGTGGGGATAGATAATGGCTGCCTGGACCAGTTGGCCAGAACCTTGAGATGCATTTGGGTGCAGTGGAGTTTGACATGGAGTTATGTTCTGAGAATGCGTAGAGGGACTATAAATTTAGTTCGTCTAGGGAGTGTGATAGGCTGCCCTAAAAAAATACATTTTTAGGGTGCGTCTGAAGCGGAGTAAGTTTTAATTCGTCCTAGCTTCTTGGGGTAGAGCGTTCCAGAGGATTGGTGCAGCTCGGGAGGTCTTGGATTAAAAATGTATATCATATAGCTAAAACTACAGTTTATCAAGAAAAGATGTTCAGAATCTTTATGGTCATCAGACAATACTTTGTAGTCTGCCCTTTATTCTGATGTTGTATGGGAGAGTGGGAATGTCAATGATATTTAAAAGCATGACACATGGAGGAACTTGCTTCATCCATTTTTTGAGTCTCATGTGACGGTTCCCTGTGACCTCGAAAAGTAAATTATTTCAGACCAAAGAGATGACACATAATACGGTAGATCACTAACATAAAGGAACAATAAATCCAACGTACACATTAGATTTCTTCCATACACAGGAGCACTTTTGTGCACTTTGTGAGAAAGCCATCACCAGACATCTCTGGCGAGTGGCGACAGCTTATTTCCTGAAGAATGACGTTATCGGCAGTCAGAACTCAGACATACCCAATTCACATCTTCCCCTAAGAACAGTTGTCTGAGGCCCACATACAGATTAGACTGTCTGCCGAATCCGTCAATATCGGCAGGTTTGGCAGACACTAGTCTAAAGTGTATGGGGGCCTTGAAGGCTGATATAACCAATAGATTGAAATCGATACAATAATTGTAATTAAACAATTTTAATGTGTGTGAGAAGGGTACTTACCAAAAGACAAGCCACTGCCAGACATGTCCTTCACCTTTAATTCCGATTAAAAACAAATAAAAGCTTAAGCCAAACCTGAAGTTGAGAAATAGCTGACATTTTATGGTCTGAATTTGGTCTTATACTTTGGATAGCTGTTGGCTGACTGGAAGAAATGTGATTGCTTTTGAAACACATTGCTGTTTTTTAATAAATATTGGTTGGGTTTTTTTACACCTTTTCATCTTTGTCTTGATCGTGACCGCACCCACCATAACGTTTTTTTCTCTTATTTTTGCCTTGTAAGTAGCATGTTATGTGGTCATCCAACCCCAATATGGCAGTATTTTGGCCACAAACTGACACAATGCTTTAAAAAAGTATTCATACCCCGTAAACCGTTTCACATTTCATGTTAGAATAGTAGTATACCACGGCACAAAGATAGAGAAGATCAAATAAGGTAGCATGTATTGAAGAAATGCAGCTATATATCTGTTAAATCAAGAGGCCAACGTTTCAGTTCTTAGACCTTGTTCACACCCAGACATGAAGAGATAGAAAACATGCGTCTATGGTCTATGCCCTAAAACTTTGGCCTCATGATTTAATAGATATATTGCTGCATTTTTTCAATAAATACTACCTAATGGACCTCATCTAGCACTGAGCAGTGGTACATACAAATTCAGTGAGCCTGCTTGTGATGCTAGTCACTATTTATGGGCAGTATGGACAGAAGGGTAGACAGACAAGCCGGGATCAGAACACAGGAAGACACGACAGGACACAGGGAGTAAGCAGAAATGCAGTCAAGTAACAGGCCAAGGGTCAAAATTCCTGAAGAGTACGTATTTGATACAGGGAGCAGACAGAGACATGGTCAGGTACTGGTCCGAGGTCGGAAGCCAGGAGGTCACGACAAGAACAGGGAGCGGGCAGAGAAGGGTTAATAAACAGTCCGGGATCAGAACACAAACGGGAGCCAAAAGCACAAATGATGAACCAGGAAGTATGACTGGTGAAGTTCTGGGAGAGCATGCTCAGTAATGAAACACAGCAATTACAAGGAACAAGGAGCCAAAAGGGGGGGGAGCCAGCACTGCTTAAAAATGGCATGCGAAAAATTAAAAGTGTAAATTCACAAAAAATTCCAACTGTGCTACAATACAAAAATGAGATTTTTAGCAAAAAATTGATCAACCTTTTGAGTCACCCTTGCCACGTCACGGCAAATCTCAATAAGGGGGTCCTACGCTATATTTAATATTGTGATTGTGCCATGCGGCCTCAAATTAAAAAATGTAGAACCATATATATGAAACGCCCGCGCCGGGGCTTGCAGGGCTCGCACGGTCCCCGGGCCGGTGGTATTCGGGGTCAGGCTGTGAGTGGCCCGACCTGACTTCCGTGACCCCGGCGGGTTTCAATAAAAGGGAAAGTCCGACAGTCAGTCCAGTGTGACAAGGGGGATGGAAGGAGGGTAACGGGGTTCCTGGGGAGCTTGCCATCACTCATGGCGGCCACTGAGGTCTCGGCCTCCTTTGCCACCGCTCTCCCCCAGGAAACGGTACAGGACACGGACGGGGGATGCTAGCAGCGCCACCCGTGGTATGCGGCCAGGTGTTCAGCCGCTGCTGCGCAGTCTCTCTCCGAGGCAGGTGTTTTAAGCAGCCAGATGGAATCGCTCCCCAGGGGTGGAGCGGGGGAGCCCCGGGAGTTTAATGAGACCCAGGGCAACAGTCCTCAGGGACACCAGGGACATGGGGCAGTAGCATTACTCACACCAGTCATGGAGTGCGTGTTCCAGTTTCTCTTTATTTAAAGTCCGTTCCACACGGGTGCTGGTCCTCGCCACCTATAGCCTCTGGTCGGTCCTGGGCAGGTAGGAGGAAGGGGTCTGGTGAGGTGATCTGGTGGTCCCTCTCTTTCGGTGCGTTAATGCTATCCCCGTGGCATAGAGCATCTTGAAGACCCGCCGCCATTCTGTCTCTCTCTCTTCCGATAGCGCATAACACCAACTGCCACCGGGTACAACACTCTCCAAAGATCCCCAGTCCTCAGCTCCATTCCCTTCCTCAGATGTTATCAGCCCTGGTCTCGTGGCATCTCCTCAGCAGGGAGCTGTTGTGTGGAGGTCTGCACTCTCTTGCAGCCTCTGACGTTCTGACTAAAACTTCAGTCTGCTCTGCACTAAACTCACACATTCAGGGCCCCCCTCCCCTTGGGTTGTCATGGGGACCTGCACACCTGCTCATTAAGGAGACAGGATGAGTCATGCAGGCTCAAACTACATGCTGAAGAATTTTGAACTCCTTCCTGCCAGTGTGTGTGTGTGTGTGTGTGTGTGGACTCTTCTCCTCCTTCCCGGGAAAGATGGGGTAATATTTAATACCCTGTGACGACTCGGTTGCAGGGGCGTTACATATAAGCAACACATTTACCTGTAACATATCAGAAACCACTTCCATGTTCACAAGGAGAGGCAACTGCAAATAAATGTAGCCCAGGTCCCAGTATGTGCAGCAAACGCCACACACACCAGGACAATGTCAGAACTGACCCTCACAGTGCAAGTCCAGGGTCCATGAATGAAGGCAGAACAAGCCCAAGTAAATGGCGCTTGATAGCCTGTGGAGAAGGGGGGGGTGGTGAAGTAGTTCCAAAAAGTCATATGTAAAAAACAAAGCAAAAACGGTATAAATGAAAATGGCAAAGTGTGCCTAAAAAAAGCCGTACTGTAGCTCATTTAGAAAAATAAAAAAATTCCAGCTCTCAGGGCAACTAAACTATTACAAGGAATGGAAGGCCTCCCATATGATGACAGGTTGAAAAAGTTAGATATGTTTAGCTTAGAAAAAAGACGTCTCAGAGGAGATCTCATTTATATGTATAAATACATGTGTGGTCAATATAAAGGACTGGCACATGACTTATTTCTTCCAAAGACAGTACTAAGGACCAGGGGGCACTCACTGCGAGTGGAAGAAAAGCGATTTCAACAGCTAAATAGGAAAGGGTTCTTTACAGTTAGAGCAGTCAGACTGTGGAATGCCCTACCACAAGAGGTAGTAATGGCAGATACTATAACAGCTTTTAAAAAAGGGCTGGATGATTTCCTCAGTACACAAAACATTGTTGGTTATAAATGACTTAGTGACTAAATGTAGAACTGGTGGAGGAAGGTTGAACTAGATGGACCTAGGTCTTTTTTCAACCTAAGTAACTATGTAACTATGTAAGGATACGAAGATTCAAAAACAAATTAATTTTTGAAAAATATTGTTTTTAGAGTGTTTAAAGGGAACCTGTCATCAGAAATTTAGCTTGAAACCTAAACGTTTCCCCCTCTGCAGCTCCTGGGCTGCATTCTAGTAAGGTTCCTGTACTTTTTGTGGCCCCTTTTAAACCAAATTAAATACTTTATAAACTTCTACCTTTTGCTATGTAAATTTTGTAAATCGTCCATGGGGGCGGGCTCTCTGCTGACCGTTGCTGTTCCTCCAGCACATTGACGCCGTCCCCCCACGCTCCATTTCATCCATCAGGACGCTGCCCACTGCGCCCGAGGTGCCGGCCACGCCAGGATACCTGGTGACGTGTGTCACAAGCACGAGATTATGGGCGGCGCTGTGATTGCATCGCAAGTGCCCGCCCATAATCTCGTGGGCGCGCTTTCCCCCACTGCCTCCAGCGTTCTGCGCAAGCGCTCGCCGGCCAAATGACCCAACGTCACCTCCTTCCCATCTTACCCTGCAGCAGGGCAAGATGGGAAAGAGGTGACGTCGGGTCATCTGGCCAGCGCTTGTGCAGAACGCTGGAGGAAGAGGGGAAAGTGCGGTCACGAGATTATGGGCGGCACTTGCTGATGACACTCACAGCGCCGCCCATAACCTCGTGCCTGCGCAAAACGTCACCAGCGGTCACACGTGCACACAGTGCACAGTCCCGCTACAGTCGCACAGCGCATGCGCGGGACCACGGGCGCCCAGGGGCGGCATCCTGAGATATGAAATTCAGCGTTGGGGGGCGGCGTAAATCTGCTGGAGGAATAGCAACGCTCAGCAGAGAGCCCGTCCCATGGACGATTTACAAAATTTACATAGAAAAAGGTATAAGTTTATAAAGTATTTAATTTAGTTTAAAAGGGGCCACAAAAAGTACAGGAACCTTGCTAGAATGCAGCCCAGGAGCTGCAGAGGGGGACACTTTTAGGTTTAAAGCAAAATTTCTGATGACAGGTTCCCTTTAAATAGCAAAGCATAAAAAACTATAGAAATCTGGTATTGCCAAAGTCATACTGACCTGAAGAATAAATCAGCATTATCACTTTTAACACAAGGTAAACTGTGCAAAAAGAAAAATATAACAACAAAACACTAAATGAAATGCTGATTTTTGTTCTTTCTGCATCTGGAAAATCTGAAGTGATCAAAACATGTTATATACCCCAAACTGGTCCAAAAAAAATCTCCAACTTGTCACGCAAAAAAACCCACAACATCCTTATAAAGCTGTGTTTGCTAAAATAAATTAAAAAGTTTAAGCTGTCAGAATATTCCGACAAAAAAATCTATCTTTTATGAATAAGCATTTTTAGTGTGTGATAGTAGCAAAACAAAAAAAAACTATATAAGGCTATGTGTGTTCACAATGGAGTGCTATATTCAACAAGGTAACAAAAAATGTTTATTTATACAAAAGACAATACATAGTTATTATGCTATTAAGCTCTTATATAAGAATTCCATCATGATGATGTTACACATGAAAATGTGGTTATGGTTTTGGATTATTTTGATTCTATGTTTACATGCTTGCGTTTTTGTAGGTCCTTTTCTGCAACAAAACCTGGTATGCGACCATCACGACAGACCAACTATTCATCTGTTAAGTTCACTTAGGCTGCTTTCACACCTCCGGTTTCTGCAATGCGGCACAATCCGGCACTTTGCAGGATAAACGCAACCGTTTTTTTTTGCTGCCGGTTGCGTTTTTCCTGCATAGACTTTAATTAGTGCCGCATGGCCTTGCGTTCCATCCGGTTTTTGCCGCATGCGGCAGATTTAGCCGATGCGGCGGCCGGATGGAACGTTGCCTGGCACTTTTTTTGTGCGGCAAAAAAAAAACGCATCGCGCCGCATCCGGCCGATGCGGCGCTTTTCCCAATGCATCCCTATGGATGCTGGATGCGGCAAAAACCGCATCCGGCCGCCGCATGCGGTTTTTGCCACTGCGCATGCTCAGTAGCATGCCGCAAGCGGCAAAAACCGGACGGGCCGCATGTAAAAACTTATGCAAAGGATGCGGTGTTTTCACCGCATCCGTTGCATAGGTTTCACAGCCGGATTGAGCCGCACGGCTCAAACCGGATGTGTGAAAGCAGCCTTAGGCCTCTTCTCCACTAGCATTTTATAAATCACAGGGATACTCAGCTCAAAGTGTGAGTTGAGTATCCTGTGTGTGTCCTGCGTGTGATCTGCGTACAGTGTGTGTTTTTTTCGTCACATAGCATCCGTATGACATGTGAGCGTCATGCGAGTGCTATGTGAGTTTTTAGGTAAGCAGTGTAGGGCTGGCTACGGGACAAATCTCCTGTAAAACCAGTCCTGGCCGCGGTCACCTGCACTGAGCTCCAGAGCTGTAATCTGAGCTCCAGCGTTCTGCCTGATCTGTCTGCAGCTGTGCTGACCTGAACAGCAATCGCCGGGGAATCCATCACTCGGCGCTTGCTGTTCAGGCTGCACTCTGGAGCTCAGGGGACAGCTCCGGGGTTCAGTGCATGTAACCGCGGCCAGGACTGGTTTTACAGGAGATTCCTCCGGTAGCCAGTCTGACGCGGTATGCAAGTGTCAGGATTCGTGTGACATGCGCATGCCACCCGGATTCTGACTTGCATGGGGGTGAGAGAGCTAAGAATCGCATTAAATCGCAGCATGCTGCGATTTCAAGGAGAGCCTGTGTATCGTCTGAGAAAAACAGGGAAATGGAGACAGCATCATTAGAAACCATTTGCAAGATTGCAATCCGTTTCTCAATGCGATGGAATTAGGAGAAAAAAAACGCTAGTGGAGAAGAGGCCTTACTCCTTCACTGACTCCTTCCAGAATGAAGCATCACTTTCCCTGTCAGCTTACCCCTCCAAGGGTGGTCTAGTTCAATGTTATCTATTTCTGACCCCACTGTCAGTTATTAGGCAGAACTTCCTTACAAAACATTCTAAATTATACATTACTTTACACCTTATCCTATTACACAATCATTACTTTGTCAACAATGCTACAACTGTGTACATTACACAGGGTCATCGCAATGCAATACATTCCACATGACACAAAATGTATAAAATATGAACAACTAATGTGGTGTACCAAATTATATGTACCAAATGTCCAAATGGGGGTCTGTATGTCAGGAAGACAAGACAACAGCTCAGAACAAGGATGAATTCTCATCGCCACACAATTAGAGAAAAAAAGATAGATCTACCTGTGGCCAAACATTTTTGTAACCCAGATCACAGCATCATGGACATGAAATTGCTGGTATTGAAAGGGAATTTCAAATCCCAGAGAGACAGGAGACTATGGGAATACAAACTTATGATGACCTTTAACATATTCAGAGCAGGAATGAATGTGTCACATGGATTTATGTCTTTTCACATCAATTAAGAAATGTGCTCTTCAGGCCATCCGGGGGCATCACAGCTCTGGACCAGACCTCAATCAGAGGACAATAAAATGTTCACACTGCTTTTCTATGAACTGCTGCAATATCTATGGCCACAACAGTTTGTCCTCTTGCCATATTGATAGTTCTGCTTCACATAACTTGGTCTTTTTACTGCTCCATTCTATGTCCTATTGTGTATAAATATGTGACTCTTCAGATTTTGTGTTATACCATGCCTGATGAAGAGACCTGAGTAGTGAAAGCTTGCTATTATTACCATCTTTTTAGTTAGCGATTAAAAGGTATCAACCACTGAGGAGTCTCAGTTCTTTTAAACAATTTTTCAAAATATGAAAGACATTATTCACATTACACAACATGACAAAAATAATAATGCAAGTGGTGTTTTCTGGGGTTGGAATGTGATAGCCTTAAGCTGGTGTCACACTAAGCGACAGCGACAACGACGTCGCTGTTACGTCACCATTTTCGGTGACGTAACAGCGACCTTGTAAGTCGCTGTTATGATTGCTGCTTAGCTGTCAAACACAGCAGAGGCAGCGATCATAACGTCGCTGTGCTACATGTGCAGAGAGCAGGGAGCCGCGCTTAGCGCTGGCTCCTTGCTCTCCTAGGTACAGTACACATCGGGTTAATTAACCCGATGTGTGCTGCAGCTACATGTAACAGTGCAGAGAGCAAGGAGCCGCGCGCACTGCTTAGCGCTGGCTCCTTGCTCTCCTTGCTACAGTATACATCGGGTTAATTACCCGATGCATACTGCAGCCACATGTCACAGTGCAGGAGCCGGCACTGGCAGCAAGAGCGGAGGCTGGTAACCAGCGTAAACATCGGGTAACCAGGGAAAGGTCTTCCCTTGGTTACCCGATGTTTACGCTGGTTACAGCTTACCGCAGCTGCCAGTGCCGGCTCCTGATCGCTTCATTTCGTCGCTCTCTCGCTGTCACACACAGTGATGTGTGTGTCACAGCGGGAGAGTGACGACCAAAAAATGAAGCTGGACATTCAGCAACGACCGGCGACCTCACAGCAGGGGCCAGGTCGTTGCTGGATGTCACACACAGCGACAGCGACGGGACGTCGCTGCAACGTCACAGAAAATGGTGACGTAGCAGCGACGTCGTTGTCGTCGTCGTTATGTGTGACACCAGCTTTAGTCTACCACCCTTACATTCATCCCCTCTTTAACCATAGTCGTCCTCAAACAACCTGGAAGACATCAACCACATCGCACTAAACATAAATAAACAAGAGTCGTGGCTCCTAGGGCTGGATGTTGTTCTCTTCTTTTGTATCGGCATGCCCCGGTCCCACTGGGTTTGATACAAAAATATCCAAGTCTTTTAACTAGGGAACCTGTGGGCCAATGCAACACGGTCCAAGGGTACAGTCCGTAAGGAGACAAGTCCAGGATGGGGCAGCGTCCATCAGGGAGTTTTGGGAAAAGGTCCATGGAGTATTGCGGTACAGTCTACAATTGGTCAACTAGGGCAAAGTCCAGGACCCTCTCATGGCTCAAAACCCCTCAGTCTAGCAGATGAATGTGCAAAGTGCACAACAAAACAAAGGGAGGGGACACACAAACGTCTTCAGCTGTCCGTGGAAAACAACAAAAAGTCCAGCATTTGAAATGCCTTGGAGACTTCAGCAACTATCGCCTTTGAGTGTGCAACTAATACAACAAGGATTTTGCATCATCCGAGTTCTCTCGACTACTCCTCTTCTTCCAGCCGTGTTATGAACCACCCCAGGCCAGGGACAGTATAGACATCACCCACCCATAGTCAGGAAGTTCCCATTGCCAGTGGTCTCGGCTCCTTGCCTTGTCTCAGATACTGTCCAAGATAATGGGGGTCCGTGCAATGTCGGTGTGCGACTCACATGTAGCTGATCCCGGATAGCCACCACATGCTTGGCTCAGCAGCGGTATAGAAGACAACTGGGAGCATAAGATACTGTAGATGACTCACACATGGGCTGCAGGAGTCGAGCGGTCACCTCAGCCATGCCAATCAGCAATGCTCACTGAAGAACCAAACCATTATAGGATCCTGTACCTGCAGACAGAGCTTCTTAAACCCCCAAAATATTACAGAAAGGAATTCTTTAAAGCAGTATACAGACTTAACGTTGTGTCAGAATATACCTATTTACTGTTATTGACTAATATTACAATCTTTCTTTTTATTAATATGTTAAAGAGAGACTCCACAAAACCAGACAATAAATGCAGGGGGTCCAATTAATTTTAATGGCCCACCTGCCGCACAAGTTTATATACATATTAGGGGAAAAGAGGA